>NC_142130.1:65146415-65490999 GCF_024610735.1 Ursus americanus | reverse complement strand
GGGACATCTTGAATGAAAGTATGACAGTTTGATAATGTGGATTACCTAATTTATAGTTGTACCTAAACTAGTCAGGAAGGTCTATTAATATCATTAGGATTTTTAGGTTTGTGGGTTTTTTTTTTCATATTGATTAAACTACCTGAAATATTCTTATGCTTTTTCCATATAGAACAAAATTGATGACCTACAAAATCTTATCTCTATTTTACTTTTCTATGAATTTCACAAGCATTTGCTCGTGAATTATGTTGTTCTTTCCAGCTGTTTCTATCTCCTTAGCTGGTTTTAAAACTAAGTATTTTTACTTCTCTGAACCATCACAGTCCTGTGCTCTTATAAATAGAATTTGGAAAAATAGTTAGAAGAGCTTTTTACTCCACTAAGCAGTTATTTGTCCAGTCTTTCTAGGACATGTAATTTAAAAACTTGTCAATAAAAGGTGCTATGACTAAAACATTTCTAGAATCAACAGAGTAATTTTCTGCCATTATTAGCTAACCCTAGGAATAAAGATGCCCAATTTTACATATGGGATTGAAATAACTTATGATTTTGCCTAGTTTTAAAAAATGTCTAAGGGTTTAATTTTTTGCAATTAAAAAAAAATAACTTACATAAACATTCATCATTGTAAATATGTGTACTGAGACAAATTGGAAGAAATCTATTTAAAATAACATAATTAGCTAAGTAGTCACAAAACTATTCTGTTTCTATTGTATAGAATATGAAGTCCACATGTTCCTTTCCAGCCAATAATGTAAAATGCTTTTTATAAAGACAGAATAATTTTACCTGAACTTGAACTTCACATATAAATGGAATAATGCATTATATAGCATTTGATGGTATTTTTTTCTTATTTATCATTATAGTTTTATCTCTTTTATTCTGGGTTTTTAAACATAGCAGTGGTTCAGTATTAATGCTATTTAGAATCCATATAACACATGTTATCTACACTAATATTGATGGACACTGATGGACATTTGATTGTTTCTAATTTCTTAATTATGAGTAACACATAGATAGATGTGTGTGTAAATTTATTAAGTAGCCCATAGAATACTTTTCTTAATGCCTGTGCATTTTTTAAATGTATATTTTACTATAACGGATAGGTTAAAATATAACATTCAGGTGGAATGGGAAAATAGTGATAATTAAAACTTTAAACTCATTGTATTTATTATTACACCCGTGTCTTTTAGGTCCTAAGAAGCAAAATTAGTCCCCTTCCTATCAGACATCATTAATTTATTCTTTACATCATACATATATTGTTAAAACATTGTTCCTTGTAGTTTTGCTTAATTTAGAAGACAGTTATGATTTTCTGTAAATTTATTGAAGTACATAAATGAATAGGAAGAGAATAGGCATTGGAAATAAAGGCATTGGGAAAATACAGACTGACATAATACATTACATTTATTTTAAATATTATAATTATTTTAAAATATTTTAAAATTATTATTATATTAATAAATGTGTAATGCAATATATTAGAAGTTATAAATAGTATGACAATTTAAGGTTTAATATAATGGTCATTTATTATAAAATTTACCTTTCAGGCTTGTAACTAAACCAGAAATACATAGTAGAAAGGCCTCTTGTGGTTGTGGTTACTTCTGTTAACAGAATTCCTCATAATAATAAAAATAATAGATTAAGACACTATCATAGTAGATTCTAAATAATTTTGAGAAAGACTAAAATAATTTAAGCGGTTACTGAACTTTAAATTAAAATAATTACAATTTTCCCCTAAGTCTTGACTCAAGTGGTCCCTTTTCAATAATTTATATAAATAATTTATTTTATTCCTCAAACAACACTGTAGAATTGCTAATGGACCCCAGCAAGTAAATTATAGGACTGGGCAGTTTTAGTGTACCACCCACACTCTTTTTGACTATAATACCCTGCCTCTGGATTTTTATCCTATATTCATGTCTTCAAAACACTCCCAGTACTCTAGATATGATCACATCCATGACTCAACACTATGTCACACTCCTAAATTCCAAACCTTTCGTCATGGTCACCATCTTTTTGTAATAACTGAGTCTTCCAACTTCCCTGCTTTTGTCTTAAAGCGATATCATTTTCGTAGGCACTGGAGATGGAGAAAATCATAGGGTCACTTATAAACTAATTCTTGTCTTCTATCCCCATTTCACAAAGTTAAGAGATGCCTTTTGGGGAAAAGTATATTAAATATATTTTCATTAGCATTACTGGAATACTAACATTAAAATTAAGGTAATTTATTTTAGTCTGACTAATCTACACAGCACCAAAATGTATATGACACTGTGCTAGAGTGGGGCAGAAATACATTTTTAAAAACAACCTTGTCTTTGAGAAGTTTATTATCTTGCAGAGGATAGATATAAGTAAAACGGTGAGTTACGATAAGAAAGGATGCAAGGAGATCTCAACTGTTTCTAGCATTTGGGGTGGGGAAGGGATGTCGGCAACTGATCATTAAAAACCTGGCAAAGTTGCCTTCTAAGTTTTACTAAAGGCAAATGCAAGAAACCTAATGTCACTATATAGCTATTTTCCCATAATCAGGGGGAAAATTCTCTACTAAACTTTGTCTAATGTAGGAGATCACAGAGGATAACACTGGAACAAATATCACAGTATGTGAAGTTTACATATAACACCAGGCAACACTGAGGAGCAGTTGGGGAAGTGAGATGGGGAGGGAAAGAAAGCCCCCCAAAATACATTATGAAGCAAGTCATCACTGTGAGGGAAGGAAAAAAGAAAAGAGAAAGCTTAATCCCACTGTATAAGTATGGGGAAATAGAGTAGAACATGCTTTGTTATTCCACCAACAAGACAAGTAGTCTGGGACATCAACCAAATCAATGTCTGCCATTTGTTGAGAGCTGCTTCGGGGAACATGAACCCTCTGATCATTGCTGCTTGCCCTGCACAAAGCTTTAGCAAGCTGAAAAATCTTAACAGGTGATATGCCTCTTTTGTAGTGATGGGTCAAGATTCAATAGCTTTTGGTGGAAGGCAGTCCAAGATGGAAGCATAAAAAGACCCTGAATTCAACACACAAATATACCTACATATAGAGCAATTCCTCAAAAGAAGAACTAGGGGCTGACTGAACAATTTCTGCACAGCAAATAGAATGACCATAGAAAGGTAGGAGAAATGCAGACACAGTAACAACAAGAACCCGGCCCCTGATGCAGCAACCTATATTAGGGAGAAATATCACTGAGGGGCTTATACACAGATATGACCTCCCTAGGGCACAATGGAAAAAAACATCACTATAAAGGGCACCTGGACTGTAGGTGAAGAAGATCTGTTTACTAACTCTGGAGTGTCTGCTAAATGGTGGGGGGAACTGCTGGAACTGTCTTCTGCAGGGTTGGAGGCACCAGCAAGGGTCGCTTTTTATTCAACCTCATATTAGAAGTTCTAGCCAGAGAAACTAGGCAAGAAAAAAAAAAAACTAAAATAAAAGGCATTCATATTGGTAAGGAAGAATTAAAATTGTCACTATTCGCAGATGACATGATATTATATTAAAAAACCCTAAAGACTCCACCAAAATTATCAGAATAAATAAATTCAGTAAAGTCACAGGATACCAAATTAACATGCATTAGTTGGTGTTTCCATACACTAATAAAAGGTATCAGAAATTAAGAAGACAATCCCATTTGCAAATGCATCAAAAAGGATAAAATATATAGGAATAAATTTAACCGAGGAGATGAAAGACCTATACTCAGGAAATTATAAGACAATGATAAAAGAAATTGAAGATGACATAAATAAACAGTAAGATATTCCATACTCACAGATTGGAAGAATTAATATTGTTAAAATGTCCATACTATCCAAAGCAATCCACAATTCAATGCAATCCCTATCAAAACACCAACAGTATTTTTCACAGAACTATGAGAAAGAATTCTAAAATTTTCATGGATCCACAAAACACACTGAATAGTCAAAGCAATCTTGAGAAAGAAGGACAAAGCTGGCAGTATCACAATCCCACATTTCAAGCTATACTACAAAATACAGTAATCAAAAGTGTGTGGTACTGACACAAAAACAGACATAGATCAATAGAATCAAAAAGGCAAGAAAACAACGCATGTAGAACATTAATCTAGGATAAAGGAGGCAAGAATATACAGTGGGGAAAAGATAGTCTCTTCAATAAATGGTGAATAAATGAAAAACTGGACAGCTGCATGCAAAAGAGTGAAACTGGACCACTATCTTACACAATATACAAACGTTAATTCAAAATGAATTAAAGACTTGAATATAAGATCTGAAGCCATAAAAAAATATTAAAAGAAAATACAGACAGTAAACTCTAGTACACCAATCTTTGCAGTATATTTTTTGGACCAGTCTTCCCAGTTAAGGACAACAAAAGCTCAAATAAATGAGATTGCATCAGACTGAAAAGCTTTTGCACAGCAAAGGAAACCATCAACAATATGAAAAAGAAATCTACCAAATGGGAGGAGATACTTGCAAATCATAGCATCTGATAAGAAGTTAATATCCAAAATATATAAAGAATTTACACAACTTAATGTCTCCCCCAAAAAATAATAACTCAGTTTAGAAATGGACAGAGAACTTGAACAGGTATTTTTCCAAAGAAGACACAGATGGCCAAAAGGCGCATGAAGAGAAGCTCAACATCACTAATCATCAGGGAAATGTAAATCAAAACCACAAGGTGACACCACATCACAATGCCAGATTGGCTATTATCAAAAAGACATAAAATAAGGGTTGGCAAGGATATGAAGAAAAGGGAACCATCATACACTGTTGGTGGGAGTATAAATTGTTGTACCATAATAGAAAACATAGAGGTTCCCCAAAAAATTAAACACAGAAATCCCTCATGATCCAACAACTCAACTTCCAGGTATTTATCTGAAGAAAATGCAAACACCAATCTGAAGAGATATATCTATCTTCATGGCAGTATTATTTACAATAGTTAAGATAAGCAATGCAAGTGTCCATTGACAGATGAGTGTATAAGGAAGACAGGACATATATATACAATGGAATATTATGTGGCCAAAAAAAAGAATAAAATCTTGTCATTTGTTACAGCATGGATGGACCTAGAGGATATTATGCTAAGTGAAATGAATCATAAAGAGAAAGACAAATATCATATGATTTTACTTTTATGTGAAATCTAAAAAACAAAATAAAACAAAAAAAGAAACAAACTCATAGTTACAAGAAACAAATTTGGTTAACAGAGGGAGGACAGGTTGCAGGGGATGAGTAAGTGAACGGAATTAAGAGGTACAAACTTTCAGTTATAAAATAAATAAGTCATGAGGATGAAATGTACAACATAAAAATATAGTCAATAATATTGTAATCATTTTGTATGATAACAGATGGTAACTATACTTATGAGGATCATATAATGTGTAAAAATATTGAATCACTACGATGCCTACCTGAAAAAATAGAATATTGTATGTCAGTTATAGTTCAATAAAAAACCCCTTGAATATGAAAGATGCAATAACTTTCCTTTACCTTAGAGAAGGTAGTTCAGTATAACATATTTTAATTGACTCCTATAAATTTTACCAATGTAATAACATCTGAATATTTGTCAAATGTTTCTTTAACCCTCTGATTTCCATATATCTAATCATGACATCAAGGTAGAGGACATACAACTCCTTGTTTGCCAGGTCTATTCAACATTATGTCATACGTGAGGCCTCAACCTTGGCCCTTGTCCTATATTTGACCTGCTCAGTCCAGTCTTAGCAAAGAATCCTGCTCAGCCATTCCCTTGATCTTGATACTTCATCACCTTGGTCTCCCTTCAGCAAGAATTCTATTAGGTTGGTTTAGCAAAATTTCTCCTACCCTGGATGTCTCTTCTTAGTAATTTTCTATCCATTGCTTATCTCACACTACTCCTTTGCTGTAAAATCCCTATTTGCCTTTGCTATATTCAGAACTGAGCTCAGTTCTATACTGAAATCTCTTTCCCTTACTAAAATAATTACTGAAAGAATTCTGTCTTTGATTCTTTAACTAATGTCAAGCTCTGGCTATCTTAGTTACCTTCTATGGAATATGGTCAGGTGGTATATTATCTGGTTTACCTAAAAAAAAAAAAAATCCACTAAATGCATATTTTGACGCTCCATCAGTCTTTTTCAAACAGTTCCAAAATTTCCACCTTTTTTACTATATGCCATATTTTTTCAGGTTTCTAGGAACTAATCCAGAAGGATATTAGGAATCATTCCAGTCTTTCTAAATCATAAGCAAGTCCCCATATCAAAAACTGTCCACTATCCACCTGTATATTCTATGTCCTAACTCTGATTCAACACCCTAAAGGTTCATTCCCAGGCATTTCTCCCATTTTCTTCCAGGATATCTTAACCACGTCCAGGAGATTCTTTAAGGTATAATGCTTCCCCTCCAAAGCAGGGAAAATTCTACTCAATTTATTAGTTTAAACCAGAAGTGCTCAAAGTACGCCATGCATCAGAAATATCTAGCAGGCTTGTTAAAATATAGATAGATGGCCCTTTCTTCATTACTAAGTTCGGGATGGGCCCTAAGAATTGACTTCCAGTATATTTTCAGGTGTATCTGATGCTGCTTATCTACTTTATAAATTACTTGAGTCAAAGGAAAGAGAGAAGGTGGGGGCAAATTAGGAATGCAAACAACATTTTAAAGGCATCTGCTTGAGGTGACAAATTTCGCAGCACACAAGAGAAGGGAATTTCACTATTCTCATAATCATATCTTGTGCTAATTTTTTAGCATACTCTGCCTTCCAGGAGATGAAGGTATCTTTAAATGCTGCCATAGAGGGGTTCTGGATTCACACCATACTGCTGTAATTCGATATTAAATTGGTTGTTAGCAGCTGACCTGCTGTAATTTTCTTTTTCTCAATGTTTCAATGGGAGATAAAAGCTATCCCTAAACCCCATTTTAAAGGGGGCAAATCAGGAATTTCCTATTCTATCTTTTGCCTGGAAATAACATATCATTTATGCTCATGTTGTATTGTGCAAAGAAAATCACATGTCAAACATAACTTCAACAGTTTGAGAAGTTTGATCCTAAAAATGCCTGAGGAGTTCTGGAAATATTTGGCAAAAAGTAATAATGACAATGTTTCATGCTTCTCTACACTAAATATTTGCTTCACTATCCTCTCATTCTCACACATGCGTGCACACACACTCACAATCTCACTACAAAAGACTATCCAATTTCTTGTCCATTCACCCCATTAAACTCAAAATCCTGGATCCATTTCTTAGTGATATATGGCATTTCTTCATCAAACGATGAAGGCTTAAGACATGAAAGCAAGGAATTTCAATTAGTAATATATTTGATATTATTCATGCACAAATATCCTGCCTAGACACCTGAAAATAACTATATTCAACTCAGAATAATTTTATAAGTGAAATGGTAGGTTACTATGGTTTAGGTAAGGGTTTGGATTAAGTGCTCCCAGGAAATTCTCTTCTCAGAATCCTTTATACAAAATCCAAGAAACATGCCCAATCCTCTCTGGTGACCTCATTATCTTCCTAATGTGTGTCTGAGGTAAAGAATGATTTTGTCAATCACTGTCCTGAAGGACCAGTTTGGGCTCTGTGAGAGGATCTCTTTTTATCTTTTAGGTCTTTGATCTTCATGGGGTGCAATTATCAGGCCACTGACTCTTCTGTCATTTTTGTCTTTAGGGAAATACCTGCAAGCTTCAATTTTCAGATACACTGTAATTCAGACTTTCCTTTATTTTACTTCATGACAGTGGTTTAAATTTAGGTGTACCACTATTTAATAACTATTTTATCAAACTATGTTTGTTGTCATGCTTTAATTGTGTAAAGTGAAAACTGTTTATGTATTTTATTTTGTTCCCATAGCAACAGAAAATACGGGAACAAATGAAATGCTTCTTCCTGACCCTCTACATTTTGCTGGAATCCTTACCATTTCTTTTTGAAGGGATTTATGTTTTACTAGTCAAACAAAAGATACCATGCCAGCAAAAGTCACTTTTTAGCAGTACTCAAATGGCAGTACTTATGAGACAGCGATTACAGACTTTGGGTTACTCATCTTTCTAAGAAGTTAAATCATCAGCACAACTTACAAATTATAACCACTCGGCCATATTGTATGAGAGAATTTTACTATGCAACAAAATAGTACCTACTATGTGACTCAACAATTCACTTTTATGTAGTTACCCAGAAGAAAGAAAAATATATATCCACAGAAGTTATAGATGAATATTCATAGCAACTTTATTTATAATAGCCCCAAACTGTAGAGAATTGAATTGTTCATGAACAAATAAACACATTAAGTTATATGTACATAATGGAACACTATACAGTGATCAAGAAGAATGGACAAATAGTACATGCCACAAGATGGAGGGCTCTCAAACATTATACTGAGTGAAAAAAAGGAGCTACAAAGGAGCACATACTGTATAATAAGATTTATAGAAAGTAATAGAAAATTCACACATGAATAATGACAGAAAGCAGATTAGTTGCTACCTGGTCCTGACCCAAAGGAGGTCTTTGACTGCAAAGCGACATAAGGGAACTTTTGTGCATGATGGGAATGTTCTATCTGGATGATGGCTGTTGTTCCACAGACATAAAGAGTTAAATGTGGCATTAGAGTGTAATCTTTCAGACAGAGCAACTAGATAGTGAAGTCAGAAATATGGGCAGTATTTTCAACAAAAGTAGGTGGGAAAGTATGCATACTTATCCCAAAATTCCAACAGAGAAGAATAAACCACCAATAGCCATAAAATATGCATTGTTGTCAATATCTTTGTGGGAAGAAAAATAAGGAAGTAAAAAGACAGTCTCTAATGGATTTGTGAGGAGGAAAACACCAATATTAACAATTAATATTTACTGAAAAAAATGCAACAGGAAAATTTGAAAATAGCATTTAAACATGACAAAGAGTCAATACCAGGTGACTTCAAGAGGTCTGTGGTAAAAATGACCAAGGGCTGAAGCATTCTAGTCCTACTAACTTTCAAAACAGGTGCCATTCTTGTACAGGGCCATGAATTGAGAAACAAGTGCATTCAAATTAATCAGAAAAGAGACAAAAAATGATAGAAAGCCATATTTGTTTTAGTTCTGTGAAGAAAGCTGTTGGTTTTCTGATAGGGATTTCATTAAATCTATAGATTGCTCTGGTAGTATGGACATTTTAACAATATTTGTTCTTTCTATCCATGAGCATGGAATGTCTTTCCATTTGTGTCAGCTTCAATTTCTTTCATCAACGTTTTATAGTTTTCAGAGTACAGGTTTTCACCGCCTTGGTTAAGTTTATTCCCAGGTATTTTACTAATTTGGGTGCAATTGTAAAGGTAATTGTTTTCTTAATTTATCTTTCTACTGTCCCATTATTAGTGTATAGAAAGCAATGGATTTCTGTATATTGATTTTGTATCCTGCAATCTTACTGAATTTATTTATTAGTTCTACTAGTTTTTGGTAGTCTTTTGGGTTTTCTACATATAGTATCATGTGACCTGGTTCTCTTTTATGTTTTCTATCTGTTTGTTGAGGGTCTCACTGAGGTCCTCCACTCTTTTCTCAAGTCCAGTGAGTATCTTTATGACCTTTACTTTAAATTCCCTATCAGGCACATTATTTATCTCCATTTATTTTTTATTTTTTTTAGCTCTCACTGTGATTTTCTCCTGTTCTTTCGTTTGGGTCATATTCCTCTGTCTCCTCATTTTTCTAACACTGGGTTTCTATGTGTTAAGAAAGTCAGCTATCTCTCTTTCTCTTGAAAAGCAAGAAAGTAGTGGCCTTACGAAGAAGAGGTCCTATAGTGCCCTGCAGTGCAACATCCTCTCTTCCCTGGAAACTGGCACTTCAGGTGTATCTCCAATGTGTGTTGTGTGTACCCTACTGTTGTGGCTTAACTGTGTTTGCCTTTAGTCCAATTGTCTGCAATCTCTTTGACTGTTGTGGGCAGGGCTTGGTCTTTGTGTTGTTAGTCTGGGGCCTTGGGCTGGAGCTGACTCAGACCAGGCATTTGTCAGAGATGCAATATCACCAAACTGCAGGATGCTTTTACTGTGTTGTCCCCCTGAGAAGTTTCACTGATGGGTAGGGCCAGTAGTCGGACCTGATTTCTGCCCCCCAGCGCACTGCTGGGGCCACATTTGGACTGGACAGGAGTCACTTTGGAGTGGTGTTATCCCATTGGGGCTGCTTGCACACTGCCAGGTTTGTGGTACCACTTTGGATGGCTTCTGGCCAAGGGCATATTGGAGGAGGTGGGTTCATGGGAGAACATGGGGGACAGGGTGTGTGATAGAAGTAAGGTCAGCACCAGTCTGCTGCAGGAAGGGGCCTACAGCTGCCCATGAAAACTCCTGCCCATTCTTGGATAGAAGGAGTATTCCCGCAATTGCTGGGCATTATGTTAGCAACCTAGGTGGCAATTGTAGGTGCTGCACTGGTTCCTGCAGGTGTCTTTATACCTAGGCTGGGGTGGTGAAGGAGGGAAATGGCATCTGCCATCTTTTTTGTTCTTGGAGAAGTCCTTCAAAGATCTCTGCCCCTCCAGAACATGCTCTAAGATTAGTAAATACATCCTCTTATATGGCTCTGGCATTTTCAAATTGTTGTTTCTATATTATCTCTCAGTGGAGCTGTTTGTTGTGCTATCTCTTTAAGGTCAGGGACTCTGCCCTCTTGGCTCTCCCAGACCCAAGGCCACCAATTTTTAAAGTTCCAGGTTATGAACCCTGTTGAGCCCCTCTGGTTTTCAAAGCCAAATGTTATGGGGATTTGTCTTCCTCGTGCCTGGGGTGTTTGGTGTGAGGATCTGTTTCTCTCCCTTCTCCATGCCTGTGGTATCTCTCCCACCCACAGACAGTCCCATGCATCTGTTAAGCTCTAGACCATGTCTCCACCCTTACTATCCTCTTCAATGTGGCCTCTTTTCTACATTTATCTATGGAGAGTCTGTTTCTCATATTTCTGGAGGCTAGAAATCCTATACCCATGTGCCAACATGTTTGGGTCCTCGGTGAGGGCTCTCTTCCTGGTTTGCAGGTCAATTTTGAGTCCTTATATGGTGGAAGGGGGGACACCAAGAGAAATCAAGCTCTCTCACATATCTTCTTATAAGGACACTAATGCCAATATGAGGGCTCCACTCTCATGACCTAATTAACTCTCAAAGGCCCCGTGTCCAGTTAGTATCACATTGGGGATTAGAGTTTCAACATATGAATTTTGGGGAACACCCACATTCAATCCATAGAAATATCCTTATTATATTTCTCAACTAACACATAAATCCATAGAATTAGAGTATAACTATATGTCACATCTAATGAACACATATAGACATTATTTATCAATAGTAGTTGGGAAAAAAACCCACCAGAAGTGCTCCTGATAATCTTGCCAAAGATCACATATAGCTTTGTTAAAAATGTAGACAACAGGGGCACCTGGGTGGCTCAGTCAGATGAGTGTCCAACGCCTGGTTTTGGTTCAGGTCATGATCTCATGGGTCATGAGATCAAGCCCAGGGTCAAGCTCTGTGCTCAGTGGGGAGTCTGCTTGAGATTCTCTCCCTCTGCCCCTCCCCCACTCATGCTCTTTTGCACTCTTTCTCAAAAAATAAATCTTAAAAAAAAGTAGATAAAATTAGAATGATCATTTCTGAAGTTTTTTTAAAGCTCTACATGAATTGTTCCTTTTGTTACCTCTCTGACCTCAACTTTGATTACTTTCCCTTTAGTTCTTTTTCTTCATGCTTCATCGACTTTTTGATCTTCACCAAATACAGACAGGTGAACTCCTATCTACCTCAGGGCTTTTGTTCTTGCTTGCACATCCCACTGATATATGGGAGTTTAAAAGAACCTTCCTACTTCCTTAAGGTCTTTACCTATGAGTTTTACATAAATTAGATTCCTTTGCTTGCATAATATTACTGATCTCTGCTTGATGTATTTCTTGGTGCTCATGAACACTCAACTCTCTAGATATTTACTTGTGTATCTTCTGTTTACTTCACTGTAATGTAAACTCCATTAGGACAGGATTTTTTGTCTATTTATTACTGTAACCTGTGCCTGGGTACAAAGTACAAGCTTAGTGAATATTTAATATAGAAATAAATGAATGAATGGTGAAGTGACATGTGGCATGAAGTACAAGGATAGATTTTTAGGAAAAAATATTATCAAGTTTGAGCTACTTGTGGAACATGCAAATAAAGATGTGCAGTACCTATCTACAAATATGTAGACTTAATAGAGCCTTTAAATTTAAGTGAGGTATTCATTAAATAAAATATTCAATTTTACAGTCTCAAACTAGCTACAAGGAGTATAGAAGTAAATAAATATGGGCAGACTATGCCTCTATCAAACTTATATTAAGGCTTTCTTTCTACGGATAATAAAGTCTTTGTAATAAATGTGGTTACCTGGTAGGCAGGATGTGTAATGCAATAATAGCTAAATGTCAAAACATATCCATGGAAAATAAAAACTTTTAGGAGAGAGAGAGAGAAACATAATATTAAAAGTAAGAAAAAGTACAGGCAAAGAAAAAATTGTAAAAATTAAGCTCTCTGTAGTGAAAGAGAAGATTTAAAGAAGAGTGTATCTAACAGTGCCAAATACTGCAGCAGGATTAAGTAGGATAAGAACAAAACCCAGGGATTGGATTTATTGATGAGGAATTCATTAGTAATTGTAGCAAAAGCTCTTTCTATGTAGTCATAGAGATATGGACCAGATTTAATGCACTGGGGAATCAGGCAGAAATAGAGACATTGACATTAACTGTTTCAGTCACTGATTTTTATCATGAAAGGAAAGAAATAGGCATGACATTGTGGGTAAGATAGTTTCAAAGGAAGTATTTTTATCTTTTTTTCTTTACTTTTTTTGTTTATCTTTTTTTAACATGGGAAAGACTAATATGTGGACTGACTGAGGAAAAAACAGGCAGGAAGTAAACAGGCAGGAAGAATAGCACTGGAGGCCAAGGTCAAGAACAATGTGACAAAGCCTTAATGAAGGTCAATCTTCCTCTGAATAAGGAGGAATATCAGGATAACTAATCCTCAAGGAAAGGAAAATTTGTAGGTCAGGAACATATGTATATCTGAAAGACTGCTTCAAAAATAATTTATCAAAAAAGAATTGAAATGGTATATTTGTGATATGTCCAGTCATTTTATTTTGGGTTGTATTTGTGAATACTATTTCCTTTGAATACTTTCTAGACTCTAAAAAGTAACTGTCACAATTCTAATGAAAACCGCCATTGCTATTTGGTGGGGGGTGGAATACAGATTAGAATTCTCTAATTTTGTATATTATTCTAAAAGTCTCAATGGAAAGTTATTACCCTCAGTTTTACAATGATACCACAGAGCAAGTCAATATAAGTTGTATGATGTTACTGCAGAGCACGTATTGAGAATTACTGCAGTGATAAGAAATTGTGAATAAATGTGTTAACACAAGTTGGATGTGGTGAGAATCAGAGAAGGGCTTCATGGGGATCCTGCAAATCTGGCCCATATCAGGGAAGTTCTAATCAAGGGAATAGGGTAGGAAATGTATTTAAAAGAATAGAATGGAAATGGTGACATATTATTGCATTCTCAGGTAGACAGAGTTAGAGTAGGCTGATTTTCTGGATTTTGTTGGGCAGAGGATGGGGATCTATCTCTAGGATCTTTGGATGTAAGTACATTTTAGGAAGGACAGCCCTGCTTAAAAAGAATCAGACTTAAGATATTAAATGTGCACTTTAGTTGTGATTTTATAAGATATTACTCTAACGAAACACATAATACAAACTGTTATGGCTGAATTTTGTCCCCACAACCAAATTCATTTATTGAAGTCCTAAATTCCAGTATCTCAGAATATCACTGTTTACAATGATACAGACACTAAAGAGTTGATTAAGTTATAATTAAGACTTTAAAATATGTTCTAATCCAATTTGATGGTAACTTTATTTGAAAAGAAAAGAAAAGAAAAGAAAAGAAAAGAAAAGAAAAGAAAAGAAAAGAAAAGAAAAATGAAAGAAAGAAAATTTGGATACGCAAAGTGACTGCAGGGATTTAAGTGCACAAAAGAAAGACCATGTGAAAACAGTGAGAAGATGGCCATCTACAAGTCTAGGACAGAGACCTCAGAAGCAGTCAAACCTGCCAATATCCTTATCTTGGACTTCTGGACTTGTGAATTGTGGGAAAATAAATGTCTGTTGTTTAAGGAACCCAGTCTGTGGTATTTTCTTATGTAAGCCTTAGCAAACTAAAATACAAAACATCTTAAATTTTCGATGAATACTACAAATCCTTTTGTTTGACAATATTGGTAATGACAAAGTAATAATAGTTACAAGAAGGGTAAAAGTTGTACAATTAGTAAAATCTAATATTTGTCAAGATATTACACTAAAACCTTACATGAACTACTGTTATACTCATTTTATGGACAAAGATTAAATAATTTCCCCAATGTCACAAAAAGTTATGGCAGAAACAGCAACTGTCATTGATAAATTAATTTCCTAGAATCTCACATTTTTTGAAAGTTGACTTGAGTCGCATAAAGATAATGTATTAATAACATATAATAGTTTGGAAAAGAGAGTAACTGACAGAAAATTGACATATTAGGGAGGATAAAATGTGAATCAAATAAAAGAACATTTAAGGGTCATTACACAACATATATGTTCTAATTGAAAAATAAAATTTCTGACAGCTTTTCAGTCTATATCCCCCAGAGCAGATACAGATTAGATGAAAAGTTATATTCAACCAAAATTCTGCTTGTCAACCCGGTAATAATGACATGAGAAAAAGTCAAGGAAATCAAGTGTATATACAAAGGAATGTTTATAATTACTTACCATGAAATTTAAACTGGAGAACTGTAGACACATAGGAGGTGAGAAACATTGAAAAAGTGGGAAGGTAAGTGTCTTGATGGTTACAGTGAAGTATAAGGATTTTTAGGAGTTAATATAAGGAATAAGCTGGAATGGTAGAAGGAGGCAGGTTAGGGAGGTGGATGTATAAAGTTACAATTATAGAGGGGTTGTTATGATAAGTACTGATAGTTTATGGGTTACATATCTACAAGTAAGGGACTGAGAAAGGATGGAGTCCAAGACCTTTAGAGGAAAGCAATCCAAGGTACTGAAAGGCTAGACCTTAGAAATGTCATACACGTGTATTATATTACATCACACCAAGAATTAAGACAGGAGTACTACTGGAGAGAATAGATTTATCTAGGAGTGAAACATCCCCAAAAGGGGGAAATATGCAAGGATGAATGGGTGACTGTAGCAAGAGTTAGTGGGCAATATGGTCTTATTATAGGAGATTCAAAGCTCTGTGTGTGTGTGTGTGTGTGTGTGTGTGTGTGTGTGTGTTCCCATGAGTGAGAAAAATTGGTCTGAAAGGAGCTACTTAGAGTTGCCACTTGAAAGGTATTGAGGGGAATTAGTGTCCCTAGGGGAGAGTCGGGTTTTTATTAGAGAAAAAAGGTGAAAGCAAAAGAAACATATGGAGAAAAATTAAAAATATATGGGGTTTTGTGGGTAATGAATCATAAATTCCAGAGTATAATACAACTAGGGGGAAGTTATAGAAGGAGAAATGATAAGAAAAGAATAGGGCTACATAGATTATGAGATGGTGGTTGACTTGGACCTTGGTATTCTTGGTGTGGCTGCCATAATCAAGCATAAAAAGCATAATGATACTGATTCTAGTGGACTCAAGACAGAGTATAGCAAAGGTCTAAATAAGAAAGGATTGGAAAGCATGGGTTTTAGTTGATACTGAGAGACTTGAAAATACAGACAATGACCAGACTTTATATAAAAGTAGAACTCTAACTAACGACCTGCAGTAAACTCCCCAAGACACCAACCCCTCAATCTACAATAAACATCCCAGGAAGCCAGCTTAGGAATTTACAACCTTTTCATGACAAACATCTCCAATCAGGGCAATACACAAAGTCTTCCTTTTTTTTTTTTCCACTATAAAGCTTTTCTTCTCTGCCTACTTTTGAATCTTTTCCAAAACACAAGTGATCATGGCTCACTCTTTTGCTCTATCCTTTGTTTATTCAAAAATAACAATGAAGGTAGATGCATTAGGGGAGTCATGGTCTTAATCTCTGGTCTAGTATAATGTTGAAACATTTTGAGGTCAAGATCTTACTCCATGTGTATGTGCACCATCTTATTCCTGGTTGATGGACTTCAGGATTTTCAGGAAGTTGAATATACTCCCATTTTAGCTTCCCCCTGCCCCCAATCTCTGTGTTAACTTCTTAAGGTAATTTAAGTCCTTGCTCCAGACATCCCAGCCTCTACCTAACTACAAAATTTTATACTGCCATCTATCCCTTGCCCACTTTTCCAATAACCAACCCTATATTTTATATTACTTCTTAGGTTAATTTGTGTTGTACCCTTTCCAAGCTAGAATGCAACATCTTCAAGGATAGAAAGCATTTTTTTCCTTTATTAATGATTAAATTCTAAGGGCCTAAATCAATGTCTGGCAAAAGTCACTTGATAAATATGGTTTGAATCAATAAAACAATGATAACATTTATGCAGAGACATTTTCTCATGATCAAAACCTTCCCAAACATGAACTCTATCATAATTTTCAGGACGCACTTTGTTGAAATCCATAACAAAGATTTGCTTCTTCATAAACTAGGTTCAGCTAATGTCTCCAATAACTAAGGACTGATATTGCATTAATTTTTAATACATAAGTATAACCTAAAATGGTATCTGGATAAATGTGATCATTAAATCTACTTCAGCAATTCCTTTTGTTTTACATCTCTGAAATTCACAGTAATAATAATGGCATCTCTCCAACTTTCTCATACAGAATGGGAAACCACTTTCTTAACTAGGTTTTTTTTTTTTTTCCTGTTTATGTCAACACCCCCCTCCTTCTATGATTAACAATTTTATTGGTTCATTTACCTCTAATTTTGAAGAAGTTATTTACAAATGTGCTGTCTCTTGCTAAGAGATCCTTAAGTAAATTTAAAGCTTCTGACAGCAAATTTTTCGAGATTTTTTTGCCTAAAAATCCCTACATAGTTTTAAACAGGCAGACAGTATAGTTTTTTTTTAATTTATTTTGTAACTTTTTTCAACACAGTGTGCTAAAATATAATGATAATTGTTAATGGCTGAATTGTGTCTCCCCAAAATTTTCATGTGGAAGCCCTAAACCCCAATACCTTATAATGTGATTATATGTAGAAATAAGGCAATTAAAGAGATAATGTATGTTAAATGAGATTGTATGGGTAAGTTCTAGTAAAATGTGACTATATCTATAAGAAGAGGAAACACCAGTGGTGTACAGGCACAGAATACAATCCATGTGAGGACACATCAAGAAGGCAGTCATCCGAAAATCAAGGAGAGTGGTCTTAGAAGAAATCAAACCTGCCAATGCTGGTCTTGGACTTCTAGTTTCCAGAACTGAGAAAATAGATTTCTGCTGTTTAAGCCCCTAGTCTGTAATATTTTCTTATGGCAGATCTAGCAGATTAATACAATAATAGTTTCATTTTTTCACCTCAATGATAGTCAATTGCCAAAGTAAATTATGGAAAAAGCGAGTAAAAATTTCTAGTGATAATTATTTCTAACTCATGCTTCTCTTTTATTAATAGCATGCCACCACCTTTATTCATGCAGTACCAAAAACATCAGCAATAGCAGCTGCCATTTTTGTAAACATAGCTATATGCCAAATGCTGTTTTTAATATACTTTATCTGGCTGTTGTGAACTGAATTGTGTCTCCCCAAAATTCATATATTGAAGAACTGACCCCAATGTGACTATTTGGAGACAGAGTCTCTAGGGAGGTAATTAAGTTCAAATAGAGTCATAATGGTGGAGTTCTATTCAATAGGACTAATATACTTACAAGGAATGAAAAGACACCAGAGTGCAAGTGTGCTGCCTTGCTCACTCACTCTCGTTTGCTCTCTCTCTCCCTCTCCCCGCTAAATGTATACACAAAGAAAAGGCCATGTGAAGACAAAATGAGAAAGGACTGTCTGCAAGATGAGGAGAAAGAACTACCAGATATCAACCTTGCTGGCACCTTGAACTTGCATTCCAGCATTCAGAACTGTGAGAATTTAAACTTGTTGTTCAAGCTAACCAGTCTATGTTTTTGTTATGACAACCCAGGTTGACAAAACAGATTATGGTATCATAAATGGTTTGCTGCTGTAATAAATATTCAAAATGTAGCAGTGGCTCTGGAATTGTATGATGGCTAGAGACTGGAAGAGTTTTGAGATGCATGCTAGAAAAGTCTAGATTGCCTTGAAGGGACTGTTGGTAGAAATATGGGTGTTAAATATGATTCTATTGAGGGTTTAGAAAGAAAAGGGCAGAGTGTAGAGAATGTATCATCTTAGAGGATACATATATCATAATGAACAAAATGGCATAGAAATAGGAACATTAAATGTGCTTCTGATCTCAGACAAAAATGAGGAACATATTGGAAATGGGAGGAAAGATAATTATTGCTATAAAGTGGCAAAAAACCTGGCTGAATTGTGTTCTAGTGCTTTGTGGAAGGTAGAACTTATGAGTTACTACCTTGGGTATTTAGCAGAGGTGATTTCTCAGCAACAAGTGTTCAAAATATGTCTTGATTTCTCCTTACTATTTAGAGTAAAATCCAACAAGAGAAAGATAACTTGAAGGAATTGTTAAGCAAAAAGGAATCAGAAATGAAGATCTGTAAAATTCTCAGCTTATCCATACTGCAAAAAATGAGAACACATGCTCTGGAGAGAACACAAAGGGCATGGCTGAACAGTAATGCCATAAAAAGATTACCCTAAATTTAATCAGCCATCTTGGCTGAAGCCAGGAAGAGAGATGGGGTTATGTTAGCAGAAATATTACCTGCTTAAACTAAAGAGACTAAAAGTGGGACAAAATGAACTAGGCTGTCAGATTTCTGGAATCCTGCAATATGAGTCAATGGAGTTATGTGGCCAAGAACATGTTATCCTTAAAGAAAACGGAAGAATGACCTTAAAAAGCAGTACTAAGGGCTGGGGGACAAGGCAGTCTCTTCTTTAGTTTTAGAGAATGAGAACACCTTGTTTTCAGGAGAATAGGCTGCCACAGCCCAGGGCCTGAGGAACAGGGTTGCCTATTCAGAGATGTTTGAGCAACACTGCAATCTCAGTAGGAGGAAAGGGGGCCACCAATAAGGTGGGTCCTTATAACAGAGCATCAAGGCAAAGAGGATTATTTTCAAACTTTAAATTTTGATGGAATCTGACCTGCTAAGTTGTTTACTTGCTTGGGTCCAGCAACTCCTTTCCTCTAATTTTTCCATTTTGAAGCAGAAATATCCTACACTTCATTCAGATGATACTTAGATGAGATTCTTGACTTGGAGTTGATGCTGGATTGGGTTAAAACCTTAGGGCTGTTGGGATGGGGGATGTATTTTGCATCAAAGAAGAATGTGAATTTGGGAGTTCCAGAGGATGGAATGTTATAAGCTGAACTGTGTCCCCACAAAATTCATATGTTGAAATTGCAATCACCATTACCTCAGAATGTACCTATATTCAGCAATAAGATCTTTAAGGGAGTTACTAAGTTAAAATGAAGCCATTACAGTAGTGCCCTAATCTAAAATGACCAATGTCCTTAGAAGAGAATAAACACCCAAGATATGTATACACAGAGGAATGCCCATTTGAAGAGGCAGAAAAGGATGATAAATTGATAAGCCAAGGAGAGAGACCTCGGAGAAAGCCAACTCTGCCAAGACCTTGACCTCAAGCTTCCAGTCTCCAGAACTATGAGAAAATAAATTTATATTGTTTAAGCCACCTATCTTGTGGTATTTTGTTATAGCAACCTTGGAAAATGAATATCACTAGCATCAGAATTGAACTGTAGTACAACGACTTGGGATGAAAATGAAACAGATGCAAAAAGAGCCATACGTAGTTTTAAACAAGTAAAGATAATATATAATATTGAGATATAATTTAAAAATCTGCTAAAAACTTCTACACCCAGACCTGTTCTTGGCAAATTATTTAAATTCTCAATTAAGATTCATTCTGTCTTTCTTAGAAAACAAATTTATCCATCAGAGGTTAAGCTTTTTAACAATAATTTAAAAATAATAACCAAGTTATTAGAAATAAAAAGAAAACAAAAAACAAAAAACAAAAAATCCACTTATATTTTTCCAACATATTTTTACTCCTATTTGTACTTTTTAATTTTAAAATATTTACACAAAGCAATTTACTTTTAGTGGATATTTTCATAGTAATCATATCCTTGGGAAAAAAAACTAAGATAATTCATAACATTGCAATTAGTAATACTTCATCATCCTATAAAGGTAATCTGATATATGTTGTGTAGACACTGTCTACTAAGTGTAGTTCCCAGGTCCTTCTTATCAAAGGGGTTAGCAAGAACACCTAGAAGCTGTCTTACACAGTAACACTCAAGCTGAGAAACATACAGGCAGTGCTGGTTGCCCCTAGCAAAGTCAGTACCAGGCATGATGGGTTCCTGGGCAATGCCTGGAAAAAGGAGTTAATTCATAACCTCACATACTGCTTAGTGTAGCACCCAGCTACAGGCGGTACCTGGAGAGGGCCTTCCCATACCACCCAGGCAGGGAGGCTGAGTCACAGCCCTCTCTACTTTTATGTGTGGCTCCTGGCCTATTTAGGCAGAAAGGTTGATAGAAATGCCTGGAAACTGGGGCACCTGGGTGGCTAAGTCGGTTAAGTGTCTGCCTTTGGCTCAGGTCCTGATCCCAGGGTCCTGGGATCAAGCCCCATGGTGGGCTCCTTGCTCAGTGGAGAGCCTGCTTCTCCCTCTCCCTCTTCTGCTACCCCCGGCTTGTGCTCATGTTCTGTCAAATAAATAAATAAAACCTGAAAAGAAAAGAAAAGAGAAGAGAAAAGAAAAGAAAAGAAAAGAAAAGAAAAGAAAAGAAAAGAAAAGAAAAGCCTGGATACTCTATAAGCTCAAGCAGAGAAATACGCAAACTGAGTTGATAGATAGCAAAGCAGAGCCAGTGACCCTGCCCAGCCAGGGAACTTGTGGCATGGGACAGCTTGAGTCAAGACCACAAAAAACGTTATCTGTTTTGCAGCTGATTCTTCCACTGAGCTCAGGCAGGAAAAATAATTCATAGCTCTATTCATTGATGAACATAGCCTTCAGCCCACTTAACTAAGGAATGTTACCAGGCCACACAGGAAACTGTGACTGTTTAGAGCCAATAGACCTGTTTACAGTGGCACTTGAACAGCACAGCACACAGCCAGTGGCTTTCCCCATGTGCGGAGAAAAACTGGGACTTCACCTTGAAAGAAAATCTAATGCAACCTCTTCCCTGATTTGAGTCACCAAACTGAACTGTACAGGCCCTGAGTCTCATCGTTCTGTCCCTCCAGGGAAGCTAATTTGTAGTCCCACCTACTGCTGAGTGTAGTACCCAGTTCCAGATATCTCACAAGCCTTGACCAGATAGCCCAGGCAACTGTGGAGCCCAACCTACAGTCTCACTTAGATAGAGAATCAAACCCACAGTACCATCCAACTGTTTTCAGCCAGCAGCACACTCCCAACTTCTTTTTTTTTTTAATGATTTTTTATTATATTATGTTAGTCACCATACACTACATCCTCGGTTTCCGATGTAAGGCTCGATGATTCATTAGTTGTGTATAACACCCAGTGCACCATGCAATATGTGCCCTCCTTACTACCCATCAGCAGCCTATCCCATTCCCCCACCCCCTCCCCTCTGAGGCCCTCAGTTTGTTTCTCATAGTCCATAGTCTCTCATGTTTCATTCCCCCTTCTGATTACCCCCCCTTTCTTTATCCCTTTCTTCCCCTACCGATCATCCTAGTTCTTATGTTCCATAGATGAGAGAAATCATATGATAGTTGTCTTTCTCTGCTTGACTTATTTCACTTAGCATTATCTCCTCCAGTGCCGTCCATGTTGTAGCAAATGTTGAGAACTCGTTCTTTCTGATAGCTGAGTAATATTCCATTGTATATATGGACCACAACTTCTTAATCCAGTCATCTGTTGAAGGGCATCTCGGCTCCTTCCACAATTTAGCTATTGTGGACATTGCTGCTATGAACACTGGGGGGCATATGGCCCTTCTCTTCACTATGTCTGTATCTTTGGGGTAAACACCCAGTAGTGCAATGGCTGGGTCATAGGGTAGCTCAACTTTTAACTTTTTAAGGGACCTCCACACTGTTTTCCAGAGTGGCTGTACCAACTTGCATTCCCACCAACAATGTAGGAGGGATCCCCTTTCTCCACATCCTCTCCAACAATTGTTGTTTCTTGCCTTGTCTATTTTTGCCATTCTAACTGGCATAAGGTGGTATCTCAGTGTGGTTTTGATTTGAATTTCCTTGATGGCTAATGATTTTGAACATTTTTTCATGTGTCTGTTAACCATTTGTATGTCTTCATTGGAAAAGTGTCTGTTCATATCTTCTGCCCATTTTTTTATTTATTTGTTTCTCGTGTATTGAGTTTGAGAAGTTCTTTGTAGATCTTGGATACCAGTCCTTTATCTGTAGTGTCATTTGCAAATATCTTCTCCCATTCCGTGGGCTGCCTCTTAGTTTTTCTGACTGTTTCCTTGGCTGTGCAGAAACTTTTAATCTTGATGAAGTCCCATAAATTCATTTTATCTTTTGTTTCTCTTGCCTTTGGGGATGTGTCATGAAAAAGGTTGCTTTGGCCGATGTCGTAGAGGTTGTTGCCTATGTTCTCCTCTAGAATTTTGATGGATTCCTGTCTCACATCGAGGTCTTTCATCCATTTGGAGTTTATTTTTGTGTATGGTGTGAGAGAGTGGTCAAGTTTCATTCTTTTGCATGTAGCTGTCCAATTTTCCCAGCACCATTTATTGAAGAGACTGTCTTTTTCCCACCGGATGTTTTTTCCTGCTTTATCAAATATTAGTTGCCCAAAGAGCTGAGGGTCCATTTCTGGGCTCTCTATTCTGTTCCATTGGTCTATGTGTCTGTTTTTGTGCCAGTACCATGCTGTCTTTGTGATCACAGCTTTGTAGTACAGCTTGAAATCCGGCATTGTGATGCCCCCAGCTTTGTTTTTCCTTTTCAACAGTTCCTTGGAGATTCGGGGCCTTTTCTGGTTCCATACAAATTTAAGGATTGTTTGTTCCAGTTCTTTGAAAAATGCCCTCGGTATTTTGATCGGGATAGCATTGAAAGTGTAGATTGCTCTGGGTAGCATGGACATTTTAACTATGTTAATTCTTCCGATCCATGAGCATGGAATATCTTTCCATCTTTTTATGTCTTCCTCAATGTCTTTCAAGAGTGATTTATAGTTTCTAGAATATAGGTCCTTTACGTCTCTGGTTAAGTTAATTCCAAGGTAACGTATGGTTTTTGGTGCTATTGTAAATGGGACGGATTCCCTAATTTCTCTTTCTTCGGTTTCGTTATTCGTGTATAGAAATGCAACTGATTTCTGAGCATTTATTTTGTATCCCGCCACATTACTGAATTGCTCTATAACTTCTAATAGTTTGGGAGTGGCTTCTTTTGGGTTTTCCATATAGAGTATCATGTCATCTGCGAAGAGAGACATTTTGACTTCTTCTTTGCCGATTTGAATACCTTTGATCCCCTTTTGTCGTCTGATTGCTGTTGCAAGGACTTCTAGTACTATGTTGAATAATAGTGGCAAGAGTGGGCATCCTTGTCGAGTTCCTGATCTTAAGGGAAAGGCTTCCAGCTTTTCCCCATTGAGAATAATATTTGCAGTAGGCTTTTCATAGATGGCTTTTATGAGATTGAGAAATGTACCTTCTATTCCTACACTCTGAAGGGTTTTAATCAGGAAAGGATGCTGTATTTTGTCAAATGCTTTTTCGGCATCGATTAAGAGGATCATATGGTTCTTGAGTCTTTTCTTGTTGATATGATGTATCACGCTGATTGATTTGCGAATATTGAACCACGCTTGCATCCCAGGTACGAATCCCACTTGATCGTGATGGATAATCCTTCTAATGTACTGTTGGATTCTATTAGCAAGTATCTTGTTGAGGATTTTGGCGTCCCTATTCATTAGGGAAATCGGTCTGTAATTCTCCTTTTTGAGGGGGTCTTTGCCTGGTTTGGGGATCAAGGTAATATTGGCCTCATAGAATGAGTTTGGTAGCTTTCCTTCTGTTTCTATTTTTTGAAATAGCTTTAGGAGAATAGGTATTATTTCTTCTTTGAATGTTTGGTAGAATTCCCCAGGAAAACCCTCTGGGCCTGGAGTTTTGTTATTTGGAAGGTTGTTTATCACTGACTCAATTTTTTCATAATTAATCGGCCTGTTTAAGGAATCAATTTCTTCCGGTTTCAATCTTGGTAGTTTATAGGTTTCCAGGAAGGATTCCATCTCTTCCGGATTCCTTAGTTTATTGGCATATAGCTGTTGATAAAAATTTCTAATAATCCTTCCAATTTCAATGGTGTTCGTCGTGACCTCTCCTTTTTCATTCATAATTTTAATAATCTGGGTCCTTTCTCTTTTCTTTTGGATAAGTCTTGCCAGTGGTCTGTCAATTTTATTGATTCTCTCCAAGAACCAGCTTCTAGTCCTGTTGATCTGCTCTACTGTACTTCTGGTTTCTGCTTGATTGATTTCTGCTCTAATTTTGGTCAACTGCTTCCTCGTGTGTGGATTAGGCCTGTCCCTCTGTTGCTGTTCCAGCTTCTTGAGGTGAGAATATAAAAACTGCATTTTAGATTTTTCTATTCTTTTGAGTGAGGCTTGGATGGCTATGTATTTCCCCCTTAGGACTGCCTTTGCAGTATCCCATAGGTTTTGGACTGTTGTATTTTCATTCTCATTGGTCTCCATAAATTGTTTAATTTGATTTTTGATTTCCTGGTTTATCGAGTCATTCCTGAGCAGGATGGTTCTTAGTCTCCAAGTGTTTGAGTTTCTTCCAAATTTTTCCTTGTGGTTGAGTTCCAATTTCAGAGCGTTGTGGTCTGAGAATATGCAGGGGATAATTTCAATCTTTTGGTATCAGTTAAGACTTGTATTGTGTCCCAGAACATGGTCTATTCTTGAGAATGTTCCATGGGCATTAAAATAGAATGAGTATTCTTTGGTTCTGGGGTGTAGTGTTCTATATATATCTAAGAGGTCCAACTCGTCGAGTATGGCATTCAAAGCCTTTGATTCTTTGCTTAGTTTTTGCCAGGGTGTTGTCTATTTCTGAGAGTGGAGTGTTGAGGTCCCCTACTATTAATGTATTTTTATTTATATGTCTCTTTATTCTGGTTAAGAGTTGGCTTGTGTATCTTGCTGCTCCCCTGTTGGGGGCATATATATTTATAATTGTCATATCCACTTGTTGAATACTTCCTTTAAGAATAATATAGTGCCCTTCTGCGTCTCTAACTATAGTCTCTGGTTTAAAATCCAATTTATCTGATATGAGATTTGCTACCCCAGCTTTCTTTTGAGGTCCATTTGCGTGAAAGATGGTACTCCATCCCCTTACTCTCAGTCTGAATGCATCTTTGGGTTCGAAATGAGTCTCTTGTAGACAGCAAATGGATGGGTCATTTCTTTTTATCCAATCTGCAACCCTGTGGCGTTTAAAGCAAGAATTTAAACCATTAATGTTAAGGCTGAGTACTGAGAGATATGCTTTTAATTCTGCCATGTTGTCAGTAAAGTCTTTGTATTGGCTGTGACTTTCTGTTTTGTATCACTCTTGGGGCCTTTTTACTTTTATAGAACCCCCCGTAATATCTCCTGTAGGGCTGGTTTTGTGGTTACAAAATTGGCTAGTGACTGTCAATTCTGAAATGTCTTTATTTCTCCATCAATTCTGAATGACAGCCTTGCTGGATAAAGGATCCTTGGCTGCATGTTTTTCTCTGAAAGAGCTTTAAAAATGCTCCCCCAACCCTTTCTCTCATTCCAGGTCTGTGTAGACAGGTCTGACGTAATTCTGATGCCTTTGCCTTGGTACGTGAGAAATTTCTTTGCCCTGGCCGCTTTCAATACTGTATCCTTGGATCTCATATTTGCGAAGTGCACTATGACGTGACGTGGCGTAGGTTTGTCGTGGTTGAGCTTGGGAGGGGTCCTCTCTGCCTCTTGGACACGAATGTTTGTTTCCCTTGCTAGATTAGGGAAGTTTTCAGCTACAATTTGTTCAAATATCTCTTCTAGACCTCTGTTTTTCTCCACCCCTTCGGAGATGCCGATGATTCTAACATTGGATCATTTCATTGAGTCAGTAATCTCCCGTATCCTACATTCGTGGGCGTGGATTTTTTTAAGACCATCTTCTATTTTCATTTTTTCCTCATTAACCCATCCTCCAATTCACTAACCCGTTCCTCTGCTTCTGTGACCCTGGCCATCAGAGCCTCTAGTTTTGCCTGCATTTGGCTCATAGAATTTTTAATTTCTGTCAGATTCGCTCTCATTTCTGTCCTTAGTTTTTTCAATTCTACTCATCATTTTGACCATCGTTACTCTGAATTCCATTTCTGATACTTCGGTTACATCCATATCCATTATTTCTGTGGCAGAGGCCACAGCCTCACTGTCTTTTCTTTGCTAGGGAGGGCTTCTCCTTCTTGTCATTCTGATGAGGAGAGGTTGTGGGGTTGTCCAGAGCCCAAATTACTGACTGGGTCCCAGGCCGTGCCCCTTGTTTTATAGGGATCTTAGGGATGTGGGCTTCTTCTTTAAAGATTTTATTTATTTATTTATGTGGCAGCCAACCAGCGAGAGAGGGAACAGAAGCAGGGGAGTGGGAGAGGATGAAGCAGGTTCCCAGTGGAGGAGCCTGATGAGGGACTCCTTTCCAGAACGGCGGGATCACGCCCTAAGCCGAAGACAGGCGCTCAATGACTGCGCCACCCAGGCGCCCGGGTTGTGGGCTTCTTGATTTTTCAGCCTGCCTTCTGTGTTCTGGGGGAGGGGCCTGCCGCGCCGATACTCAGGCAACCCTGTTTGGGTAGAGTCTCCGTGTCCCCTGTGAGGGGGGATGGGGATGGGCACGCTGTGAGCCGGTATTTCCAGGCTTTTGTTCTCTGGCGGCTTTCCCTGGCGGTTTGCTGTGCCTCTTCTGAGAGTCAGAGCAACAGAGGCCGAATTTCAGCCTCTGTCACAGAACAGAGGGGTTGCGGCCCGTTCTCCACTGATGTTCTGGCCACTTTAACTCTGTTACTGTTGGTGCTGCTCAACCCTGCAGCATCCCGGGATGTGCGCCCCACACCCGGAGTCCCAGCCCTCACTTCCAGGGCTGGTGCGTCTCTGTCCTTTGTGTTTCTAACGCCGCCCCGCGCCCGCTCCCGGATCTCCCGGTCTCAGTCTGGATCCAGTGAGCACACCGGGATTCCTGTGTTCCGCAGATGCCTGGTGGCGCGTGCACCCGGCTCAGGGGCTCAGTCTGCTGTTTTGCGGGTGCCGACCGTGAGCCCGCCCCGCTCCCCCGTTCAAGTGGCTACCGCTTCCCGGTGCCCGAACGCGGTGGCTCCCTCCCCCTTCCGTTTATCTTCCGATATCTGTGCACGGTTTCATGGCTCCCCGCTTCGTACCTCAATACTCAGTGCTGGAGATGTTCATTTGTAGAGATCCAGATGCATCTTCCTGCGTCTCAGGCTGGTTCCGTGGTTGTTTAGGCTGGTCTGGTACCTATCCAGCTCGACTCGGGGGACCGGCTGAAAAAGGTGTCTCCCACTCCTCCGCTATCTTAACTCCTCTGTCCACACTCCCAACTTCTAATATCAGAACTTGGGCAGTTGCCTTCCCAAAAAATAGATCCTGATAACAAATTCCACCAATCCTACCTTACCAGCAGACACACCCAGAAACCCAAACAGTTAACTGATGAAGAATTTTACCTGCCTAAGCAAACCTGTAAAGAGAGACTTTACAATGAACCACAATGAATCCACAAAACAAACAGAAAACAATGAACAAAATGGCAAAAATAAGTCCTCACCTAACAATTACTTTAAATGTAAAAATAAAACTATTCAATTTAAAAACATAGAATGGCTGAATAGATTTTTTTTTAAATCCAATGATATGCTACCTACTTTAGTCTTAAAGACACACACGGACTGAGAGTAAAAGGATGAAAAAAGACATTTCAAGCATACAGTAGTAACAACAACAACACAAAAGTAGGGCTAGCTATACTTACATCAAGTGAAAGAGACCTTAAACTCAAAATGATAGAAAAGAAAAAAAAAGATCATTATATAATGATAAACGGGTCAATCATTTTAGCTTCCAACATCCTTGAAAACTTCCCAGGTATAATCTGAAACAGGCCCCCATAAATGGAGGGCAGGGACAGACCGAAAAAAAAATTGGTAGATGGCAGGAAGGAAACTTACATACAAATAAGGAAACTTACATATGAGGCTTGTCTTGGGTGGTCACAAGAAAAGTAGATTTCTGCATATGACCACCAAATCTTAAAAGATTATATAGAGGCCTTAACTGGGTTCAGTAATATAAACTACGCCAATAGCCTCAATCTTCTACAAGGGTATATCCTTGGGGAAGCTTCTGGGAACGGGAAAGGCAAAGCAAACGTACATTCTAAGGATATGAGGAGGGTGGAGAACCTCCAATTACCCAGGTCCAGCTCATGGGTCAATTAGTAGTCATATCTTCTTAATGACCTCCCCCAAAAATACATCAAAAAGTTAAAAGTTATAAAAATTTAAATATTTATATGCCCCACATCAGAGCACCTAAATACATGAAGTAAAAACTAACAGAGCTAAAAGAAGAAAATAATAGCAATACAATAATAGTTGGGGGCTTTAATATCCCACTTTCAACAATTGACACATCATCCCAGAGAATCAATAAGGAAAGAGCAGATTTGAACAACACTATAGACCAAATGGAACTACCAGACATAAACAGAACATTCTATCCAACAACAACAGAATACACAGTCTTCTCAAGCACACATGGAACTTTTTTTTTAAGACTAGATGGTATGTTCGGCCACAAAACAATTCTTAGCAAATTTAAGAGGATTTAAATAATATCACAATTGTATGAAACTAGAAATCACTAACAGGAAAAAACATGAAAATTCAGGAATATGTGGAAATTTACTGAATAATCAATGGATCAAAGAAGAAATTAAAGGGGAATGATAACAGAACATCCAAAACTTATGGGATGTAGCAAAAGCAATTCTAAGAGAAAGTCATAGCAACAAACATCTACATTAAGAAGGAAGAAAGATTCCAAATAAACAACCTAATTCTATGCTTTAAGAAACTTGAAAAATAACAAACTTCGCCCAATGTTAGCAGGAGGAAGTATATAATTATGATTAGAGAAAAAGTAAATAAAGAACAAGAAAACAATAGAATTACCAAAGTAAGAGTTTGTTCTTTGAAAAGATAAACAAAACTGACAAAACTTAAGCTAGACTAACCAAGAAAAAAAGAGAGAGGATCCATTTCAACTAATTTTAAGTGAAAAGGGGGACATTTAAAAGATACAACAAGAAATACAAAAATTTGTAAGAGGTTACTATGAACAACTATAAGCCAACAAACTGAATGACCTAGAAGAGAAACTTTCTTAGAAACACAGAATCTACCAAAGTTTAATCAGGAAGAAATTAAAAAGCTGAGCAGAGTAATTGCTAGTAAGGAGATTGAATCAGTAATCAAAAATCTCCCCATAAAAAAAAAGTTCAGGACCAGATGGCTTCACTGGTAAATTTTACCAAACATTTAAAGGAAAATTAATACCAATCCTGCTTAAACTATTAAAAAAAAAAAAAAAAAAGAGGACACACTCCTAAAATCATTTTATGAGATCAGCATTACCCTAATACTAAGCCAGAAAATGACACTACCAGAAAACTGCCGAACAACATCACTAATAACTCTAGATGCAAAAGCTTCCAATAAAATACTAGCAAACCGAATTCAACAGGATATTACAAAGATCATTGACCATGATCAAGTTAGATTTATTTCAGGGATGCAAGGGTGGTTCAACATACACAACTCAATCATCATGAAAATCACATTAACTGAATGAAAGAAAAAAAATCTGATCATCTTGATAAAGTCAGAAAAAGCAATCAACAAAATGCAACATCTGTTCATGATAAAAACTGAAAATTAACTAACTTTTAAAAGAGGGAACATTCCTCAATAAAGCTAAATATGGTAATCCCACAGCTAACATTGTATTCAATGGTAAAAGGTTTAAAAGCTTTTCCTCTAATGTCAGAAATAAGATAAGATTGCCCATTCTTACCACTTCAACAAAGTACTGGAAGTCCTAACTAGGAAGACAGGCAAGAAAAATAAAAGGCATCAGAACTGGAAAGAAAAAAGTAAAAATGTGTCCATTTTCAGAGATGACATAATCTTATATATAGAAAATCCTAAAGACTCCACCAAAAAACTGTTAGAAAATCCTAAAGACCTGACTAAAAAACTCTGTTGTTAGAGTTAATCAACATATTCAGGGTAGTTGCATGATAAAAAATAACACAAAAATCAGTAGTGTTTCTAAACACAACAAATTATTAGAAAAAGAAATTAAAAAATACTATCCCATTTACAATATCAAAATACTAAAATATTTAGTAATAAATTTAACTAAGGAGATGAAAGATCTCCACTCTGAAAACTATAAGATACTGATGAAAGAAATCTAGGAAGACACAAATAAATGGAAAGATATCCTATGTCCATGGTATGAAAGAATTAACATTGTTAAAATATCCATACTACCAAAGCCATCTATAGACTCAATGCAATCCCTATGAAGTTCCGATGGCATTTTCTTTTTACAGAAGTACAAAAACAATCCTAAAATTTATAGAACCACAAAAGACCCTGAATAACCAAAGAAATGCTAAGGACAAAGCTAGAAACATTACACTTCCTTATTTCAAGCTATATTATAGAGCTATAGGAATCAAGACAGTGTGATACTTGTGTAAAAACAAACAGACCACTAGAAGAGAACTGAGAGAAATAAATCGAGCATATATGGTTACCTGATATTTGACAAGGGAGCCAAGAATACTCAGCGGAGGAAAGACACTTCAATAAACTGTGCTTTGAAAATTGGTTACTCATATATAAAAGAATGAAACTACATCTCTATCCTTCACCACTCACAAAAATTAGCTCAAAATGAATTAAATACTTAAATGCAAGCCATGAAACCATGAAACTCCTAAAAGAAAACCTAGAGGAGAAAAAGACCCTGGCTCTGTGTTTTGGCAATGATTTTTTGGATAGGATACCTAAAGCAAAAGCAACAAAAGCAAAAATAAACAAGTGGGACTATATCAAACTAAGAGTCTTCTGCAGAGCAAAATAAATAATCAAAAAAGTGAAAAGACAACCCACAGAATGGAAAATACATATTTGTAAATTATATATCTGATAAAGAGTTAATATCCAAAATATATAAAGAACTGCAATTCAATAATCCAATTCAAAACAAGCAAAGGACAGAAATAGGCGTTTTTCTAAGGGAGATATATGAATAGCCAACAGGTACATGAAAAGATGTTTATTATCACTAATCATGAAGGAAATGCATATCAAAAACACAAATGAGTTATTACTTAACAATTGTTAGAATGGCCATTATAAAAAAGACAAGATAAAAAATGCTGGTGAGGATATGGAGAAAAGAAAACCAGGGTGCACTGTTGGTGGAATTGTTAACTGGCACATTCCCAGTGGAAAATAGTATGGAAAATCCTCAAAAAAAAAAAAAAAATAAATAAATAATAAAATAAAATAAAATTACCATACTACTCAGCAATTCCACTTCTGAGAATATATTTCAAGGAAAGGAAAACACTATATCAAAGAGATATCTGCACCCCCATGATTTGAGTAGCATTGTTTACAATAGTCAAGACATATAGGAAACAAACTGTGTTCCTATATATACACACATGATGGACTATTATTCAATCTTGAAAAAATAGGGAAACACTACCATTTATGACAACATGGATTGACCTTCAGGTCATTATACTAACTGAAATAAGTCAGAGAAAAACAATACTATATCATCTCTCTTATATGTAGAACCCAATTAAGAACAAAAACAACAACAACAACAAAAAAAATACCCAAACTCATAGAAAAAGAGATTATTTTAGTGGTTACCAGAGATGGGTGAGTGGGAAATTGGAGGAAAGTTGTTAAAAGTTACAACTACCAGTTATAACATAAATAAGTACTGAGGATGTAATGTATAACATGATAATAGCATATTTGAAAGGTGCCATATAAACCATAATATTTTTCATTACAAGGAAAAAATTTCTAAGTATAGGAGGTGATAAATGCTAACAGAAATTATTGTGGTAATCATTTCACTATAAATATGTCAAGTCATGCCGTACACTTTAAACTTATAAAGTGCTGTATGTCAATCGTATCTCAATAAAACCAAAACAATTCCTTATTAAAAAAAAAAAAACAACTTTTACAGTATGCTGGAGTAAATAATAAGATTAATGAATGTCAGTATGACATTTATACATATAAACTTCATGAAGTATGGCAAGGAAATGGAAGATTTATGATTTAAGATTTTATATCATATGGCCATTAATTGTACTGCTGTTACCTTTGAAAAACATAAACCTCTAGCAACCCCTCTCAGTGGTGTTTCTTTCTGGGGGAACTACTGATATTCTACTGAAACAACTCTTCACTGTTTTTCAATGAAATAACTCCCCTCAACTTTTGTGACCATCAAAAATGCACACACATATTTTCAATTGCCCTTTGAGTGGGGCTCAGAGATAAAGGGACAGAATAAAAGCAATAAATTACATAGCACTGACGAGAGTCCTCTGGAAGGGATACAGGCCTGCTCTCTTATGTGTAATTCATACCCTTCTGTACGGATTAATCAGTTTACCCTTTGATGTGCTTTCTGAAAGAATAAGGAAGAAGTAAATTTCTATAACGGTAATGAATTCGTTTCCTTTATAGCAACCTGTGAAAATCAGAGACTGGTTTCAGACCTCCCAAATATCTCCAGTGTGGATACACTTTTGTGGAGATCAGGCAACAAAGCTCAGGAAATATTGCAAGCCCTTTAAATATATGAAAGAGCTAGGGAGTTGGAAGATGTGGAGATAAAAATTTCTTGTTTTCCCCTTACGGAGTAGTTCTATTTTTAAGAAGTACAAGTGACACACTTGCAACATTGTGGAAGTGCAAGGAAACACCTAAGACTAACATTTCAACCTTGCTTTATGAAAAGACTTTGAGACCCATCTCTTCTAGAATGGAAAGAAAGCGATTGGTCTCAGAATAGTAATAAATTGTGGGGCACCTGAGTGGATCAGTTGGTTAAGCATTCAACTCTTGATTTCAGCTGAGGTCATGATTTCAGGGTTGTGAGATGGAGCCCCAAGTCAGGCTCTGTGCTCAGCAGGGAGTCTGCTTGAGATTCTCTCCCTCTTCCTCCACCCCTCCCCCTGCTCACACTTTCTCCTTAAAAATTATTAAAATCTTATAGAAAAAGAAAAGAAGAAAAGCAATAAATTGTTAAAAACAGCATTTCCCTGATAGAGTAGGATTCTAAGGTCTTTAAAAGCTGGCGTCATTTCCTGTTATGTTTAAGTAGCAGGTTTTCTTGTCTACAGGGTTTTGGGCTTTTTGTTTTTGTTTGTTTGTTTTAATCTCCTTCTCCAGAACCACATCCCCTCTCTCTCAAGAAATGCACAATAAAGGAATGTATACAATAGAAATGTTACATAGTGAAAGGGGAACTACAGAAAGCTCACTTTACCATTTTAAGTTCCTTGTGTTTCAAATGCAATATGACTATTTGAACTAATGAATAAAACTATAATATGTGAAGTGTTTCCATAATTTACCACTTCCAAAAGGTGAGTGATTTAGGAACCAAATTTACAATTGTGGGCATCCTTAGATCACTAGTAATTATTGATTTAATATATTTTAATTATTTTTTGAAAATATTTTATTTTTAGAGTAGTTTTAAGTTCATAGCAAAACTGACGGAAAAATATAGAGATTCCCCATATATCCTTTGCCCCACACATGCACTGCCTCCCCTGATGTTAACATCTCCTAAAAGAGTGGTACATTTGTTACAATCGATGAACCTATATTAGCATATCATAGTCATCTGAAGTCCTAGTTTACATTATGGCTCACTGTTTGTATTGTACTTTCTATGGGTTTGGATAAATGAATATCTATCATTATGGTATCATACACAGTATTTTTACTGCCTTAAATTTTTCTGTTCTACCTTTTCATCTTTTACCCCTTGGAAACCACTGACCTTTTTACTGTCCTCACAGTTTCACCTTTTCTATAATGTCATATAGTTGGAATTACACAGCACGTGGTCTTTTCAGACTGGCTTCTTTTACTAAGCAAGAGGCATTTAAAATTACTCCATATCTTCTCAAGGTTTGATAGCTCATTTATTTTTAATGCTGAATAATATTCCATTGTTTGTATGTACCACCATTTATTTATTTGCTTACTGAAAGACATCTTGGTTGCTTCCAAGTTTTAGCAATTATGCATAAAGCTGATAAACAGATCCACATTTAGGTTTTTGTGTGGACATAAGTTTTCAATTCCTTTGGGTAAATGCCAAGAGTGCAATTGTTGGATTTTGTGTTTAGATTATATTTAGTTTTATAAGTAACCACCAAACCACGTTCCAAAGTGGCTGTACCATTTTGCTTTTTATGCCAGCAACATGTTAAGAGTTTCTGTTGCTCCATATCTTATCAGCATTTGGTGTTGTCAGTGTTCTGTATTTGGGCCATTCTAACAGGTGTGTAGTGATAGCTCATTTTTCTTTTAATTTGCATTTCCCTGATGGCATAGGGTATGAAATATCTTTTTATATACTTATTTGCCATCTGTATTTCTTCTCTGGTGAGGATTCTGTTGAACTCTTAAACTCATTCGTTAATCAAGGTGTAGGTCTTCCTATTGTTGAGATTAAGAGTTCTTTGTGTATTTAGAGTAATGGTTCTTTATCAGAGATATTATTTGCAACATTTTCCCCCAGTCTGGGATTTGTTTTGTTCTCCTGACATTGTCTTTTCAGAACAGAATTTGTAATTTTAATGAAATCTATCTTTTCATTAACTTATTTTTTGGAATTATATCTAAAAAGTCATCACCATGCTCAAGGTCACCTAGGTTTTCTCTTCTATCTTCTAGGAGTTTTATAGTTTTGTATTTTACATTAGATCAGTGATCCATTTTTTTTTCTTTTTTTTTTTTTTAAGATTTTATTTATTTGACAGAGAGAGACAGCGAGCGAGAGAGGGAACATAAGCAGGGGAGGTGGGAGAGGAAGAAGCAGGCTCCCAGCGGAGGAGCCTGATGTGGGGCTCGATCCCAGAACACCGGGATCACGCCCTGAGCCAAAGGCAGACGCTTAACAACTGAGCCACCCAGGCGCCCGATCGGTGATCCATTTTGACTTATTTTATGAAGGTGTCTAGATTCATATTTTTGTATGTGGATACTGAGTTGATCCAGCACCATTTTTTGAAAAGACCATTTTTACTCTGCTGTATTATCTTTGCTTCTTTGCTAAAGACTAGTGGACTATATTTACATGAGTGCATTTCTAGACTCTCTCTTCTGTTCCACTAATTTTGGCCTACTCTTTCAGTAAGATGATGTCTTGATTACTGTTGTTTTATATTGTCTTAAAGTTAGGTAGTATCAGTCCTTCTACTTCGTTCTTTCCTTTAATATTGTTTTGACTATTTTTTTATCTTTTGCCTCTCCATATATACTGTAGAATCCATTTGTGGATATACTCAAAAGAACTTTCTAGAATTTTGATTGGGACTGCATTAAATCTTTTTATCAACTTGGAAAGAAATAACATCTTGACAATTTTGAGTTTTCCTATCCATTAATGGAATAGTTATCTTCAGTATTTTTTGCCTTTCTTCAGTTTTATAGCTTTCTTCATATTTACTTACACATATTTTGTTAAATTTATATGTAATTCATTTTGTTAGTACTAATGTAAATCTTATTTAACTCGAATTTCACTTGCCCCTTTAATTTATAGTTAAGTGATTAACTTTTTCTATATTAACCTTGTATCCTGAGAACTCGCTATAGAAACTTATTAGCTCAAGAAAAATTGGTCTATTTTGTTGGATTTTCTACATAGATGATGTCAACTGTGAACAAAGACAGTTTATGTATTCCTTCTCAATCTGTATACCTTTAATTTCCTTTTCTTGTCTAATTTCATTAGCTAGAAACTCCAGTAGGATACTGAAAAGGAATTGTGAGAGGGAACATCTTTATTTTGTACCTGATCTTAGTGGGAAAACTTCAAGTCTCTCACCATTAACTATAAAGTTAACTTTGGGAGGGGATTGTAGATTTTTTAAATTAAGTTGAGGAAATTCCCCTCAATTCCTACCTTATTAATAGTTTTTATCATGACTATTTTTCTGCTTCCATCAATATGATTATGTGATTCTTTTTTCTTTTTAATCCTGTTGATGTGACTTTTGAATGTTGAACCAGCCTTGTATACTGGGATAAATTCCTCTTGGTCATGGTATACAATTGTCTTGTGTACTGTTGAATTTAATATTTTGTTCAGGATTTTTATATCTCTGTTCTTAAGAGATATTGGCTGGTAGTTTTTTTCCTTGTAATATCTTTGTCTGATTTTATTACAATGTCATCTTAGAATCAGTTAGAAAGTATCCCTCTGCTTCTATCTTCTAAAAGAGAGTGTGGAGGATTAGTATAATTTCTTCCTTCCTTATGTTTAGAAATCCCCAGTTTACCTATCTGGGCCTGATTTTTTTTTGTTATTGATTTGAAAGGTAATTATTAATCAAATTTTACAGTTACAGACCTATTCAGATTGTTTATTTCTTCTTGTGTGAATTTTGGCAAATCACCTCTCTCAAGGAATTGATCCATTTCATCTAGACTACTAAATTTGTGGCCATAGCATAGTTCTAAGTATTCCCTGATTATTCTTATAATGTCCATAAAATCTGCAGTGGTGCCCCAGCTTTCATTTCTGATATTAGCAATGTGTGTCCTCTGTAAGTCTTTCTAGAGCCTTAACAATTTCATGATCTTTCAAGTAATGAGATCTTTTAAAGAACAAACTTTTTGCTTGATTTTTCTCTATTGATTTCCTATTTTCAATATTATTTCTGTTTTAATTCCTATTATTTCTGTTCTACTTTGAATTTGTTCTTCTTAGTTTCCTGAGTTAAAAATTTAGATTAATGATTTTAGATCTTTCATCTTTTCTAATATATGTATTCAATATTATAATTTTCCCTATAAGCATGAGTTTTGATTCATTTCACAAATTTTGATAAGATGTATTTATTTCCATTTAGTTCAAAATATTTCTCTTGAGATATCTTCTTTGATCTATATGTTGTTTAGAGGTATGTCATTTAATCTCCATGTATTTTGAAGTTTTACATTAATTTTTCTGTTACTGATGGCTTAATTTTATAACGGTCTAAGGGCCAATATTGTAAGATTTCTATTCTTTTGAGTTTGTTGAGTTTTATGGCCCAGAATGTTGTTTCTCTTGGTGAATGTTTTCATGTGAGCTTCAGAAGAATGTATATTGTTATTGTTGGATGAAGTAGTCTATAGATGTCAATTATAGCTAGTTAATTGATGATGTTACTGAATTCAACAACATCCTTACTGAATTCCTCCTGCTGTAACTGTCCATTCCTGATAGAGGGGTGAAATAGTGGGATTAATATCAGCCATATTTATTTCTGTTTCCTATTTGTTCCCTTCAGTCTTTGTTCCTATTGTGTCTTCCACTCTTTTTCTTCCTTCTGTTGTTTCAACTGAGCATGATATATAATTCAATTTTCTTTTCTTACTCTTTAAATAATTTTATTAGTTTCCCTAGAATTTATAATATCATTGATAGCTAATCCAAGTTCACTTTCAAATAACACTATACATCTTCATGGCTGGTGGGAATACCATATGATAAGAAATAAATCCTAGTTCTTTCATTCCATCCTTTGTATTATTTGTCATTTATTTCACCAATATATAAGCATATATAAGCATACATATGGAAGATAATCATGTATTATATATATACACATTATTTATGTAATATAAATATGTATTATATATAACACAAATATATACATAAGAAAATGATTATCTGTACATACCTATTAAATCCAGTAAGAATAACGAATGTTATTTTATCTTCACTTATTCCTTCTTCAATATTCTTCTTTATGTAGATCCAAATTTCTGAACTATATTATTTCCCTTCTCTCTAAAAATCTTCTTTTATCATTTCATGCAAGGCAAGTCTACTAGCAACAAACACCCTCAGTTCTTATTTGTCTGAGACAGTCTTTAGCCTTTATTTGGGGTGAGAATTTTGCTTGTTAAAAAAACTTTGAGGTTTATGTTTTTTTCTCAACACTTTTTTTATTCCACTCCCTTGTATATGCAGTTTCTGAAAAGTTGATATAATCCTTTTCTCTATACCTGTATAAAAGGTAAAGTGATTTCTTCTCTAGTTTCTTTCAGGATTTTTTCTGTATCTTTGATTTTCTATAGTCTAAAAATGATATGCCTAGGTACAGTTTTCTTGGCATTTTTCCAGTTTCATATTCTTTGAGCTTCCTGTATCTGTGATTTGATGTCTGACATGAATTTGGTGGAAATTCTCAGCCATTATTGTTTCAAATATTTTTTTTCCTTTTTTTCTTCTGTTATTCCCACCAAATGTATGTTATATATTTTGTAGTTGTCCCACAATCTTTGTACATTCTCCTCTGTGTTTGTTTGTTTCAGTCTTTCTTCTCTTTACCTTTCAGTTTTCAAAGATTCAACTAATATATTCTCTAGTTCTTGAGTTTTTTCCTCAGCCTCTTCCAGTCCACTAAGAAGACCAAAAGCAGCAATCTTTATTTCTGTTACAGTGTTCTTGATATCTAGGATTTATTTTTTGTTCTTAGGATTTGCATGCCTCTGTTCACATTGCCCATCTGTTTTTACTGTCCGTTTATTTTATCCATTAGAGCCCATACGCAATTAATCATAGCTGTTTTAAATTTCTGGTCCAATATTTCCAACATCCCTGCTATATCTGGTTCTGATGCCTGCCCTGTCTCTTCAAATTGTGTCTTTTGCTTTTGGGATTCCTTACAAGGTTTTCTAAATAACCATACATGATGTACCCAGGTAAAAGGAACTGCTATAAATAAATGTACTTTTATTAATGTGATGGTGAGATGTGAGGTCAATGGAAGTGTTCTATAGTCCTATGATTAGGTCTCAGTCTTTTAGTAAGCTTATACCTCTAGACTGTAAGCTTTGCAGTAGTCTCTGAGTTTGTTTTTTTCTCCCTTCTTGGGTGTGACACAATAAGACTGGCTGCATTTGGATATTTCCCTTTCCCCGGGTCTGATAATTAGAGCCTAACTTGCTAGGATATTAACTAGTTTCTCTTGAGGCAGGCCTTGTTAAAAAAAGACAGAGTTCTCTGGCATATTTCAAAATGGTTCCCTTTGCGTTCTCCTGTCAGAAGCCTGATGGGATTTTTCTCTGATATTTTCTCTGCAGGAGCCTGGTAGACTTCCCATAGCTAAAATCTCAGAATATTGTGGGGAGCCTATGACAGGGACTTCCTGTAATTCTTAACTCTCAACACTTGTCTACACCTAACCTTCAGCAATTCATCAATCAGAACTCAGGGTTTCCCACCCTGATATTTGTTTCCACAGAGATTTTTGTTCATGATTTTATGCTTAGGTAAGCTGTGACTCCCTATATTCAGTATCTCCCATCTTGGGAGAAGCAATGTGCCTGCCCTCTCTTACGGATCCGAGAAGAGTTGTTGAAGTCTTAGCCTGTTTAACTTTTCATTTGTTAGAATGGCATGGCAACTACCAACCCCCTGCCACGTTGAAATGAAACAGGAACACTTTTGAGTTTTAATTTTGAAATAATTTGCATATAAGGAAAAAATTACATAATGAAGAGAAATGTATCTTCCCATTAACTTAAGATTATCTCATCCTATTTACTTTACATCTTTGGTTTGGTTTGTTTTAATAAAGGTGTATATTTATTCTTGGCAATTGTGTAAAAGCTGTCCATTGAAGTAAGCCTCTATGAAGCCATTATCTAATCTTGGATACTCTGAAATAAATCTTGCAGGCAAAGTTCACTCTAAAATGAATGCACTGATATTCTGAGGGCAAGATCAAATGATATTCTTTTTGACTCAGGGGAAATAGTTCACTTTTAAATAGGAGAATAGATGACTGAATAATGTTGTAGAATATACCTCCAGATGTGTTTGACCACTGGGATGACTAGTTACTTTTACCTCATCTGTGAAGGAATATATTCCTTACGTGCATTATGCTAAAATAAAAGCTTTGGGGACGATATAGGGATAACAGTAATTGGAGCATTTGTAATGCAACTAACCACCCAAAAAGTATATGCTTAAGTTAACTTATTACATGCTGCTTAAATAATGTATCCTGTGCTGTTTTAATGTGAAATATTATACAGACAATATAGCAGTTTCATACTATACAGTCAATTGCTATTTACAGGAAGCCACAGGTAAAACTTCAGTAGATAATTCTAAGTTGATTTTCAAAGTATTTGCATGCTCATAGAAAATGAGACTTTCTCCTTCTATAGAAATGTTTCCTGATATTTTAATTTTTATATTCCTGGTAAGAATGAACAGCTATGTGTTTTCTAGACTTATCTTTTATAAATCTATTTCTTTAGTCATCTTCATTTTTGTAGTCTTTTACATACTGACTTATAAAAATTGTTTATATATTCTAAATAAAAATTCACTATTGGTTGAATAGTTCAACAATGTTTCTTCGTATATACCTCAACTTTACTTAGCTTATACTTTTTATTGCATTCAATATTAATAGTCAAATTTATGAGTTTTTCTTTATCATGCATACATTGGTGTCTTGTTTAAGCAATCCTACAAAACATCAAGGTTATATTATTGTCTAATATTGTCTGGTAAATATTCTAAAAATTTAATACATTTAGATCTTTTTATTTATATAGATGACATAATGCAGAAATCTATTACTAATTTTATGGTAGGACAATAACTGAATGTCCCAGGACTATTTGTTAATGGACCATTAATCATCGATTTGTAAGTGGTTGGCAAGTATAAAGTTTCTACTTAGTGGGTCCGCTTCAATTAATCTATGGTATCGGAGGAAAAGTTTAAGGTCACTAAACCTGACTTAACTCTTTCCAGTTTCTTCCCCATAGTACTTTATTCAGCCAATTCTCATGAGGTCAAATAGGTCTCAAGCTTCTAAATTTTTACAATTTAGGAAGAATTTTAGAATTAGCAAAGTAATAGTGCAGATATACCATGCACTATACTGCATCTCCAGAGTGGGCAAGGGCAACATTTTTTAAAAACACTAATTAAAATTTATGTAGCAAAAAATATAAATATTCGCACTACACGGGATGAATTTTTAAATATTCTCACAATTTAGGTCAGATTTCCCACCTAATGAGTTCAGGTCAGATCAATTATTTTTTAAAGAAGTAAGTTTTGAAAAATTTTGAATTTGAAATTTAACAGAAATAACAGGATAAATTTAACAGAAAAATATGCAAGACCTCTATGCTGTAAATTATAAAATATTGCTGAAACTAACAAATAACTAAATTAATGGAGATATATGTATTTATGTATTGTTACAATTGTAACTCTTCCTGAATTTTGCTATGGATTCAAAGTACTTTCAATCAAAATCCTACTAGGTATTTTGAAGAAATCTACAAGGGTTTTCTAAAATTTATATGGAAAACAAAAGGTTTATAATATCAAAAAATAAAGATCAAGACTAGACAATTTGGAAGACCTTATTTTTAGCATAATTATTAAATTAGGATAATCAAGACAGTAGCATTGACTTTCGAATAGCCATGTAGATCAATGAAACTGAAAGAATTCAAATACAGATCATTTACTGCCCAGTTAATGTTGGAAATCATCAATTCAATGGATTAAAGTGTAGTCTTTTTAACATGAGGTCCTAGGATAACGGGATAGCTGTATTTTTTTAATACTGAAACTAACATCATACAATACAGACCAAAACATAAGAACTGAAATTATAGTATTTCCATAAGGGGACAGGAGAAAATATTTGCTACCTTGTATTAGGCAAAGATTAACCACAGAGGGCACAAACAGCATGAATTATAAAAGAAAAAAGGTGTTGTAACAGACTATTGAAATTAACAACTCTTGTTCTCCCAAAGACCCAAATAAGCAAATGAAAATATAAGTAACATATTGAGAAAAAAAATTGTATCCATATATCTGAGGAAGAGTTTGTATACAGAATATATAGAAAACTTTAAAAATTAAGTAAAAAAGAAAAAAATCTTTGAAACATGGAAAAAAATGAACTGACACTTCAACAAAGGTGTATGGATAGACAATAAGCACATGAAAAACCGTTTGCCAAAATCATTAGTATTAAGGAAATGAAAATTTAAATCGCAATCAGATACCATTACATTTGGACTAGAGTATCTAAAATTAAGAAGCCTGAAATACCACATGTTGGTGATTATGTGGTACAACTAGAATTCTCATACATTGCTGATGGGAATGAAAAATGTACAATCACTTTGGAAAATGGTGGACCCTGTCTAATAAAGTAAAACATGCATATAACTCAGTAATATAACTCAGTAATCATAATCCCATATAATTAACCAAGAGAAATAAACTATATACTACACTAAAAGCACAAAGTTGTTCTTAGAACATTTCTTCATAATAAACAGAAACTAGAAAAAACCCTAATGTCCATCACTTGGTCAACAGATAAGCAAATTGTTGTGTATCTGTAGTTTGGAATACTATTCAGTAATACAAAAATTAATAAATTATTAATAGATGCAAAAGTACAGGCAAATATCACAAGCATTATGCTGTTAAAGGAATAAAGATCAAAAGCATATGTATTATATGATTCTATTTGTTTTAAATTCAAGAAAACACAAATTTATAGATACAGAAAACAGTGCTTTCCAAAGCTGGAAAGAGTTGGGGTAGGGGACTGACTGCAAAGCAGCATAAAGGAGATTTTTTGGAAAGACATAAATGCTCATATCTTGATTTTAAAGATGGTTATAAACTGGTTGACTTTTATTGTCTGATAATTATATAAGTTATATCAATAAGCCTGGGATAAAAATCAAAGGAAAATATTTGCAATGAAATATATAAATAAAAACATAAAATAAATGCCCATATAGGGTATAAACAAAGTTTGAATGCCTGTCTCAGAAGGTTTTTTTTTCAGTTATCTCAATATCTAAGAAAAGAAAGTATTAAAATAATCGTAGTCAAGTCAAATATGGAATGTATTCTTTCTATAGCATACCAAGTAAAATTCTCAGACAATGGCATCACAAGCCTAAACCTTAGACTTATTTCCTGGGGTTTTTGCACAGTATCAGTCAAGCAACTAGTTTGCTAAATTTGGTACAGATTTAATTTGGCTACTGAATGCCTAATCTAGATTTCTTTTCCCATGTGCACTGATCCCTATGGCAATAAATGAATAAAGGATATTTCACTATTTGAACACCTCTAATTTAAAGCAACTTAATCAACCCTCTTCATTGAAAGATTCTGAACTACAATTACGGCACTAATGTCTAGCTGTCGGTTCTTTTCATGCCTGGTACCAAAGAATAATTGCATCCCATGTATTTTCTTGTGGAAATTGCTTCATGCCCAGAGGTTATATTCTTTTTCCCTTAATCATTTCTTCTGTATGATGTAACTGCTAGTCACATAGAGGGCTTTTAGCTATGATAGTCAAATGTGACCCACCCCAACTGGACACCATAAAGGTACAAAAGTTAATTAATTAATTTGTAAGGATTTAACAATGCCAAAAGTACATTTAATAGTAAGATTACACATTTTTTGCAACGCCTTTTGATATTTGTGGGATACTCTAATTTTTAAGGTTTATTGAATGTTGGGAAGATTTTATTTCTGAAATGTTAAGAGACAATTCTTTGACAATTATGTTTTTCAATTTATGCTCTAAAGACTTTTTATACGTTTTTCAATACTTGAAATAGTTTAATAGTTGTATAAAATATTTATTAGACTTTTTAAAATAATATTGCCATCAAAGGACTTCAAGTAGCTCTAAAAAACAACCATGGTCTTTTATAGAAAATTCAAAACAATGGCAGAAAATTATAAACATCATAAAATTTGATTGTATATTTATGTATTCCAAGTATATTTTAATGTAAGTTCATGATGTAAATACATAATCATCTAATATTTTGAGCTTTAATATTTATGACTGATTCCTTATAAAGGTCATTAACCTAATTATATTAAATATAATCTAATGTTATCCCAATTATTCTCTAGTGCAAAGTTATATATTCCTCGCCTAGCTTTTCTAAAGTGTTACTTTTAATCCTTTTATCTCCCACTAATGCAGTAAGTCCCTCCAGCTTATCCAAATTCTTCTGTAAATTCCAATGAAAATTTATTTGAAAGTACCATAATTTTTCCTAACAAAGAGCAATCTGAAAGCAGTATAAAGATGTTACCCTAATTTGTGATTAAAAAGTTTAATAATTTCTGGGGCGCCTGGGTGGCACAGCGGTTAAGCGCCTGCCTTCGGCTCAGGGCGTGATCCCGGCGTTATGGGATCGAGCCCCACATCAGGCTCCTCTGCTGTGAGCCTGCTTCTTCCTCTCCCACTCCCCCTGCTTGTGTTCCCTCTCTCGCTGGCTATCTCTGTTAAATAAATAAATAAAATCTTTAAAAAAAAAAGTTGAATAATTTCTAACTTCAGGTCTAAGGGCAAGGCACAAAATGTCACCTCATATGTTTTTCTGTTGTTTTGTTTTGTTTTTGTTTTACCTCAGGAGTCTTGGAATTTTCCAACTTAGATACTACATCCTTGAGAACATCTTACCCACAGATCTTCCTTAATAAGAATAATAATGAATACTTTAGTATTTTATACTATCTTTTATACTTGTCAAAAGAAAAAACATACTGATCACATAAACCACATCCTCATCAGCTAAGGTGAAAAGCCAATAATCAGAACTCTTGTTTTACCTGATGTGGTTTGGCACAGACTTCTGTGATAATTTTTGAGATCACCACATGCTTTTGTCAAAAACCAAAAGTCCTAACATTTGTCTGTTTCACTGTTGCCTTAATTGGTTAAAGCTTCTTCACGGATCTGTAGGACCCTGTTTCTCCCGCCTCTAGAATGGATGTCCTAGTAAGCCTATTTGAGTTTTGTCTCTCCAACGGTGGAATGTTGGAGTTCTCTTGGTCACAGGTCCTCTATGCCCCTGACAACATGAGTGTCCATTATCAAAGGCCTGTATAATTACAAACATAACAGCTACTGAGCAGTGGGTCATAAATATGAAATCATTATTTTGTGCTATTTTCAATTATACTCTATAAACTTTTCTTTTTAATCCTTAATATTTATGGAAGATTCCATACATTTATATTTCCTTTAGCTTAATAAAATACCTACTCATTCCATGGTATAAAGTTAGGAGAGATTTAATCAGTCTCTGAGATATTTTTTTTTTCCTCCTTCTTCTGGATATGGTTCTTCTAGTGCTTTAGGACTAGTAGAAAGAAAATTAAAAAGGACAAATATTTCTCTGCTTAAGTTTCTTTGTTGTGATTTACCCTCTGTCACTCTTCACAGTTTTCATAGCCACCAGTTAGTGCGTATGTGACAGTCCAAAGGAACTACCTTCTCATGTGGATCAAATACACATATTCTGATGTGGAGGTCTGGCTCCAGTTCACTGTTCACAATCTTTTACTCCTTTTACAGGAGATTCCTTTTCTTCTTTTTCCTTTTTTTTTTTTTTTTTTTTTTTTTTTTTTTTTTGTAAAAGGAAGAGAGTTTAAGTCCCACTGTTGTCTGAAATAATATTCCAATTCTTGGAAAAGCCACTTACGTTTACCCTCCTATATGGTAAGTGTGCAGTCTTCTCCACTGCTATGTTCTCAGTCTACATCCTGCCATCTTCCCAAGTTTGCTTTTCACCTGCTCAATAGGTACAGGAAAAGATTGGCAAATCTAATGATTGAAACACCCAAATGGGGCTAGTGTCTTTTTAGGCAATTGCTCCAAGTATCTTACAGTGATTCTTTGGAATATCCTTTCATTAGATTTCAGGCACTAAAATTGTGTAACATCTTCCCTCCCTGTGGTAGACTCAACCAATTACTCTCATACATTCGGATATGCCTACTTTAATAACAATTATTTTCTTATTCTATACTTAGCAGAATTTGACACTAGTGAAAATGTGTGTGTGCCCATGAACCCAAGTGTGCGTGCTTTCTTGGTTCGTGAGGGGCTATGATTTCTTTATTTCCCTCCGAAACTTTGGCCACCTACTCAACGTCTTTCAAGTCTCCTTCTCTGTGTTCCCATTTTCTCATTTCTTATTCTCACTTAGGGATCTCTTCTAGGTCCTCTTTCCCTACTCTACATACCATTTATCCTTGGGCAAACTTATCTACAGTTTACAATTTACATATTTTCAGTTACGACGTCTGATAGATGGTGCATTTTGCCCAATTAATCTTTTTTTTTTAACCTGTAGAAGGATTATATATCCTCACTCTCATATAATTTGAAGTGTATTTCTAAGGAAGAATAATTTCTTACTTATTACACTTAATGCTTGGTCCTAGATTTGCTCTGGACAATCAATGTGAATACAATGTAAGTGATCAACCGCAGCTTCAAGAATTATCACAAAATGCCACCAACACTCTTGTACTTTTCCTTTTCCTACACATTGGCTATCTTACATGTGGGCTGCAACTTCAGCCTAGATATCACATTGAAGAAAACACATAGACCTGCAGTCGATTGTAGGCTGATGCTAGGCCATAATTTAGAATAGATCCACAACCAGCTCAAAGAATATAAATGTAAAAGTGCGGTTTATATATACCTTTATTGCTGTAATCCACAAGGATATTGTTGTGTGGTACTGTAGCAAATTAACTTCAGTTCATGTGTATATTTCAAATATCTAAATCTATAATCTGTGTCCAGGACTGACCTGAATGCCTGTAATCCATTCACTATATCATTACAGAAGATTGTTCTAAAAATACGATTTCAATATTGTGTCTTCCAGGTTGACATAAACAGAGGACAAGCAAACATATTATGCATTCTTATGAACCTAAAACTAAAGGGCCAATTTATTTACATGTGCTAAAAACATGATCTAATTACTTCTGCAATATCATCTTTGATTCTTTTCTCAAACTTTATAAACTAGCAAGAACTTATATCAGTGCTTCTAATGTTTTCTCTTGACTTAAAGACCTTTGCATGGATCATTCCTTTTAGGTCATTTTTGTTTGTTTGTTTTTGTTATTTGGCTAGTTAATTCACATTCATCTTCCAAGTTTGTTTTTATTATGCTTATACATACACTGTATGTTAACTAATTGGAATTTAAATAAAAACTTTAAAAACAATCAACAACAAATGGAGGTTTCAGGACCCAAGGCTTAAAAATAAATTAATTAATTAAAAAGAAAAATTGCAGACCTATGGGACTGGAGTAGATCTGAAAAGATCTCTGTAAATGGAAGGAAGACCTATTTGTCAAAGTTATTATATAATTTTTTGATGGGGTCTTATCTAAGATTAGAAGAATTACTCTCAGCTACTTCTTTGCTTGATTAATAGAAACTATAATCCACTCAAAAAACAGAATTCACTGTTTTGGAGTTGGAATGCTAAGAGGTGGTCTTAGAAAATTGGAAGGCAAAAATTGAAATACAGTTAATACAATTACTAATAGTGGAGTTTTAAAGTATTGTTCAAAATGTTAAAATTATATTGAAGTATTTATATAAACTATTATATAATTGAGTAAATATTCTCACCTCCGTATTTGTGTTGGAAATTTGGGATCCATTTGATTACAGATTATTATTTTAAGCCTATACACAGACACATTACAAGGTATAATAAGCATGTAGATTCCGTTAATAGTATATTCACATAATTTTGTCTCCTTATGGTTTGGCACTTAAAATTTAGGAATGGAGATGCTGGAAGTAGAACTCTGTATTTCACCTTCAACCAACATGAAAACAATGCTAAGTTATTGCTCCCACTTCCTTTGTAATGTATAAATACAGTTCTTTACAAAATCTTTAGAGAAATAATAAGATAATTTCTTCTTTGAAGACCACCAAAATGAATTTACATGTTAGGGAGGATCTTTTATTTATTGGAGAAATTTCATGGGCTACTTGTGATTTTAAGCTATTTCCATATTCTTTTAATAGTTTCTTGGATAAGACTTTGTACGGTAAATATTGTACTTCTCACATTTTTACATTAGGTAAAAAAAATGAAAATTGTCTTATATGTTCTCTTCAAGGGTTTAAAACATTTCTTTAATTTTTTTCCCCCATAAGTCCTCTGGGAGGTACAAGAGGCTTATTCAAGGCTTTGAAATTATTCACACAAGTCATTTGCTGTTTTCTTTTCAAAAGGATGCTAAAATTCTTCCCCTTTCTATTTTGTTTGCTTCTTTTCCCTCTTTTTTGATTATTCCCCCGTTGGACAATTTTTCATGCTGATAAGAAATATAAAGCTATTTTTATCACAGAAGAATATGCATAATGATATAAAACATATTTCAATTTATTTAGCCTTTTCTGGGATAAAGTCCAATTACAGCTTTTAAAGTATGCCCTAGTTGATACTACGTCTGCATTGAACTTTCAAGATATGTTTTATGATAAAGAGCCATTTAAGGAGTGTATCTTGGTATGTGCTAATTTTAAAGTACTGTTTTAGTTATTATTTTCTTTTGCCAATTAGTCTTCACTGAATAATCTGTGTGTACATGTAAACAGCATACATTTAAAAATCACATTAGGCAAATGAGCACTTTGCAAATACAATTTTTTTTCATCAGTTGCTTGTATTTGTTGTAATTGCTCACTATATTTAGATGACAAAATAATTTAAACTATTGAAGTAAACTTTACTTTTCTAATTTGCATATATAATTAATCATTTATTTGCCTTATTAAAAAATTTTACTGTATTTATAGATGCCTAAATTCAATAAAGTGTAGATATAACACATTCCAAACTTTAATAATAAAACCTGAATACTTTATGCTAACCACATATATACTAAACTCATTCACAAGGGCAGGTCTTCGAAACAAGTAAGGAATTTCAGAAATTTAAAAGAATTCTTTTTTGTTCTAAATGTTTCTCTTCCAGGCTGGACTAAGTGGAATTTATGGGTCTTACTTTTACTTTAAGGCAATCACTTTCCTTCATTTATCTCCTTTTAAATATTTCTATATGGTAAAGTAGTTGCATTCTTTATTATATTTTTAGTGGATGATTTTTTGTAACACATAATTAATCTTATATTCATAGGACCTTAAAAATGGGATTCAGAGTAAAGAGATCTCATTGATTAAAGCACAATGACAAGAGTTTAGTTATTTCTATAAATGGGAAAATGCATTTTTATTTGTAACAAATAATTCAGAACTCTTTAATGTTACTTGAAGTTTGGAATTCAGAAAAAAATCTATGTATATTTTTGTGTTCTTCATTTAATTAGGGTAAAATTTGTGGATATTTGTAACTAGGAGAATCTTTTAATTGATCATTTTGAAAATACACACATAGCCAGTTAACAGCTTGTGGAGAGGGAGGAAAAGGGGAGAATTGGGAAGGTACTCTTTTGGTAACTATCTATTGTATTTCTAAATTAAGAATAATAAATAATTTAGTTAATACATTTCTTGACTTAAAGTCAAGATAGGTAATGTAGTCTCATCCATATTAAAACTTATTCCGCCTCCTCCACCAATTAAGTAATTGTCCTGCAAGAGAAGAACTCTTTTCCTAGTGATTCTGCTCTTATTTCATTGCTTAGATATAAGATATAAAGAAAGATTTCTCTGGATGCTAATGTACATCATTTGTAGCAGGTATTTAAGTCCAGATATTTGCCTAAATCTGCCAGATATAATGTACACCTGATTTATCCTTTGGATTTAAAGTTGCTTACAAACAATATGACTGCTTTGTCAAAAAAACTCACTTGAAAAAATTCTGAATTATTAGATCACCTACATTACAGGATTATTTGACATCATACAAAGATACACCAGAATATAAGATTCCAGGCTATAATTTTTGTAGTGCCTTCATTTTCCTTTGACCCCTTATAATGATAGCCCAGAGTTGTACACGATCCATACTTTACATGGCACCAGCACAATCATTATCTTATTTGATGCTCAGAGCCACCCAATGAGATAGTATTGGAAGTCTTAATATGAAAATCTAAGCTAACAGAGTGAAATCTATGGGAGCCTAGTTCTTAAGATTATTATTTATTGGGGATGCTTCCTGTTGCAGGTCATTTTTTGTTTCTTAAACGTAGTCAAGCAAACTCAAGTATGCTAAAGGATGATAGCCTTACTGATCAGTACAAAAAGTATCAGAAAACCAGAATTTTATGTAAGTCTTGGTTTGTTTTTGTTGTTACTACTCTTCATTCGTTCTTGGTATTTTCTTAACCATTATTCAAAATTTCTTTCTTCTAGCCTGGCCAGTCATATTGGAAATCACTGATATTAAATAAATAAAACCAAATCAATTTCTTAAAATTTCACTGACCATTGATCTTTTCTCAAAAAGTAAGAACCTGGAGTTTTCTAAAAGCCCAATCACCTGTTTTTTGGAAAAGAGAGATATCATAACTCTATTTTACACATCTTATTGTAGATATTTTGTTCTCTAAAAGACTACATGTATACATTTCAACCTCTAATCACTATTAACTCAGTCTGAAGTACTTTTACTTATTAATTCACTCAGCCTATAATTATTGGGTGCTTGTTTTATTACAAACATTTTATCAGTTACCTCCAGGTAGCTAATAAACAATATTAAAACCTGTAATAAAAAAAAAAAAAGAGAGAGAGAGAGAGAGAGAAGAGAGAAGCCAAACACTAACATGCATTTCAACATAAAACAAAACCAGATATAGCTCCGTCTTTACTAAACTTTAAATTGGGGGTCTTGCCACTCAAGGTGGTGTCTACAGACCAGATTTTTAGCATCACCTGGGAATTAGCTAGAAATACAGAATCTCCAGCTCCACCCTAGTTATTAGTACATATAATAAAGTTTACAAAGCATTGACAGACACATAATGGTAGTCATATTCACAAACAAAATGTTTACTATTTTTTTTCATTTAATTAAATCTCCTTCTACACATATGCATAGGTTACCAAATAGAGGAATGCCCATTACAAAACATGCTATCCCCTCAGCTCAAGCTTCCAAAATCGGAGTGAGGGTACAAGACAAACAGTATTAGAAAATCCTAAGTAAATTGGTGAATTTCATAAGAAAAAATAAATTGAACTTTTTGCAGTTCCTTTGGGAAGAAAAAATGTTAAGCCACCAGCACTAAAGAGCATAAGGATCTTCTGGTCACTCAGGCCCTGATACAATTCAGCCCATCTGACTAGCTGGTGATTCTTAACCAAGGACTTCAACCACTAGAGTCTCAGTTACCTCATTAGTAAAATGTGGGTAACAAGGATTTTGTTTAGGAGCATTGAGAGGATTATGAATCATGTGCATAAATCATGTGATCTATAAAAGGGGCTTGATTATTGAAAATCATATTATGCAAAACATGTTGATTAAAGAATACAAAATCCTGTGTCATATTTTAAATATTACTCAGCAAATATATTTATAAAAACTTAGAGACTAATATTCTTAGATGAAAAACAGTGTAATTTACTTAAAATCCTTTTATCTCATCTCTTCCTATAATTGTTTTGCAACATACCCACATGTCTTCCAGTCACAGAATGAGAAATGAGTATTAGCAGTCAATGTCAAAGTTTAACTCCATTACAATATAAACTCCCTAAGGACAGGGAGTTGGTTAGTCTTTCCCATGGCATGAAAAGTGATTTGTTTAGTTCATGCATTTGGGAGAAGAACTAATTTGCTTGGATCAACTTATTCTGAGTCCTCTTTTAACTCTTTCTGTCTGCAAATAATACTTGTAGTAACGGAAGGATTTTGAGAGAGGTTTAGGGGGAAGAAATGGTATCAAATTTACCTCAGAAGTCATAATAGTAATGACCTCTTTAGCTGCAGATATAAACTATGTTTTCTATAATAATCATCATCAACAACAAATAGCTTATGTGTTTCATATACCCATGTTTCCTGTCTTTTTTGCTTCCCGCCCCCCCTCCATCAATTGTTGCTGAACTTAAAGGGTATGAGTTCTATAAACCTTAACAGAAGCATGCCATATTACCAACAAAGTGATTAAACTATTGGGGTTTATTTGCATGTAATAAAGTATGTTGTTTTTCTTCTAATTCTTCAATTATATTAGATATCTTACTTGAAGTAATGACAGGGACAGGCCCAAATAAGGTTATACAATATTTGAGATGAAATATTGGAATTATAATCAAAGCTCTTTTTCAGACAGAAAACACTTCCCCAGGTATATTGTTTGTTAAAATATTGAAATATACTTGTACTTGAAAATTTTTGCTTTCCCAAACTCTCTACACCCAAGTGTTAGTGCTACCTTCCCCATTCCCCTCTCTTTCTATAATCTATTAATTCAAAAGTAAATGCTTGCCTCTGTGTTGAACTTCCCAGTCTCTGTCTCTTGTGCTTCTGAATAGAGTATGCCTATGTTTCAGGATCACCAACTCCCACCCCACCAGGACAGTTCTCTGTGTTAGTAGAAAATTTCTGCTTGGGTTCCTACTATGTCATCTAGTGAAACAAAGAAGTTGCTTTGTGTTTCCATTCAAAGAAGCCAAATTTACTCGAGGTGTGTGGAGTTAAACTGTTTCTACTACGTTGGAGAAGCAAGAACTTATTGAAATATAGTATTTTATTGAAATTATCTATTTTGTGTGTATGACATAATGATCCAAACTGAGGAGAAATTTTGTGAATATAACATTTCCTCTTTCTCTCTCTCTCTCTGTATAAGTAAACAAACAGAACAAGTATATATTAATTATATTCTTACCCCCAGTTATCTATGCTACCAGAAAATTATATATTAGCCTGATATGACCACATAATTCTTTCCATTAGGACAAGATCAGAAGAACACAAAAGATTCTACTTATGATTACTGTACTTCTATTACCAATTAGTTGTTAAGGCCAAAAGAGCAAATCCTGTGATTCTCTAGAAATAGTGACAATATCAGCAGACACAGTCAGAAACAGTGGAAGAAAAAGAAAAAGTCAATAGATGAAGTACCAGAAAGACTATTACTAAAGCAATGAAGAAAGAACAATCAAATCCCTGATTTATCCTATTATTCACCTTGTTGAGTCTATTAACAAATAATCATATGTCCTATTATTAGTTTGATATTGATATTGCAATCCTGTTTTTGTTTAAAGATAATTTGAACTGCAAAAGATCTCAACTTAAACTTGGTGCTGTTACATCACTTAATTAGGAAATGCTTTATCCTCTAGGCTCTAAGTGTTCAAAAAATAATGAAAAGTATAGTCCCATACAAATTAATTTACATTTAGCTCTATGTTCGTAACAATAGTTATGAACCAATTCTGTTAACATATGGAATATCTTATCAGAAGGTAAGATTTCCCCCATCAATCTGCCTTCTATTTGAAGAGCATTTATCAGAGAGTAAAGAATCACCTTGTGCTTTTTCAATATCTTCTTTTATGCATTGATCCTGGCAAAAATAAGAGTGTCAACTTTGGAAAAAGGTAAGTGTTCCTCATTAATCTAATGCCATTTTAAATGAGAATTCTGTTTGTAGTTTGAAAAGTAACAATGGTGGGGCGCCTGGGTGGCTCAGTCTTTAAGCGTCTGCCTTCGGCTCAGGGCGTGATCCCGGCGTTATGGGATCGAGCCCCACATCAGGCTCCTCTACTGGGAGCCTGCTTCTTCCTCTCCTACTCCCCCTGCTCTGCTTGTGCTCCCTCTCTCTCTGGCTGTCTCTCTCTGTCAAATAAATAAAATCTTTAAAAAAAAAAAAAGATTAAAAAAACAAAAGAAAAGTAACAATGGTAAACTGAAATATTTTGTATAACATTCAAACAGGATGTAACTCCAATCACATGAAATGTCATCTAAAGAAATGCAACGTCAAGCCATATTCATTGAATGACACAAGAAAGTAAACTCTTATAGAATAAATTAACATAAATTAAAGGACATTTAAAACCTACATTTATAACAAATTGTATTTTTTCCATCTTTATACAAGGACAAATTTTCTTTAGATAATAAAATTTCTCACTAACTGCTAAAAAAAAGCATAAGAGTGGAGATTGAAGAATATGCAAATTAATATCTTTTTTATTTGATCATGGTAACTTTATCATGTACTCTGATATTAGTACTCATCAATATCTTCTCTTTTCTCATACTATTCCTAGAAGATATATCAATTGAACAGAATGGATAATCCAGAAAGTGCAAAGTGCATTTAATGTATGACCTAATTTTTATTTTATATTATTACACCACTTTTTAAAAATGTAATTAAATACTGTAATTGATAAGTAAAATTTACATTAGAAGAAAACTAAACTACATGTAAAACCTGGGAGTAGGGCAAACCTTTAAAATTAAAAAAGGGAAGTAAGAGCAATAGATTTTTAAAATTCCCTATTTGTGATATTGTGATTTAGAAGAAATACATGTATGGTCAAATATACACATCCCACATACCCTACTGATTGTATTTCTCTGGAGAACTCTGATACCAGTGTACTGATATACACGTTGTTGTGTAAAGCTTTCTGTGAAGGAGATGGGTAAATCCATATAGAATGAGAGACCTCATGAGAGAAAGAAGACGAATACCATGACCCGGTCTCTGAAGTTTAAAGACAATGAAGTACATTTCAAGTACTGGCAAGGCCCTATCTAATGCCATGTGACAAAAAAAAAAAAAAAAAAAAAATCAGCCAGTCCTCTGAGATGGACTTTTCCCAGGGGTGTCAGAAGAATAAGGACCAGTGAAGTTATAATTATCCCCTAAGTAAAGGTTGCAGAAAACTTTCCTCTTTAAGAAAGATGTGCACTGTGAGTGAAGGCAATTTGCTATAATAGGAAGATGGTGTGCCAATTTTCCTATGGCATAATTTAGATCTAAAGTTCCCGTGAGAGAAGTTACTTTCTTCCTGTCCAAGAATGCTCTTCCTTTTTTTTTTTTTTTATTGAGGCCTAACATAACATTGCATTAGTTTCAGGTGTACAACACGATTAGATAGTTTTGTATGCTGCAAAATGATCACCAATAACTCTAGCTAACATCCATCACCATACTTTAGAAGTTATACTCTTTACTCCTTGAGAAACCATTACAGCAAACACACTAGCAGGAGTAGCAGTAGTCAGAAAAAAATAGCCAAAGTAACGTATTTTTAAATTTTCCATCTTTTCTATTGACACTAATGTGGCTTCAGTAGTAACATGGCAACTTGTTTAAAGCAAACAACATTCAGATCCTTGATTGTACAATCTGTCTTCAAGGCAATGAATCTGAATTTAAACACCATCCACTAGTTGAAAAGTAAGCACAATTGGACATTAACACCAAGTTATCATACTGTGGTAATTACTGAGTATTAAAGGAGGGCTCTTGGAAGGAATTAGACCAGAAACTCTTTAAATTTGGATTGTGCTACGTGCCAGTGATTTACTGCTGCATAGCAAGTCACCCTCAAACTTATTTTCTTTAGATAATGATTCCATGGGCCGTGAAAGTGTAATTTTTCTGTTCTAAACCAGGCTTATCTATTCTCAGATTGTCTAACTACATGTCAATGGCTTCACCTGAGAGGACTGAGATGGCCAAGAAAGATGGGAAAACTGTAGCAACTGAGACCTCTCCCTGTGTGGTTTCTCATATTGCTGAAGATTACCCCAGACTTCTCCATAGGTCAATGACAGGGTTTCAAGAGCATCCAGAGTAAAAGCATGCAAGTCCTGGATTCTAAACTTAAACCTCTGTGATAGGTCACTGCCAACTGAGTCACAAAAACAGCCCAGATTCAATGGGAGTTATTCAAAAATAACTCCACGTTTTAATGGAGGGAAATGCAAATTATTTTGGCTATTTTTTCCAATGTAGCACTGGCGGCTTGAATTTCAACACTTAAGAAATACCATTGTAATTTGGTTCTGTTAACATCAACCTGGTCAAATCCGATGTTACATTTGTTTAATGGTAACAATACCCCACTTTGAAATGACCTATTTGTTAATGCATTTTCCTAGAGAAAGCTAGTTGAAACTTTATATTCTGTTGCTATCAAACTTACTGTTGTATTTCAAAATTATCTACTGAGAAATGGACTTGTTAACAAAAAGATACCTTGTCACAAATTCTATAAAGTTAGCCAAAAAAAAAAAAAAATTGGTACTTATAACGAGTTCTAATTTCAGTTGAGACTTGAATTAATTTTACGTAAAATGGTTGAATAATTATGCGTATCTTCAGAAACGCTGTGATTAAGTACCACACATTTATTGCTCTCTAGGTAAAAATATTTTTTTAGGAAAAGCAAAAAGTTGGTACTCAAATGACTTTTCCCCTAATGAACTGAATATGTAATAGCCTTATTATCTCCTCTTTGCTCAGCTCCTGTTGTTATATTGCCATTTCGGAAAGAAGAAAATAGGTCACAAGAGTTCTATTGGCCTCGTGCTCATGGTGATGGGGTGCTGCTCCTTGAGAGAGACTTTCCCTAACTGATCTCACATCAGGGTCTTGAATTCAGCCACAGGCTACAGGACACGGTTGTAAAGTCTTCAGACCCTCTTCAGTTTTATGGAAGAAATCTTTTTAACTATAGCCCTTTAAATGAATTCTTCTCTATTTCTTCATCCCATTCTCTCTCAGTATTCTCTGCATCTACTTGGACTATTTCTATAAATGGGAAACCACATTGATTATGCTTACTTTTCCCTGAAAATAATTTATTTAATTCTATATTCTCCCACCATTTCCCTCTTGGAATATAGTACATTGTAGTACTTGCATCACAAGATTGTTAGAATATAAAATATTTGTTGAGATCTAAATATTCAACATGTGGATACTGGTTACATAATAACAACATGAAATCATCTATAAGTATGTTAAGTATACTTGTAAAAATATGACTATTACAAGGTTATATTATAAAATGATAATGATAATTATAGGTCAATTTGTATATAAAATATCAAGACATATTTTAAGTAATGAACTCATGTTCTGATTCTGGTTGTTTCCTAAGCCTCAGTTCTCTAACTGAAACATGAAAATAATTGTTGTTCTTCAGAGTTATTAAAAAAATGTTGAGGGAAGGGCCATCTGGGTGGCTCAAGGGGTTAAGCCTCCAACTCTTGATTTCATCTCAGGTCATGATCTCAGGGTCCTGGGACTGAGCCCCATGTGGAGCCCCATGTTGGGCTCTACACTCAGGGTGAGTCTGCTGGAGGAGTCTCTCTCTCTCTGCCCCTTCCCCCACTCATGCATAAGTGCCTTCTCCCTCTCTCTCTCTCTCTCTCTCTCAAATAAATCTTTTTAAAAAATGTTGAGGGAAACAAAAACTTTGTCATCCTAAGACCTCAGAGTGGATTGAGCTTTTCTATTTCTAGAAATATATAAAGTAAAAAATAGAAATTTTTAAGTCACTCCCTCATTTGAAAACAAGAGAGGGAAAGAATAACCATAGAGCGGATATAAAGAGTTGTCCCTTAAAATACACATACACAATAACATCAATCAATGAGAACCAAGACATTCATGGTTTATGGACTGCTGAAATGTGATATCAATGTCTGTCCAGGGAAAGGAGCAACAACTGCATGGTAGAAGGCCTGAACCAAGTTTGCTGAACAACTAGATTTGAGAATACTTTTCTCCACCATAAACTCCAGAGTTTAAGGGTAGAGACCATTCATTTGCCCATGACTGGCAGCAAAAAATAGTCACCCTGGAACCTGTTCTCCAATATCATTTTTGAGAATAATTTGCTTATAGTCATTAAAATTGAAAATCTTGATAGTTGTCCTTTTTCTTTCAGGTACAATCATGAGTGAATTCCATATACTCTACCTTCAAAATATATTTAGAATCTTAGAATCCAACTAATTCTTACTATTGCACATTACCATCCTAGACCAAGCCATGATACGGTGTTACCTGGAAACTTGGATAGACTCCTAGATGATCTCTCTACTTACACCTTCATTCCAAAAGACTATTCTCCACATGTTATATAATCATCATTTTAAAATAAATCAGCTCACTAAATCCTATAGAATCGATCAGCTTTCTGGTCTCTATAAAGAATAAATTTATTTCAATTACCTTAAAAAAAAAAAGCCTAAATGATTTGCCTCTCCTATTCAACCTCCCCAAAGACATCCTCTCCAATTCTCACATCACTCACTATGCTCTGGCTAGACTGGGATTGTCATTTCATGAAGCATGTTTGTCATTCCAAAGTGAGAACATGAAAATATGAATATAATGAACTTTTCAGTGAACATTGGCAAATGATTTCCAGGGCCTTATGATATAAACATGTTTTGGGGATCTATGATAAAAGATATCCTATGAGAAAGGCCTTTCTTGAATACTCTAAGGAAATGCTCTAAATATTTTAATCACTTAACTTCAGATTTAAAAACCCTAATTAGTTGAATTTAAGATTGTCCAGAATGACGTGGTTGAGCCTAACTTAATCAGTTGAAAGGCCTTCAAAGTACAGCTGAGGCTTCCCTCAGAGACAAATTCCTCATGTGCAGAGCAACTTCAACCCATGACTGGAGTTTGAGCCTGACTGTTAGTCCCTTTCTCATTACCTACATTTTTCAGACTTGCTTAGCCAGCCCATAAAATCGGGTAAGCCATCTTTGTAATTATTAAAATATGCATTATATATATGTTTATATATAATATCCATATATAATTATATATTCATATATATAGTTAAATATATGGCTCAATTTTTTGGCCAAATTTTGACTGACATACTCATAGGCTAAGACTAAGTTGAATACTTTTTTAGGGTGGTTTGTGATTACGGTCTTTTTTCTGTAAAGGATAAAGAGATCCATGTGGTAAGAAACTTTATCGGCCTTATCCCTTACCAAATAAGACCCATATAGTTTCTTACCACATCATTTTTCACTTAATGTGTTAGTCAATATGCTACAGTATCAAATTGACTTTAAGATCCCAATGGTGAAATGTAACAAATGTATTTTATACTCATAAAAGTCTTCTGAGGATTAGGAAGCTCTTTAGAACAATGTTCTTCCAATCAGTTGCTCAAGAATCTAGTTTGTTTTCATTTTGTGACCCTGTAATATCAATGGTTGCTTTTAGATCTCTCAGAAGGAATATAAAGAACAAGTTTTCAGGTTGTGGACTCTAAGTAATGTCACTGAGAAGTGATACATGGCCTCCCCAACTACAAAAAGCCTGGATACATGAGAAAACATGGCTATTACTTGAGCACTAGATATGTCTGCAACAGCTAGTAAACAACTGAAACTTATCAGGCACTAGATAATTATTTATATGACAAAATGAGTTAATGAAAATCACTTCTGGGGCGCCTGGGTGGCTCAGTTGTTAAGCATTTGCCTTCGGCCCAGGGCATGACCCCAGGGTCCTGGGATCGAGCCCCACATCAGGCTCCCTGCTCCACTGGGAGCCTGCTTTTTCCTCTCCCACTCCCCCTGCTTGTGTTCCCTCTCTCACTGGCTATGTCTCTCTCTGTCAAATAAATAAATAAAATCTTAAAAAAAAAAATCTCTTCTCCACAGAAATATGATCTCCTGATAATTTGACCAATAGTTACTGATGATATATTTTAATATAAAAAACGTAAAATATGACTTTGTTAGTTGCAAAACAAGTTAATTTAACATTCTAATTTCAAAAATATTCTTTATTATAATATATTGAGTCCTTATCTACACATATATTTGGTATCTATATCATACATAGTATTTAAATATATTATAACCCTAAGTTGTGCCCCAACTTTGTAGAAAAATCTTTGGGGTATTTTCTCTGGACAACAGTGACAGGCACTCTCTTCATACTTAAGATGACAGGCCTTCTAAATATCCATTTTTTTTATGGTACACACAAAGTAGATCTTGAAGTTTATAAACACCTTTCTCACTTTGACCTGACAGGGGGATGGGATTTGGAAAAGAATGGAAACAAGATACTTGTATGTTCTCCTATAGCACATGCAAAACACAAACAAAAATAGTCTTTAGTTTTGACATTTTGCGTATGTGGTTATGTAGAAAGAAGTCATGTATGGCTATATAGAAAGACAAAGGGCATCATTAGTGCCTAATACTTAGATTTTAAAATAAGTAAGCACATCAAAGTCTGGGTGCATTTATTTTCATATTAACTATCACATGTCTGGTTATAACTTAACGCCTGTAAAAATAAATATATAAATTGCAATTACATAGTCTTCAACAGTAGTGGTTGAAAATGAAGACAGTGAAGATTGAAATTCTAGTTCTGTTGTTTCCTACTTGAGATCTTGGCCAAGATATCATTAGTAATATTGATACAGGCTAAAGAAATATACTGAAATATTTTTAAACAGTAGTTGTCTCCAGTTAAGGATTTTTTTTGAAGTATTAGTATATTAAAACAGAAAAAGCCAATCTTCATAATAAATGTGATTAGAATTAAATTGTTCATCTTGGACTTAGAGATAGAATGCAAAATTTTGATCAGGTATGAATTACTGCTTAATTTTCTTAAGAGAAGGATTATAAACTGGCCAATTATGTCAATTTATTTTTTAAATGTTTATTATTTTTAGGACTGATTCTACTATTAAGTCACTTTACCTTATGAAACCATCATTCTATTAGCTATATAATCCAATCAATCTTCCTCTATTTATTGAAGAAGTAAATCTCACATTTCTATTAATATATCATCAAAATGATCTCTGTAAAGACACATATATGTGTGTGGGAATGTGTGTGGCAAATATATACAATAGATATAATTGCCTAGTTCCAATTATATACACTGCAGCTCGGAAAGAAAATGATCATCATATTCTAATTATTTTATCCATGAAAATACTAAGGAGTCAATGTATTATAATTTGATGATTGTATCTATTAACTAACCTTTCACCCATTTACTTAGATCCAGTCAAGAGAAAATAAAACATTTTACAGAAAATAATATTGGTATTCACATATAATCATTTATATCAATCATTTAGAATCAAGCTTCTAAAGTTTTTATAAATAATTTTTTTCTCTTAAATCATACTGCTAAACATTCTACATACTTAATACTAGCTTTGCATTTCTTACAATGCCTATTTTGTATCACTATACCAATGTGTATTATTTAACTCTTGTTTTTACCCTATAATATTAAAATGCTGAACTTATGAGTTCACTTCTAAATGCACACAAAATTTTCTTTTAAAATTACTGTTATTTCATGTTGCTTACTTCACTTATAAATTATAATATGTTTGATCATAAAGGAAAATTCATATGAACATAGCATTACATAATACAGGGAAGAATTCAATAAAACACTTAATTTTTTCTAATGTAAACTATTAACTTTGTTATAAAATTACTGATGGAATTTGACTAACATTCTCTTCGTGATGTAATGTGTGATATTTTAATGTGTTTAAAATTAGCTTTAACCTCTGAGCTTGAGCCACTCATATTGGAAGGCAAGGAGCAACTACTGGCTAAATCAAATATGTATTTCAAATAAGGATATTTCACACTGCAGTCAGGGAAACATAGCTTTTATGATAATGCTTCAATTTTTATCAAAATTGGTCCCCTTTCTAAAATGATTCCACTCAACTCACCCTACTCATTAACATGAAATATGTGAAGGACATGTGTCTCTCAGGAAACCAATAATACCTCTGTCCCTAGAGAAAACTCCATCTGAATACCAAGATTTGATGGGCTCAATTGTCTAAAAAATGGGGTGCAGGTGGGAAGGTCTCATTTTAATTATTCAGAAATAACTCCATCTAAAAGTTTGAAGTGGAATTTTTACAACTTATTGAGGTCACCTTCACCTCTTACATATTAATTGAAATTATTTTTTTTATACTTGTCTTTAAGCATATAGAAGAAGAACATTTGAAGGATCTTGTTAAGCACACTCCAGTCCTTGACTATAATATCATTTCACAGTGTTCTGAAGAATGTGCTAGTGAAATAATACAGTTAATAAAAATGTTACATCATAGAAGTTATAAAGATTTAAATCAAACAAAAATCATTATATTCCACTCAATGCTCCCTTAATGATAGTAGATAATTGAGACCTGTTCATTCTAAAGTTAAAAATATCATTTCCCAAAGAATAGTAGTTTAGAATGGGTTCAGAGAAAGATTAGATAAGCAATGCACTCGTACTTTACCTCCATAAATCAATGAGACCATTAAAAATCAAATGCATTAAAATATGCCATCAAATTGGCTATCAAGTAACAGTTATCAAGTTTTCAATTGCCAAAGTTCTAATTTGTTATATATACAAAAGTTCTCATCACTTTTCTATATCAGCTTTCTTTACTTCCCTTTATCTCACTATCTGAAGGTTTTACAAGTAGGCAAAAATCTGTTCACCTGCCAGCAGGCCACTAAAGAAACAACAAAACCACCATTTTAACTGGGGCAAGAAAATGGTCCCAAAGATTGCATTTTGCCAGTATACAAAAATAAATGACATTAAAAATTCTATAGTAAAAATTACCATATTCTGACATGTGAAGATCTGTTTTTGTACTCAATGTGTTTTTTGATGTTCCAGGCCATCCAAACCCCGAAGGGTCAGAGATTGACTCCATAAGAGACCAAGCTGTCTAGCCACTAGTTAATGCTACCATGAAAATGAATACCTATTGAAAACAGATTTGTAGTGGGGTATTATAAAATCAACTTGGAAATACAGTGTGAACATAAATGAGAATATTTTCTTCTTTAGTTCACCACTATGAATTTGCTTATATAATGTTTACAACTATAATTAAGTCATTTTCCATATAACCTTTCCTTGATAATGACATAAAAAATAATACTAATGAAAACACATTATTTAGGAAACAGATGCTTTGTTTTTGATCTGTCACCCTCAATTAACTATAATTAACTAAAAGAGTGCTTAATTTTAATGCTATAACATAGGAGTTGAAAGTGGATGGAAATTCAACATAATTTTAAATTTTATAATAAGAAACATTCTGAGATATAGTTAATAAGGAAATTATATATTTAATTATATACAATTAAAGTAATTATGAAAAAAGTGTAACATTTCTGTTTATAACCTCTTGCTTTTAAAACCAGATCTTGCTAATATAGGCATATGAAATAGCCATTTCTCCTTGAGTTGACCTTAAAAACCTTTTTAGTGTATTATTTACTACTAAGATATAGAAGGAACTTAGAAAAAGTTTCAATTCCTTTACCCATATGTCATATTGGGTTTAATAGGATAACACCTACACAGATACCAGCACTAATATCTATTTCTCAGTAGTATGTATTCACATAAATATTGATAATTTATACTGATAAAACTCATCTTGCTTCTCTTAATTTACTCACTTTGAATTATCTTTGTTAATAGCCAACATTTAGAATTAAAATATACCTTAGTAATTTAACAATGACATGGTAGAGAGCTCATAAGATTCTTTGGCGCCTTTTTTATGCTATTTTGGGCTCCAAAAATACTTTCTGAAGAGAACACAAAGCTCTGTAAAATTACATTAGATACAGTAAATTGCTAAATTCTCACTAGCTAATCACCAAAGATAGAAGAGTATCAACATTTTCTATTCCTTGAGAACTTTTTATTGTATAAACCATTTTGAGCACCAACTGACTGCCAGAAAACAACTTTATATTTATGATCCACATTTTCATAGACTGTAGGGAACAGAAAAAAAAATTGTTGTGGAATCAGAAATAATTAAAATCTATTTCTGTGTCAACTGTGTATCAAAGTGTGATCCTGTGCAATTTGGATAACATTTTTGAATGTAATTTTGTGTAATTTAAAAAATAGTAATTCCTTTCAGGTTTATTGTGACTGAACAATGTATTACACATATGAAAGATAATTAATAAATGTTATTTTGCCATTCTTCTAATTTAGAAAGAACTTAGTGATTCAGTGTAATATTGGAAATATAAGAATTATAGTGGTATTAATCAGGGTTCAAATTAGTGAATTGATCTCTATGACCTTGAAAAAGTTACTAAGACTCTCTGAACCTTCATATATTTATGAATAGGACTGCAAAAGTTGTGCCTCAAAGTTAAAATATCATTTGCAAATTACCTAATACAAAACAGTTGTAAATATATTTTTATTAGTAACTTGATTAAAAATGACCTTTTTGGGGGCGCCTGGGTGGCACAGCGGTTAAAGCGTCTGCCTTCGGCTCAGGGCGTGATCCCGGCGTTCCGGGTTCGAGCCCCACGTCAGGCTCCTCCTCTATGAGCCTGCTTCTTCCTCTCCCACTCCCCCTGCTTGTGTTCCCTCTCTCACTGGCTGTCTCTATCTCTGTCAAATAAATAAATAAATAAATCTTTAAAAAAAAAAAAATGACCTTTTTGAAGATTTATTTTAGAGAGAGTGTGCACATGTGAGTGGGCAGGGGGCAAAGGGAGAGGGAGAGAATCTCAAGCAGACTCCCTGCTGAACACGGAGCCCTGGAACCCAAGACCCTGAGAACATGACCTGAGCTGAAACCAAGAGTCAGATGCTCAACCAACTGAGCCACCAGGTGCCCCCAAATGATCATTCTATTATTAGAACTGAAGATTAGACTTTCTACTGTCATTGAGACACCATTTGAAGTCTCCCATTTCTACATGGAAATAGACATACCCTAAAGACTCACTCAGATACTGCTCTAGTTATCAATACCTATTGATCTATCACTGTACTTGATGGGTCTCTTAATGGGTTTTTCTTTTCCCTAGTAGGAAAGAAAAAACATACTGAAAGATAGCATGAAAGATGCTATGTTGAACTTGTGTTCCATATGAGAACTTCTCTATTTTCTCTCAAAACAAAGGGGACACATTACATTTGAGTGAATATATTCAGTCTAACAATACCAGTACCATGAATTCTATTTCATAAAAGCAAAATGTCACTCGGCAATATTCTAAATAACAAAAAGGAAAAAGAAATAGCAGTACACATACTGTGCCTTCACTTATTTATAAGATTTAATAATTTTCTTCAAATGGTTTCTAAAAATATTTGAGGAAATTGCACTTAATAGTTGGTTGATCGGCACAAAAAGAAGTATCCCATTGTCTTTCTTTAAAAGTTCATCTTATGAAGTAAAGTTTGCAATTTTCTTGGTAAAAGATGAAAAACAATTTGAATAGACCAACAGTCTAAACCCGATGATTACTGAAGAAGTCATCAAAACACTTATGCAAATATGATGTGCACATGTAATTATTGAGAAAGTAAGAAATGCCATTCAAGATAACAGGTGCCATATCCTGGGGTGCTTTTTCTACACTGAGTAGTGAATAGATGCTGTGAGTCTATCACTAATGATGGATAAAAAAAGCATTTTAATAAGTCATATAACGGTACTCAACCCAAGAATCCAAATACAATTAAATCAAGTAACTTATAAGAGATTTTATATTATGCTACAAATAAATTCTTAAAATAAATAAAACTTTTACAAATTGCTATCAGAGGCCCTTTATGGATCATGCTTACAAATGTCTCCTAATGTTGGTAATACATTTTTTTTTTAATTCTAAAATCACATTGTTATCCTTTCTATACATTCTTAAATGGGATTAGCAACATGGCACTAGCCTATTCTGAAAAGTAGTTCAGCAGATATATTTCTTTCACACTATTCCAGAAATGCGATACTACTTAAAAGATAGGAAACTAAAAAAAAAAAAAAAAAAAAAAAAAAAAGAAATACTAAAAGTTCTATGTACTATTTATAAGTTGGTTTTGGTGTCGATAAATAATTTAGATTCTAGAAGTTAACATGTAGAAATTTTTATGAGGCAAACACTTTTGATTATCATACAAAGCAGAAAATATATATTCCAGTGCTTCCCATTTGGAGAAAAAAAGTAAAAAATATTTTCTACATTTCAAGTAGTTTGTTATATAAAGTGTTCAAGGTCTTCAGATTATGTTATAGTGCTGTATACCTTGGGTATAGAAGCATTGCTATTTTCACTGGCTTTTTAAATTTGATAAGTAATTTAGGCTTTGCACTGTCTTCTGGTTTCCATTTTTATTGAAACCATTAATATTTTATAACTAGCCACCCAAGGACATTAAGGGTGAGATAAGTAAAATGACAGAACTGACTTATTGGAAGGAAGCATAGGTTTAGCTAAAATTGTGAGTGGTTTTGGCTTATGTACTCTCAGGTGGTGGTTTCTGGTACTGAAGACCTATAGTAAAATTTGAGAAATGGCTATTATTAAAATCAAAATAAAATTGTTTTGGCAAATATGCTCTCATCAACATAAAAGTTTGACTAAACTAATATCAATACAGAAGCACGATGATCTACAATTGTCTTTTTTTTTTTGGTAATAAGACAATTCCAAATATATTTTAGGAAACTTGAAGCATATCAGATGATTGTTTCTTATCACAGATTTATATATTACTTGAATAACTCATAATTTTATATTATTTTGGGGGTCATCTTTAACATTTTGAAAATTTATTTCCCACTAAATAGAAGGAAAAATGTGGTATATGCATCTCATAATAAACTTCTCAAACTTCTTCAGATTTTGTTATTTTGATACAATTGAATTGTTGCATTTTGTAATGGTCCTCCTTTTCCTTTTGTTTTTTTTTTTAAGATTTTTATTTATTTATTCGACAGAGATAGAGACAGCCAGTGAGAGAGGGAACACAAGCAGGGGGAGTGGGAGAGGAAGAAGCAGGCTCATAGCGGAGGAGACTGACGTGGGGCTTGATCCCATAACACCGGGATCACGCCCTGAGCCGAAGGCAGACGCTTAACCGCTGTGCCACCCAGGCGCCCCTGGTCCTCTTTTTCGAAAAAAAAATTATCATTGAGCTATTACAAACAAGAAGCTCAGGTAACAGAAAATGCTTTTAAAAGAAAATGGAAAATGTTTCCCTTTCAGTCATTCACAAATATTTGTTTCATGCCATGAAAACTTCCACATGCTTGGGGCAGAGTAGTGACAGACAAAAAGCTATCCTACTTAGCTACAGTTTTCATGAATGAAGAACATTGTTAAAGGCAACAGGCCCCAAATGGAGTCAATTATGCTAAGTCTCATGTCTCAAAATCAAAGCTTAATTTATAGTTCCAGCTCTCTATAAGGGAAGAGACTTGGCAATAACCAAACTCTTTTGGTCTAGCGTAACATCCTGGTTCCTGTTCCCTTATGCCTATAAAATATTTTGCCCTGTATAGCTCTTTGGAGCTTCTTTCTGTTAGATTGGATGCTGTGTTTCATGAATCACTGAACAAGACCACTAAGATCTTTAAAATTTATTCAGTTGTATTTTGTTATTTGACAATTTAATAATTAATATTTTAGATGATGATATATATTATGGAGAAAATTAAACAGAATAAAGTACTACAATAATGGGTTATTTTAAAGATAGGGAAGTCCTCAAAGATAAACTCACGTTTGATAAGACACCTAAAGGAGATGAGAAATTTAAGATGGGGTGTCAAGGGAAAGAATATTCCAGGCTCAGGAATATCACATACCAAGTACTGAAGCTATAATGTATATTTGTCATGCTACAGGAATAGAAATGAGGCTCATGTGTCTGGATCGGAGTGAGCAAAAGGAGAAGCAGCAGGAAATAAAGTCACACTGGAAAGGGGGGGTCAGAGCACTTGAAAAACTTTGTGAAAACTCTAATTTCAAACTGAAGAAAATTAGTAAGCCATTTGAGACATAAGGTTAGAACAATGACTTTCTGTAAAGGATTCCCTAACTGATATGTTTGGCATGGACTGGGAGAAAAATCAAAGGAATAGCAGTTTACAGACAATAGCACAATTTGAGCAAGAGTTAATGGTAGGCTGGACCAGTATTTTGAAACAGATGCGTTGAGAAGTATTGGATTCTGATATGTTTTGAAGACAAAGTACACGGCATTTGATGATGAATTTGCTATGATGGTCAAAAGAAAAGGACTCCAAAGTCATTGGCCTGAGCAACTGGAAAGGTGGAGCTGCTATTTTTTGAGGAAGAGAAGAATGAAGAAAGCAAAATAACCAGTTTTGGAGGGAAGATTATGAGATTAAATTCATCTTGTTAAGTTTAATATACCCACTAGAAATTTTAAAAAAATGTGTTGCATGTCTTTTTAGATGTATTAGTCTATACTTTGGAAGATAGATCTGTTCCAGATATATAAATTAGGAAAATTTCATTTGATGGCATTTACATGCTATGTAAAGCCATGAAACTAGAAGAGAAAATCTACAGAGTTGGTTCAGACAGAGAATAGCAGAACCCTGAGGCAAATCATACTTAAAATTTGAAGGGATTGGGGCACCTGGGTAGCTCAGTAGGTTAAGCAACTGCCTCTGGCTCAGGTCATGATCCCACGGTCCTGGGATTGAGCCCCACATTGGGCTCCCTGCTCAGTGGAGAGCCTGCTTCTCCCTCTCTCTCTGCTGCTCCTTCTGTTTGTGCTCTCTCATGCACAAGCAGTCTGTCAAATACATAAATATTTTTTAAAAATTAAAATAAAATTTGAAGGGACAAAGAAATAGGGAATTAAAAAGTAGCAGCTTGTAAGGAAGAAATAAAATCAAGAATGTATGATATTATAGAAGCCGAAGGAGGAAAAGAGTGTCTAAAAGTTTGATCACTACAAACAGGTGAAGTAAAAGATCTGAGTTTTAACCATTAGAATTAGGGGAATGGGTATCATGGGTTATCTTTTTTTTTTTTTTTTTTAAGATTTATTTATTTGAGAGACAGAGAATGAGCGAGAGAGAGACCACAAGCTGGAGGAGGGACAGAGGGAGAAGAAGAAGCAGGCTTCCTCCTGAGCAGAGACCTGGGTGCAGGACTCGATCCCAGGACCCTGGGATCATGACCCAAGCCGAAGGCAGTCACTTAACTGACTGAACCACCCAAGTGCCCCTTCATGGATTATCTTGATGAAAAGTTTCAGTGGAGTGTTGTGGGGGATAGATTGTTGTGGTAAGTTAAATAAAGGATGAAATTCTAAGAGTGGAAACAAAGCAAGAATGTCCTCTCTCACCACTTCTTTGCAATAATGGACTAGGGATCCTACCCAATACAATAAATTAACCAAAAGAAAGAATAAAAAACTAAATAAAAATAAAACTGCCTTTGTTAGGGTGTAAAATCATTGTCTGGATAAGAAATTTAAAAAAGTCACTGTCTTAAATTTTTCTAAATAAAAATAAAAGAATATGTAAGTTTATCAAGGTCTTAAAGAAAATGAGAAAATATAGGATTATCAGGCAGCATTAAGGACCCAGAAGTTATTGGTAGCAATAAATGTAAAGATCAGTTAAGGTAATGTTGGCTCCTTTTTCTGGTCACATTTAATGGCACAGATTCAGCCACTGAAGAGGTAGAAAGATTTAATAAGGGTGATATTTTTCCAGACATGTACTTTAGAAGGAGAGAGAAAGGGAATTGAGCATGTGCGTCAGGTTTACAAAAGAAGAAAAAAAAAAAAAGCAGTACAAAGTTAGTTAGGATCAATAGATTTTTAGATGTAGTAGGTTTGAGAAAAAAAATGGCACCATGGTATTTGTGGGAGAGAAATGGGAAGATAATTACTCGCGAAGTGGGATGCCTGAAACTGAGACTAGGATATGGATATAACTTGAGAATGAGGCAGTATAGAGGAAAAACCCCCCAAAATTCAAGGACTGAGAAACTTTAATACGGAGGTTCATCAACATAAACATTGAAATTACCATATATTAGGAATATTTTAATGAAAAGGTTGAGTAACCATGATATATATAATGATTACAAAAAGTAGAAGAAAAGAGGATATAATCTGTTTGCAAAAGACTGAAAGCTATATGTTTATAGGAAAAAAGTAAAAATTGAGCAAGAGAGAAGGTGCTGATATTTGAAATGGAAAACAAAGCAGAAATTCAGAGCACAACCATCAAAAACCTAAAATCACACCATTCCAGAGCATTATTATCTCATCTGACCTGATCTCCTTAATGTCCTTGAGTGAATGGGATTCATACAAACCTCAAAAGATAATTATATAAAGTCATCAATTAGTTTGCATTGAAAAATATTACTTTTAAGTGTTCCAGATACTTTAAAAAGCTGAGACAATGCACTTTCTAAATTTATTATATTTAAATTGTATGTTCACAAAAGATAAAAGTATTTTCGGGTGCAATTATTTTTTATATGAGAATACTTCTAACTATGCATATTGTCTACTCAGATGTAGAGGATAAAGTGTTTTAATCTTGTTCTTGTTTCTTCCCTGGTTTGTCTAGCTATATCTGAATAAATATGTTCCATATTCCTGAGGATACATAGTCATGTGTATGAAAACTAAATTTCTCCAGCTGAGGATAAAACAGTATTGTTATTTTAAATATTTTCATTTCATAAAATAAAATTGAACATATATTCATATAATTTAATTTCTTAAGTATATTACATTCCATATAGAACCAATATGGACCCACTGATGCATTACATAATCATATCAGTTGAAGCAGTTGACCTGATAATAGCATCAAAAATTAATAGCTATCCATTATTGAGTCAGGTACTATGAAAAGGAATTTTTCATACATAAATTCTCTAAAGGTTTTAGTATTCAAAAAACAAAAACCTATGAGAGTGTCCATTTTGATCCCCACTTTACAAATGAGAGAACAGAGGCATAGAAAATTTAAGCCAGATGCCCAATATCAAGGATTAAGTGACACAGCCAGACTTGAATGTGAGCAATTTGACTCCAAATCCCATATTACTAACCACTAACCAATTTGTATGATAGGTCAACCAATGGCCCAAATGGCACATTTTAAAGTGATTACAGAAGATTTGTTCTTCTTTCAAGAGTTTTGGTTTTAGTTAAAAATAACATGATTAATACATTAGCAAAATATTTTCTTTTCCAAGCATAGATTATGGGGGGGGGGGGGGGTAAAGCAATTCAATTTATCACTGTTATCCTCTGGCTATAGCATTCCTGGTAATTTTGTTTCAGACAATATACGTGGAGATAAAGGCCAGTCATTTAATTTTTGAGCATAAGCAACAAAATAGGAAAGTAAAAATAGCAACAACAGCACTAACTTGAAAATCTCTTTTTATCATCTGATACAATGGAAAGAGCTTGGAATTTAATGTCCTAAGAATTAAGGCCCAAATCCCAGTTCTTCCACTAACTAGCTATATAATACTGCTCAGGCAAGTGACTAAACTTTCCAGGCTTCTATTTCCTCATCTGTACAATTAGGGTAATTCTACTTCCCTTACAGCATTATTGGGGATTAAATGAAATTAGGTATTTGAAATACATAAGCCAAAGTCTAGCCCATTGTGAGTATTCAATAAATGTCAGTGACATTATATTCTAATCTATCTCTAAACAAGAACTTTCCTGGGGGTGGGGTAAGCCTTTGAATTTATTGGTTACCCTAAGGGATCAAAAAAATTAATTGGTTATTTTAAGAACTGCAAGAAATAAACAAAACTACCTGTTATACTATCATTTGATATATATTTTCAAAATAAACCATGTCAATCTAAGTGATATGATCAGTATGGTAAACATGGTACAGAAAGAAACCTGAAAAATATTTCTAATCTAGTTAGTCTTAAATTCTGTAATTTGTTTCCTAGATTATATATAGAAAACTCTTACCAAAACTACAATTCTAAGAACATCTACTACACTTTTATATTAAATACCTCTTAAGTGAAGGATGCCATTTAAAGTTTTTAAAAAGAAAAGGAAACTATACTGCATGAAGCAATATGGCTTAGAGTTCCCTCCCTCTCTTATTGCAATTTGAAAATAAAATTAATGTAGGGGTTGTTTTGTTTTGTTTAGGGATATACTTTTTGACAGCAGATACCCAATTATATTTTCATGGTCCACATCCAAGCACAGGGGCAGAAAATTATCATTAGTTCTCAAGCAAACTGATGAAAGTACCAAAAGATTAGAGAGAAAACAAATCTTTCACTTCTGCTTTCATAAATCTTTTATAACCTAAAAAATCAGTAAGATCTGCTTAGTATCAAGTTTTAGGGTAAATAAAAAAAATAATTCAACCAGATTATTCTTTATGTGTTCAATAACTTGAAATGCTGCCATCCTACTGTAGACTTTTGGAAATCAATACTAGAAATGAATCAGACTGCAAGGGATTCATCTACTATAAGCTTCCTTCTGCATCCAGACAAAATAAGAAGAGTTATGTTATATACCGCGGGAAAAGTGTCATGTAACATTGATTTACTATGTTAGTGACAGCACTGAAAAAACAAATCAAACTACCCAAGAAAAAGCAAAAAGTGCACTCTACAAAGGTCCTTTGGATAACATTATTAGCCCTGGGTAAAACCACAAGGCACAAAAGATATATTGAAAGTGGCCATGAATCTTGCTCAATTCATTTGACCTCTTAACATTTAAAACTATGAAAATTTTACTTTACTTCTATTTATCAGATATACTGTCACTATGGAATGCAATTCTCTTTATATTTATTAAAAACATGATTGAATCAATAAGTGTGACACAAACTATTAGAAAACTTATTCTTTTGAAACAATGTGGTTCATGTAATTTGAGCAATTTTTTTAAATATTTGAGAAAGAGAGAGAGAGTGTGTGTGTACACGTATAAGCAGGGGGAGTGAAAGAGAGAGAGGAAGAAACAGGCTGCCTTCTCAGCAGGGAGCCCAACATGGGGCTCCATCCCAGGACCCTGGGATCACCACCTCAGCCAAAGGCAGATGCTCAACTGACCGAGCCACCAGGCACACCTAAGCATCTTTAAGCAATGTTTTGAGAAGTCGAAGGTGAATTCTCTTATTCCTTTAATAGGTAAAATATTAAATACATATAATATTTTCTATTTAGGTAATATAGAACAAATCATGATTTTCTTATGGTTAAGGGTAACATGTTCTGCTAGTTACCAACAGTGGCAACACAGGATTTTCACTAAAGCCAATTTAGTAGACATCCCATTATTCATCTTCTCTTTTTGTATCACCTTTAGGTTACTATTCCATTGTAATTTAATAAAAGTACATTAATAAAAAACATTCTTCTCCAAATAGCCATGTCTTTAATTTTACTCTATGATGGTGTTATGGTTTCATATAATATAGGTTCTTCAGTTATCCGTGAATTCAAGACACATGGTATAATTAAAATTTACTTCAATATTAACCTAAGGTGAGTAAAAGGATTGGTATATGTAATTCAAGTAACAAAATACTCTCCCCCAATAAATGAATTATATTTATGGCACAATGAAAATCAAATGAAATTTAATTAAATTGCTTCAGATTCAAAGCACATTTTCTTATTGTCATTTAAAAAATGGATATGTAGTTCTAACAAGCTAACATTTGCCTAAAATATCCTTAAAAATCAGAAAGCTTATCCCCCCATTCCATAGTTTTATTTGTCATATCTGCCATGCATGAAATATTTATGGTTACCTGAGTCTCACACAAAGATGAGTGGATACCACCTCAGATTCAAGATTGTAGTCATTTTTCAGGGAAGAGTCACAACTCCCTAAGAATTTCTGCCTGGATTAAGAATAGTTTGTTTCATGGAACATCGATTTCTAAGCTTTTGAAAGAGCAATTTCACAATCCTGCCTGAGAAGGCATGACTATTGGCCCCCTTACAGAGACTAAGACCATGTGAGCAGGTATGGTGCCCAGTGGAAACTGTGATTTATCATGCTACTGTCAATAAACTACAGAAGAGTTTGGGCCAAACAAATAGGAAGCCATGGTGGAGGGCCATGGTGCAAGGAAGCCAAGTAACAGGGGAGCCAAGCGTGTGCTGGGCTAATTTAATTTTTTAAAGCTGTAACTCAGCCCACGCCTTAGGGACACAATTTCTTTCTGGCAACATTTTCTGTGAAGCTAAAACAGCTGCTTCACCTATCTCAAATCAGATACTGTGCTGTTTCAAGCAAATGTTTACCAAAAATAACAATTGTCAGGCATGCTTTTCCAGAAAATTTAGATTGAACAGATTATCATGCCCCTAAAGTTAGGGTTGATATAAACTATATTTTATAATAAAATTTTAATTCTGATATTTCTAGTAATGTGGAGAAATTAAGCAAAGGTCTAAAGATGCCTTAAAATATAAAAACATATTTAAATAACAATTTTAAAAATAATTATTATAAGGGTAATAGATTTATAAAATATGATTTAAATCCAATTTGGAATCATTTTAATCTTTTATAATATAGAAAATCTTTAAAGTTTTTAAAACAATTAATGAAAATTTAACAAACATTGTATTTTGCCTGATTTTCATTCTCCTAATAAAAAGAAAATTTCACAAGAATACCAGATTTGACCTCTTAAACACTGAGTATATTTTATATTTTCTTGTTTGGGTTTTTTGGCACATTGATTCAAGTCAAAACAAGAAACTGTTAAAGGACTAGCACTCATTTGAAATGAAACTTCCCCCATAAGACACTGAAAATACAACATATTTACCTATTCGCTATAGGACATAGAATTCAGTGCCATTCAATGCCATCAGGACCTCTTTTGTTTTGTTTTCCAGCTTTAAATGCCAGATCCTCATTCATAATTTATACTTTTAATCTTACAAAGATAGAATGAACATACTAAACAGGAAAAAGTGTGCATAACTTAGTATTTTTCTATGTATGTTAGTTGGAATCAATACTATGCATGCCCAAAGGACATTCGACAGCACGGTGTTAGAGGACTCTTATATGCCTCTGGAAGAGAAAGTCTACAAGACCTCAGCAGAAGCTGAAGGTCAGAATGTAAAGAAACCTATATCCAGGTCCAGAAGGTACATTAAAAAAAAAAAAAATGCTAGAAGGCAAATTCTCTAGCTTCTGGCTAAATTTAGTGAGATGTCACAGTCCAGATGAATCAAGTTTCAGGAAGTAGAATGAATGTCAAATGGCTTATCCCAAAGAGCAGCTTGTTCTTGGAGCAAGCTTAAGGCCATTTTGTTAAGAGATTTCAGGGAGGAAACAACCTGCAATTGTAACTCTTAAAAGCCTGCTAAAAATCATTTAAAAAATATATCTTTTAGACACATTGATTATATGAAATGACTGACTAGGCCTGCAGCAGTATCCTGAAAAACTTTTTGTTGTTAGAAAATTGTTTCAAGAGCAGAATAACTGAGAATAAGTCCATGTAGCTTTCTGAGCCAAAGTTAGCAGATGTCCTCTTATCTTAAATGTTACATGAAAAACAAGGCAAACAAAATAAAGCATATGGACTTGACAAAATTCAGAGTTGGGTTTAAATAGAAATATACAGTGGCCAGTTTTAAAGTTGTGAATATACCTTCCTTCCAAATAATGATATGACTGACAGCCATGTGCTTGCTTGGCCACAGACACCCAGCCAGTTATTACAGCACCTCTGGTGCTGCCAAGATGACTACTATGCTTCCAAATGCCAATGCCACAACTAACACGTTAGCATCATGCTTGCAATGCTCATATCATCCTACATTAGCTACACTGATGTTCCATCTGTCAGAGACATATCTGGCACTTGAATAATAAATGATACTATATTAGCATGACTTAACAAAACAACAATTAATAGCACCATCTGTTTATTAAAAGCAAGGATATTTGTCTAAACCTTGGCAAAATCTTGCTTTGTGAACAAATATTTTCTCTTGGTGAACTGGGTCAAAAATATTACAACAATTTCTATCTAAAACAAATCCTTTTAGAAGGACAGCATATCAAATATGATGTTGCTCTACACTATATTCTGGAAATGTCTAAACAACTTAATTCTATTTGGTGGGAGATTGCAAATTATGTTCATAGAAGCAAAAATTAAAAATGATGACTATAGAAACAAAACATAGTTATGATTATCCACACATGGGATATATGCATTAAACACTGTGCTAAAAGTCATGAGATATCTGAACTCCTTAGGGACATAAGATAGAATCTTCCAATGAAAATTAAATAAATTAAGTGAACATAAAAATAACTTCTGCAAAAACTCCTTTCCCTAACTACAACCATATATATATTGTTAAAGAACATACAGAAAGAAACTAGAAAGAAAACAACAACAACAACAACAAAACAAAGAAAGAAACCAGAAAGCAAAATCCACAGTGAATAAATGGGGTAAGTGGAAATGGGAGAAGTCAGATATCTATGGAGATATGATTTAAGAAACTTAAAAATTTTGACCACTTTTTATGTAGTATATATAAAGCAAATATGCTGATTTATAAGTGTTATTACAAAGAATCTGTACTTATTTTCAATGTAGAATGATCTATATGTAATTCCATGCTAATATAAAGTGATTAGCTTTTTTGAGAAAAATCAACATATAACCGCCATTCTACTTTAAATTTTAAATTCACACTTTTTAAAATGTGTGAACTTATTATTTTTGTGAACATTAAAGTCACTAGCTAAACTGAGCACCAAAATCAGTCTTCCTCAATTTATAACAATTGATTACTAAATGAGGGCATTTATAGATTGCTCACCAAACCAATTAGTTTTATATTTATTCTTCTTGATTTCAAACCTCAAACAAGGTACACTGAGATATTATTATTAATAAGAAAAAATTATTAAGCATTTACTAAGTATGAGATTGGTCTAATTTCCTTTGTATTTAATTCTCAAGACTCTTTGAAATAAGCATCGTTCTTTAATTTTGCCTATGAGGATTTGAGAGACAAAGCCCAGAAAATGGTCTTGAGTTACAGTTATGAAGAAGCAGCACCAGCCCCTGGGAATCTGGATACAAAGCCTGCATTCCCCCCTCGATGAATAAACCTATTTCCTTAAATGTTTGAAAACAGCTGTAGATATGGTCTGATAAATTATATGTACAGGTGGATTATTCCCATTCAGCTGATACCCACCTAGAGATTCCTACTTCCTGTCATCACAGTGCAACAAAATTTGGATACACATAAAATTTAATTTAATTTTATACTAATAATTCTTAAATCATGTCCTTCAGTAGGGTGCTTAGGTTAAAATAGGTATTCAGGTATTTATGAAACAACAAACCTTTCAAATTTGTTCAGTTTGATAACAATTTAAATGAATTTTGAACTTAAATGTTTTAATTTCTGTATCACTTTTATTTTTATTTTTTAAAAGATTTTATTTACTTAAAAGAGAGAGAACACAAGGAAGGAGAGGGAGAAGCAGACTACCAGCTGAGCAGACAGCCCGATGCAATCCAAGGCTTGATCCTAGGACCCCAGATCATGACCTGAGCCAAAGGCACATGGCTAACCAGCTGAGCCAACCAGGAACCCCTATGTATATCACTTTTAGACTTCACTTGCATGAACTGGCTTTTTATAATTTAAAAACAAATTGGAATTCTACTTTTAGCAAATAATGTATCAGCTACCCTACAGATCTTTTGTTCTCTGAAAATTAAATAAGCACTTTCTTTATATTCTGTCAAGTCATTAATAAATGTGTAAAATAGTATAAAATCAGTAATGAAATCCAGTATCATAACCTCAGGCTCCTCTCCCCAGGTTTAAAACAATCCATTCGTCAATGCTGTAGAAATAATTATTTAATCAGCAACTACTACACATAAAATGAACAATCACTTATGTCCCTATAATGAAATAATACTAATTGCTTCCTGGATCACACAATCTAACAAAGATATAAATAAAATCATGTCAGCATTATGTGAATTTACATGTGCTGTTTGCCTTTTAGCTGTCATTTTCCTTTCAAAGTGCTACCACATCATTTATTATATCAGCTGTTCTAAAATTTTGTCACTAGTAAACATTTACATGATAATTCAGGAAGTTTTATAATCCACTTTTTCACTGTTTTATATACTAAATATCATCTGTTGTACTTCTGTCAATTTCTCATAACCTAAGCATGCCTAAGCCCTGTAGCTTTCTCTGGTTCCTCTTTTATTTAATATCATAAATAATTATGACAAATATCACATTCAATAGCAGTGTCTAATAATCTCTCTTATTTGGATTACAGAGTAAGGAAAATTAAACATCTTGATCCAAGTCTTCATCCAAATATGCAAGCCTAACTGCATAAGTTATCATCTTTCCATTTCTTCTGGAAATCATACAAATTAAAAATAAATGGAGAAAAATACAAATTACATGTCTAGCTGACATGTTATCTAGATTTCACATTTTAGGCAGTATTTGCAAAAGCAAATTGTGCAAAACTGCCTTTTTAATAAAAATTGGGCCAAGAAGAACAACCCCTCCATGAAGAGCAAAACTATCCTTTATTTACAAGAACATTTGCAGAAAGAGAAGCCTTGGAGAATATAACTGGGCAGATACTGACAGGTAAAAGAAAATTTGTAGAAGTCCAGCCTGCTTGAGGGATGAATCCAGCACTGCATTGGAAAGAGAGACAGAGGAGTTTGGATAGAGAGAAGAGGGAAGAACTCTCCAGAAACACCCCTCCCCCAAGGCAATACTGCACCAATACTAAGCTGTCTTGTGGCAGAAGGGACAATCTCCTATGGAGAAAATAGAAAGTGCCAACCTCTCAGGTATTAAAGGAATAGATTTCCTGCCAACTGCTTCAGGACTTTGGTAGGAAGTCTTCCCACAAGTATCTAGGAATATCCCACTCAAGGATATCTCCACCAGGTTCATGGGCACCCTTAAACCTACAGCTCCCCCATTTTGCTGCTGGCTTCTTCTGCACACTCCCTAATTTATTCACAAAAGCAATTTCTGCTCTACAGTGGACATGCCCAAAGAATAGGACAAAGTGGTTGGGTAAGGGGGGAAAACACAAACTTGAGCTATAGTACCACCTCTGAAACATAAAAGTAAGGCTTCTAAAAGCCAGTCTGTTGAATTGTAAGAACCAAAGAACACATAAAAGTTTTTCCATTGAGGAGGTATCTGCTACTCCCAATGTGAAAACAGAAGTGTATACCTACAAACAATATGAAAATGGTCAAGAAAATACCACAAAAAGAAAATTCTCCAGCAACTAAATTCAAAAGCCCGAATGTTAAGATCTAACTGACAAAGATTTTAAAATAGTTGTTACAAAGAAATGCAGTGAGGTCAAGAAAACATGGAAAGACAGCTCAATGAAAACTGAGATAAAATTAATAAACAAGAGTTCTTCACCTAAGAAATTATAAGAAAGAACCAAATAGAAATTCTGGAATTGAAATATTCAATAAAGAGAGGAAGAATGTAATAAAAAGAATTGGTAACGGGACAGACCAAATGGAAAAAAGAATAAGTGACTTGGGGAATAGGAATATAGAAGTAATACATTTAGAAGAGGATTGGGAACTATGATTTTAAAAAATTGAAGAAAGCCTCTGAGAGCTATCAGATTTTATCATAAAGGCAAATATTTAAATAACTGGTACTCCAGAGTGACAAGAAAGGGAGATGGGGACAAACAGTTTACTCAAAAATAAATACATAAAAGAGGAGAAGTTCCCAAACCTGGGGAAGGACTTGAAAACACAACTCCATAGGAGCGCCTGGGTTTCTCAGTGGTTGAATGTCTGCCTTCAGCCCAGGTCATGATTTCAGGGTCCTGGGAACGAGCCCCACATTGGGCTCCCCGTTCAATGGGGAGTCCGCTTTTCCCTCTGCCACTGGCCCCGCTTGTGCTCTCTCACTCTCACTCCAGGCACTCTCTCAAATAAATTAAATAAATAAATATCTTAAAAAAAGAAAAAGAAAAAGAAAAGAAAATACAATCCCACAAAGCTAATAGTACAATCTATTATTTCAATGCCAAAGATGATCTCCAACACACAGTACAATGAATCTATCAAAAATCAATGGTAAAGAATCCCAAGCAGCAGTGGAAAAAAAGAAAGTAACCTAGAAAGGAACCTCTATTAGATTATGAGCACATTTCTCAGCAGTAACTTTACATGCCAGGAGAGAATGGAAAAATATATTCAGTGTTGAAAGATAAAAATTGCCAATTAAGAATGTTTTCCCCAGCAAAGTTATACTTTAGATATGTTGTAGGAGAAATAAAAGTTTTCCCAAACAAAAGTTAAGGATGTTCACTACCATTAGACCAGACTTGCAAGAAATGTTAAAAAAGAGTTTTTCAGACTGAAATGAAAGAACACTCGTTATATGAAAATGTATGAACATACACAACACACTGTTAGAGGTGAAAAATAGACAATTAGAAAGCTATTAGGCTGGTGTTTAACCATTTAACTAACGTAAAGGTTAAAGGCAAAAAACACTAAAGATAACTACAGCTACTATAATTTGTTAATGAATACACATCACAAAAGAAGGTAAATTGTGACATCAAAAAATATAAAAGGGGAGGAGTAAAGGATGGCACTTTTATAGGTGAACAAAGATAAGTTGCTATCAGCATAAAATAGACTGCTATATCTATGGTGTAGTTAAGCCACAAAGCAAAGATGGTAACCACAAAGCAACATTCTAGTGTAGATTCACAAAACATTTTAAAAAAAGAAAGAGAAAAAAGGGAAACAGAGCATACCACCATAAAAAACCACTAATTTAAAATAACGGGCAGAAACAGAAGGGAAAAGAAACAATGGAATTACAAAACAACCAGAAAGCAATCAATAAGATGGCAGGATTAAGTCCTTATATATCAATAATCACTCTAAATGTAGATGGACTGAATTTAGTGAACGAAAGACACAGAACAGCTGGATAGCTTAAAACAAAACAAAACAAAAATCTATGTGCTGCTTAAAAGAGACTCATTGAAACTTTAAAGTCACATAGGCTCAAAGTGAAGGGATGGAAGAAGATATTCTATGCAAATGGAAACAAAAAGAAAGTGAAGATAGCCATACTTACATCAGACAAAATAGAATTTATCAAAAGCAGTACGAGAAATGAAAAATTTCACTATAAAATGATAAATTGGTCAATATATTAAGATATAACAATCGTAAAGGTATCCACACCAGACACTGGAACACCTAAATGTATTAGGCAAATACTAACAGCTCTAAAGGGAGAAATAAACAATAGCAGGGGACTTCAATGGGTGAATAGTGCTGCAAAGTACAGATCATCCAGACAAAAAAAATTTGTAAGGAAACTTTGAACGATATTTTAGACCAAACGGATTTAACACACACACACACACAATATATATATACACATATATATACACATATACACACATATACACACACACACATATATATAATGTTCCATCCAAGAACAGGACACATATTCTTCCCAAGTACACACACGCATTGTCCAGGATATAAGCATAACAATTTTTAGCAAATTTATGAAGATTAAAATTATATCAACTATTTTTTTCTGAATATAATGGTGTAAAACTAGAAAAAAAGAATAGCTGGAAAATCCTAAATTTGCACAAGCACATTTCTGAATAACCAACAGGTCAAAAAAGAAATCAAGTGGGAAATATAAAAAAATTTCAAACAAATGAGAACAGAAACACAGTGCACCAAATCCTATGTAATGTTGAAAAAGCCATACTGAAAGGACAGTTTATAGCAATAAATGCATATATTAAGAAATTAGAAAACTCTCAGACAACATAATACTGCAATGAACTAGCACGAAAAAATTAAAAAACAAAACTCAGCCCAAAGTTAGCGGAAGGTTAGAAATGATTAAAATCAGAGTAGAAATAAATGAAATAGGGGAAAAAATAGAAAGGATCAATAAAACTAGAGCTGTTTTTTCAGAAAGATACAATTGGCACACCTTTAGCTAGCTTAATGAAAAGAGGATTGAAATAAAATTAGAAATGAAATGAGAAAGTCTGTAGAAATACATGACCTACCAAGATTGATTCAGGGAAAAAAAATTGAAAAATCAGAACATACCAGTAACAAAGAAATTGAATTCATAATCAAAAACTTCCCAACACAGAAAGCCCCAGGACCAGATGGCTTCACTGGCAATTTATACCAAAGAGTTAAAGAAGAATTAACACCAATGCATTTCAAACTCCTCCAAAAAATTGAAGAGAAGGGAACACATCCAAACTTACTTTAAGAAGCCAGGATTACCCTGATATCAAAGCAACACTAAAAAAACAAAACAAAAAAACAACACACACACACCACACACCACACACACCACACACACACACACACACACACACACACCACTATAGAATGATATCCCTGATAAATCTGTTATAGCACAGGGACAGGACCTGTGGGCAGAACGAGCTGCCTTCTAAATGAATTTTTTTTAAGACTTTATTTATTTGAGAGAGAGAGAGATAGAGAATATAGAGGGAAAGTGAGAGGGAGAAGCAGACTCCCCATCAAGCAGAGAGCCCAACGCAGGGCTCAATCCTAGGACGCTAGGATTATGACATAAGCCAAAGACAGTTGCTTAACTAAGCCACCCAGGCACCCCAAGAGCTGCCTTTTATAGAAGCAAAAATTTGACAGTATAATAACACTCAATTCAAGACCACGTAAAAAGGATTATACACCTTGACCAAGTGGGATTTATTTCAAAAATGCAAGGATGTGGTTATACATCTGCAAATAAATGTAATACATCAATGACATAATAAAAAAACAATTACACATCATCTCAATAGAAGCAGAAAAAATATTTGAAAAAAAAAATACATGGTCTCATGATAAAATTCCCTTTAACAGATTTGGTATAAAAGGAGCATACCTCAGGATAATAAAGGCCATTTATGACAAACCCACAATTAACAGTATACTCAAGGTGAAAAATTGAAAGCTTTCCTGGCAAGATCAAGAACAAGACAAGGATGTCCACTCTCACCACTCTTAATACAATACTGGAAGTCCTAGCCAGAGCAATTAGGCAAGAAAAAGAAAAGCCATTCAAATTGAAAAGAAAGTAAAATTGTCATTATTTTCAGATGATATGATTTTATATGCATAAAATACCAAAGACCTCATCAAAAAACTGTTAGAACTAATCAAATTTAGTAAAGTTGCAAGTAAATTGCAAGTAAAAACTTAGAACTAATCAAATTTAGTAAAGTTGCAAGTAAAAACTGTTAGAACTAATCAAATTTAGTAAAGTTACAATGCAAAAAGTTGCATTTTTATATTGATAAAAATCAATATCCAAAAATTGATCACATTTCTATAGACTAATAAGGAAACATCTGAAAAAGAAAAACTATTTCATTCACACCAGCATCAGAAACAAAATACCTTGGAAAAAGTTAACCAAGTTAGTAAGAGAGCCATACAATGAAAACTAGAAGAATTTGTTGAAAGAAAGCCAAGAAGATACAAATGGAAAGACATTCTATGCTCATGGATCAGAATAATTAATATTGTTAAAATGTCTACACTAACTCACCATGTATAGATTCAACACAATGCCTACCAAGATTCCAATGGTATTTTACACAGGAAAAGAAAAAAAATTCAAAATTTGTGTAGAACCACAAAAGACCCCAAATAGACAAAGCAATCCTGAGAGAGAAAAAGCCAAAGGCATCACACTTCTGATTTCAATCCTACGAAGCTACAGTATTTTAAAAAGTATGGTAATGGCATAAAAACAGACATGGAGCAATGGAGCAGAATAGAGAGCCAAGAATTAATCCCTTGCATATATGGTCAACTAATATTTGACCAAGGAGTCAAAACATCCAATGGGGAAAGAATGGTCTCTTCAACAAATGGTGCTGGCCAAACAGGAGAAACACAGGCAGGAACTGGACCCCTATCTTACACTACTCACAAAAGTTAACTTGAAATGGACCAAAGACAGACCCAAAATTTAAAACTCATTAAGAAGTTCCTTGACATTGTTCCTGACAATGATTTTTTGTGTATGACACCAAAAGCACAAACAACAAAAGCAAAAAACAAGTGGGACTATATCAAATGTCAAAACTGCACAGCAGAAAAAAACTATGAAAAGGTAACCTACAGAATGTGACAAAATATTTGCCAACTACCTATAAGACCATGGGTTAATATTCAAAATATATAAAGAATTCACACAACATATTAAGGGGAAAAAAAACACAGTCCAACTTAAAAGTGGGCAGAGCTAAATAGACATTTTTCCAAAGATCCATCCAAATGGCCAACAGGTATATGAAAAGATTCTCAACATCACTAATCAATAGGGAAGTGCAAATCACAGCCACAGGGAGATTATCACCTCACATCTATTAGAATGGCTATTATCAGGAAGACAAAATATAACAAGTGATGAGGTGGATGTGGAGAAAAGGTAACCATTTTATATGGTTGGTGGGAATGTAAATTGGTTCTGACACTATGGAAAACAATATCAGTTTCCTCAAAAATTAAAAATTGAACTACCATATGACCCAGCAATTCCACTTCTGGGTTTATAACCAAAGGAAATGAAAACAGGATATCAAACAGATATGTGCACTCCCATGTTTATTGTGGCATTATTCACAATAGTCAAGATAAGGGAAACAACCTAAATGCCCATATACAGATAAACTGTGATATGTATGTATGTGTAAACACACATATACACACACAGTGGAATATTATTCAGTCAGGACAAAGGACATCTTGCCATTTGTAATACGGCTCACCCTTGGGAAATTATGCCAAGTAAGGTAAGTCAGAGAAAGACAAACCCTCTATGATATTACTTATATATGTGATTTAAAGGAGTCGAACTCAGAAAAAAAAGAGTAAAATGGAGGTTATCAGGGGATGGGGATGGAAAGATAGGATGGATATCATTTAAGGGTACAGACTTACAACAAGTAGTAAATAAGTCCTAGAGATCTAATGCACAGTATAGTGAATATAAATGACAATATTATATTATAAGCATCGAACTTCTTAGGAGACTAGATCTTAATTATTCCAATCACTAGGAAAAAAACCATAATTATGTGATATAATAGATGTGCTAATTGTTGTGACAATGGCAATCATATTATGATATAAAAATGTATCAAATCGACACATTGTACACCTTAAATTTACACAATGTTATATGTCAATTTTAAAAGTACAATGGTAATATACAAGATATTTTCCATAACACCTTTACTGAGATATAATTGACATACCATACAAATGACCTATCTAGTTTAATGGGCTTTTATTTACAAAGTTGTGCATTCATCATCACAATCAGATTTATACATTTTTATTACCTCATAAGAAACTCTGAACCCATTAGCAGTCACTCCCCCTTTCTCTCTCTGGGGAAATAACTAGGGAAACTGCTAATCTACTCTGCTTTTGGATTTGTTTATTTTTGACATTTTACATAAATGAAATCATATGGTATATGGTCCTTTGTGACTGACTTCTTTCACTTAGCATATTGATTTCAAGACTTACTCCTATTGTAGCACATACCAGTATAATTTTTTTAAAAAATTGAATAATATTGCATCATATAGATGTATCATATTTTACTTACCCATTCATCAGTTGATGGACATTTGGGCTGTTTCCATTTTAGGGCAAAATACAAGATCTTAATTTACTTTTCTCTATACATAAATAAGTTTATGAAAAATTTTAAATGCACAGAAGACTTAAAATTATTAATTCAGATATAGTTGAACAGCTGCATCTTTACAACAATGAAGGCACTCTTAAAATGCCAATAGAGTTTTCACAATGGACTGTAAGGTCACAAAATTACTGTCAGTAATTTAGTAAGTATTAATGAAATATAGAGATATATGTTTCTACTGCAAGGACACTTGAACTTCAAAAATGAAATGTCTTTTTCTTCTATTAAAAATATATTCCCATATATTCCTTGAATTAAAGACAATAAAAGTTGAAAATACAAGTAAAACCACAAACAATATATACCAAAACTATGTGATAAGATAAAGTGCTGCTCAGAGGAAAATGGAATCAAAGTTATAGAACTGATGCTAATATTTATGAATGGCATCAACTAAGTTAAGCGTCTCACTAAAAGACAGGGAAACTAATACCAAACAGTAGGAAAGCAAAACATAGAATTAATAAAGTTAAAATTCGACATTGTTATCAAAAACAAAAAAGAACTAGAAATTTAAATAAAGAATTCCAAAAGAACAAAAAAATTCCAGTAATTTTAGCATTTAAGAAATTTTAAATGATAAACTATTTCAATTTAAAAAGTAATGGGAAAAGTGGAGAGAGCTTGGGAAGATCTTGAGGGCTCCCCATTCAACATTTATAACTAAATACCATCTACACCCAAGTCAATAAACAAGAGACCCATCCAAAAACTGCCAGAACAAACTCCACAACTCAACACAGAGAAGACACTGCATCTGAAAGCTTAGGAAGGTCAGAAAAGCAGAGGAAGGCTGCCTGCAGGAGGGAGGGAGCTGCACACACAAAGACAGCAGAGAAATGAACTCCTCTCACCAGGGAGCTCACAAGGGCTAGACTAATCCCCATGAAGTTTGGATTTAAAATCCAGAGGTGCTGAATTCCATCAGTTTTTAATACCAGTGGGACTTAGAGCCTGGAGCCTTAAAAGTCAGCCTTCTCAACACTGGGCTAGTGGGGAGGGCAAGTGATAGCTGGGTTGCCACCCTTAAAAAGACAGCAGCTTGCACAGAGAGGCAACATAAAAACAGTAGTTTACACAATGGCAAGGGCAAACAGGAGACAGATCTGTTCATATTGATTATGGAGCATGTTGGGGGACTTAACCAAAACTAGGGAACTGGCAGGACCATTTTTCTCCCTTGCCCCTAAGCATAAACACAGAGCCGCCTGCAGAAGCAGCACTGCACAGACTTGCCACCTAACCTGCTAGCAGTGTGCCCTGCCCAGAAGTTCTCCTGAGGACTCACACACTCCAAGCAAGCCCAGGGCCAGCACTCCAGGTGAACTTTATTAAAGCCATGCACAACCCCCAGCTACCACAGTGCACAGTCCTCCAGCCACTACACCATTTAGGGGATCTGACATAGGACTAGTGTGGGCCAGGGCAGATTTTGCTTATACTGCTGCCCCACTCCCAACATCCCCAGTGGGCACACCCCCTCAGAGCTGACAGGCCTGGGTGTCATTAACACCACAAAGAGCAAGCACAGCCAACAATAGTCAGTGCAGTTGACTGCTCTGAAAGGAAAAGTGACTCAGACAACAGTAGGGCATAAACACCACACATAAGATATTCCTGACTGCCCTGAAAGGATAAGTGACTCAGACACAACAGCAGGGCATATGCAACACACATAAGATAACTGAAGTGCGGGGTTCTGGTGAACAGGGACACTGCACTGCAGGGCACTCCAGTACCTCTTCTTCGTAAAGTCACTGCTTTCAAAAGCAGAAGACATAGCTGACTCTCAACACAAACACAGAGTCAGACGACATGAGGAGACAGAAATTTATCCTAAATGAAAGAACAGGGCAAGTCCACTGTCAGAAATCTAAACAAAACAGATATAAGCAACATGCCTGATAGAGAATTTAAGGCAATTAAAATAAAGATACTCACTGGACTTGAGAAAAGAGTGGAAGACATGAGTAGGACCCTTAACACAGAGATAAAGGGCTCACTAAATGAAATGAGATACACACATGATGGAATGAAGAGCATGATGGAAGAAGCAAAGGAACAAATTAGTCACATAGATGAGAGTAATGGAAAGTAATCAAGCTGAACAAAAGAGAGAAAAAATGAGAATAGACTTAGAGGACTCAGTGACTCCAACATTTCTATTATAAGAGTTCTAGAAGAAGAGAGCAAAAAAAGGGGGCAGAAAATATATTTGAAGAAATACTAGATGAAAACTTCCCTAATCTGGGGAAGGAAACAGGTATGTAGAACCAGGAGGCAAAGAACTTCCATCAAAATAAAAAAGTAGATGCACACCAAGACATAGTATGATTAAATTTACAAAATATAGTGATAAAAAAAATCTTAAAAGCAGCAAGACAAAAGTAGTCCCTAACTTAGAAGGGAAGACATATATGATTAGCAGCAGATCTCTCCACAGAAATTTGGCAGGCCAGAGAGAGTAGCATGATATATTCAAAGTACTGAATAGGAAAAATCTGCAGTCAGGAATATTCTATCCAGCAGCACTATCATACAGAATAGAAGAAGAGATAAGTTTCCAAGACAAACCGAATGTAATGGAGTTCATGACCACTAAATCAGCCCTGTGAGAAATATTAAAGGGGATTTTGAGTGGAAAGGAGAGACCAAAGTGACACTATAAAGGTAGAAGACACAAAAGCAGAATAAAGGAATATTTATATAAAAAAAAAAAGTCAAGGAACTCACACATAAAAAAGAATATAACATATACCTAAAAGGTGGGGAGGAGAGGAGAAAAGAATGTGTTCAAACTAAAACAACCATCATCTTAATATAGACTGCTATATGCATAAAAGGTTATATACAAACCTCATGGTAACCATATATCAAAAACCACTAATAAACATGCAAATAATAAATATAAAGAACTCCAAACCTATCATTAAAGTAAATCAGCAAAACATGAAAAAGAAAAATCAGAAAAAATCTTTCAGAAACAACCACAAAACAAAATGGCAATAAATACATATCATTAATAACTTTGAATGTAAAGGGACTAAGTGCTCCAATCAAAAGACATAGGGTGACAGAGTGGGTTAAAAACAAGACCTATCAAAAAAAAAAAAAAAAGACCTATCTATATGCTACTACAAAAGACTCAAATTTAGACCTAAAGACACCTATAGATTGAAAGTGAGAGGATGGAAAAATATCTATTATGTAAATGGATGTCAAAAGAAAGCCAGAATAGCAATATTTATATGGAACAAAATAGACTTTAAAACAAAGACTGTAACAAGAGGCAAAGAAGGACTCTGTGAGATAATAAAGGGGTAATTTCAACAAGAAGATATAATATCTGTAAATATTTATACATCCAACATAGGAGCACCCAAATACATAAAGCAGATAATAACAAACATAAAGGTACTAATCAATAATACAATAGCAGGGGACTATAACAACACACATACATCTAGGACATATCATCCAAACAGAAAATCAACAAGGAAACAGTGGCTTTGAATGACACATTGGACCAGATAGTTTTAACAGATATATTCAGAACATTCCAGCCCCAAACAGCAGAATATACATTATTTTCAAGTACACATGGAGTATACTCCAGAATGGATCATATATTAGCCCATAAAACAAGCCTCAACAAATTCAAGAATATCTAAGTCCCACCATGCATTTTTCTGACCTCAAAGCTATGAAACTAGAAAGCAACAGGAAAAATTCTGGAGACCACAAATACATGGAGATTAACCAACTTGCTACTAAACAATGAATGTGTCAACCAGTAAATGAAAGACTAAAAAATTACACAGAAACACATGAAAATGAAAACAACAACCCAAAACCTTGGGATGCAGTACAAGTGATTATAAGAGGGAAGTTTATAGCAATAACAGATGTACTTAAAGAAAAAAGAAAAATCTCAAATAAAAAACTGAACCTTACACCTAAAGGAGCTAGAAGGTGAACAACAAATAAAACATGATACAAGCAGAAGGAAAGAAATAATAAAGATTAGAGCAGAAATACATGATATAGAAACTAAAAAAATAGAACAGGTGAATAAAACCAGGAGCTGGTCCTTTGGGGAAAAAAAATAAGATTGATATACCTTTAGCCAGACTTACCAAGAAGAAAAGAGAAATGACCCAAATAAGTAAAACCACAAATGAGATAGGAGAAACAACAACCAATACCACAGAAATACAAACATAGGAGAATTTCTGCAAAACTATATGCCAACGAACTGGATAAATGGATAAATTCCTAGAAATGTAGAAACTACCAAAACTGAAAGAGGAAGAAAACAGAAAATTTGAACAGACTGATAACCAAAGAAATTGAATCAGTAATTAAAAATCTCTCACTCCCCCCCCCCCAAAAAAAGTCCAGGACCAGATGGTTTCCCAGGGGAATTCTACCAAACAAACATTTAAATAGAATTAATACCTATTCTTCTCAACTTATACCAAAAAATAGAAAAGGAAAAATTTCCAAATTCATGCTATGAAGCTGGCATTACCCTGATACTGAAAACAGATAAAGGCACTACAAAAAAGAATGACAGGCCGGGGCACCTGGGTGGCTCAGTCAGTTAAGCCACTGACTCTTGATCTCAGGATCGTGAGTTCTAGCCCCATGGAGCCTACTTTAAAAAGAATGACAGGCCAATATCTCTGATGAACTTAGATGCAAAAATCCTCAATAACATATCAGCAAAACAAACCCAACAATACATTAAAAAAAAAAAATCATTCACCACAATCAAGTGAAATGTATCCCTGGGTTGCAAAAGTCATTCAATATATGTAAATCAAGTAGTATGATACATCACATCAATGAGAAAAAGGATAAAAATCATATGATCATTTTAATAGGCACAGAAAAAACATTTGACAAAGTACAACATCTATTAAAAATAAAAAACACTCAACAAAGTAGGCTTAGAAGGAACATACCTCAACATATTAAAGGCCATAGATGAAAAACCCACAGCTAACATCATACTCAATGGGGGAAAACTTAGAGCTTTTCCTTTAAGGTCAAGAACAAAACAAGGATATCCAATTCACCACTTCTATTCAACATAGTACTGGAAGTCATGACCACAGCAGTCAGAAAACAAAAAGAAAGAAAAGGGATCCAAATAAGCAAGGAAGAAGTCAACGTTTCACTATCTGCAGAGGACATGATATAGAAAACCTGAAAGACTCCACCAAAAAACGGCTAGAACTGATACACAAATTGAGTAAAGGTACAGGATTAAAAAAAAAAAAATCGATGTACAGAAATCTTCTGCATTTCTATACACCAATAATGAACAGTAGAAAGAGAAATTAAGAAAACAATCCCATTTACAATGGTACCAAAATAAGATACCTAATATACCTATACTCTGAAAACTATAAAATACTGATGAAAGAAATTGAAGACAACACAAACAAATAGAAAGAAATTCCATGTTCATTGTTTGGAAGAATATTATTAAAATGTCTCTACTACCCAAAGTATTCTACATATTTAATGCAATCCCTATCAAAATACCAACAGCCTCTTATAGAACTAGAAGAACAATTCTAAAATGTGTATAGAACCACAAAAGACCCCAAACAGCCAAAGAACCTTGGAAAAGAATAGAAAAGCCAGAGGCATGACAGTTCTGAACTTCAAGTTACATTACAAAGCTGTAGTAATCAAAACAGTATGGTACTGGCACAAAAATAGATACATAGATCATTGGAACAGAATAGAAAACTTAGAAATAAACCCACAATTATATGGCTGATTAATCTTTGACAAAACAGGAAAAATATGCAATGGGAAAACAATTGTCTCTTCAACAAATGGTGTTGGGAAAATAGCAACATGAGGAAGAATGAAATTGGACCACTTTCCTACACTATACACAAAATAAACTCAACATGGATTAAAGACCTAAATGTGAGCCCTGAAACTATAAAAATCCTGGAGAACATAAGCAGTAACCTCTTTGACATAGCTGTAGCAAATTTTTTCTAGATATGTCTTCTGAGGCAAGGGGAACAAAAGCAAAAATATACTATTGGGACTTAACCAAAATAAAAAGCTTCTGCAAAGTGAAGGGAAAAAAATATCAACAAACCTGAAAGACAACCTACAGAATGGGAGGGGATATCTGCAAATGACATGTTCAATAAAAGGTACTATTGTATCCAAAATCTGTAGATAACTGATTAAGCCCAACACCCAAAAAACAAATAATCCAATTGAAAAATAAGCAGAAGACATGAGCAGACATTTCTCCAAAGAAGACCTACAGATGGCCAACACACATGAGAAGATAATCAACACCACTCCTCATCAGGGAAATGCAAATCGAAACTGCAATGAGGGGCACGTGGGTGGCTCAGTCGGTTAAGTGGCTGACTTCAGCTCAGGTCATGATCTCAGGGTCTTGGGATGGAGCCTCACATTGGGCTCCCTGCTAGCAGGGAGTCTGCTTCTCCCTCTCCCTCTGCCCCTACCCCCTGCATGTGCTCACATGTGTGCACGAGCACACTCTCTCTTCAAAATAAAAATTAAAAAAACAAAACAAAACTACAATGAGATACCACATCACACCTGTCAGAAGGGCTGAAATCAAAAACACAGAAGAAATGACCAAGTGTTTGCAAGGAAGTGAGAAAAAGGAACCATCATGCGCAGGTGGTGGGAAATCAAACTGTTGCAGCCACTGTGGAAAACCGTATAGGGGTTCCCCAAAATGTTAAAAATAGAACTACCTTATGATCCAGCAATTGCACTACTGGATATTGACCCAAAGAACACAAAAAATACTAATTCAAAGGAATATGTGCACCCCTATGTCTATAGCAGCATTATTTACAATAGCCAAGACACAGAAGCAGCCCCAAATGTCCATCAATTGATGAATGGATAAAGATGATGTGATATATATATAAAATGGAATATTATTCAGTCACAGTGAGAGTGAGATCTTGACATTTCCAATGGCATGGATGGAACTAGAAAGTATTATGCTAAGTAAAATAAGGCAGTCAGAGAAAGGCAAATAGGTCTGAATAAGGTCTATTTCACTGGCTTGTGGAATTTAAGAAACAAAACAAACCAGCAAAGGGGAAAAGAGAGAGAGAGAGAAACCAAGAAACAGACTCTTAACTATAGAGAACTGATGGTTACCAGAGGGAGTTGGGTGGGGGATGAGTTAAATAGGTCATGGGGATTAAAGAGTGCACTTGTCATGATGAGCACTGGGTAATGCATGCAATTGTTGAATCACTATACTGTACACCCAAAACTAGTATAACATTGTATAATAACTGGAATTAAAAAGAAAACTTTTAAAAAATGGGAAAAGTATGCAAAAATGCAAAAAAAAGAATGATAAGCACAAAACAGAAGAATTGAGTCAACTTTTATAATTAGAAAAGAATTTTTTTAAATAAAATATTGGGAAAATTTGTAGGAAAATACAGTTTACCTAAGGATAATTCAGAAATGAGGAACCATCTACAAAGATAACTTTCCATAGATGGAATATAGAATTTGTCAATAAATAAATTTTTAAATTGAACTTAATATAGTTAGATGGTGTGCAGAGGAATACTACCAAATGTTTAAATATAACTAAGTAATCATAAAAAGATTGTTCTAACTATAGCTCTCTCTTTCACACACACACACAATTTATTCATGAAAAGTTCAAAAAATATTAAGTAAAATATTAGTGTACTGGAAAAGGTTAGGTGTGCTCCATTTCATTTTATTTATACCCTCCAAAACTGTCCCCATTGTGGGGAGAAAAATCCAAGACTACAAAAAGGAGTTGATAGTTTTGAAATACATTTCTAGGCCCAAGACGCAGTGGCTCCTGTTCTGGGTGCTTTGTCAGCAAATGGAACTTAGAATTTACTTTCGTGTTGCTGTAAATGCTCTGCTTGACCAGGAGCGCACTATGTACAGCCAGCCAATTCCCAAATGCAAAGCCCGTTTATATTTAATTTCCTTCTTCTTTTGCACTCCCAGAAAAGTTGTCTACATGACCCCAACTCATCAGATATTTTCCATTTTTCTCATGTCCTTTATTCTTTATACTATTAAAGCTTCCTGCCTTTTGCCCCATTTTTCAGTTCTCCCAAAGTAAACTGTCCACTTCATGAAGTTTGTATCAACAAATAAAAGTTTGTTTACATCACCTAAATTGTCTTTAACAATTTTTCAACAATAGCCAACACGAACATTCATTTTTCAGTGATGATACTCACTCACTGAATGCTCCAGCCCACAAACACTTGTTTTTCTGAATCTAAAGACCTCCAGGATAGTACTACTTCTGGAGAGTTTTTTTCACTTGGCACCCTTGCATTCCAAAAGGTAAACGGATACTTGATTTCTATGGCAGTAAGTGTTAAATTGACACAGAAATGCAAGCAATAATGTACAAAATCAGGTAGGATGTTGGAATCACAGACTTACTGTCTAGAAGTGACCTCCAGCAACGGAGCTTGAGCTGTTTGGGTTCTGCTGCAGCAGCTCTGGTGGCTGAGATTCAGGCTTTTATAATGGGATTATTCACAGCTGTTCTCAAACTAGCAGGAGCATCAGAATCACCTGGAGGGTTTCTTAAGCCACGGATGGGTGGGCCACACCACCAGTTTCTGATTTGTAGGTCTGAATAAGGTCTAAGAATTTGCATTTCTAAGGAGTTCCAAGGGATGATGATACTGCTGGTCCAGGGCCACACTTCACGATCTAGACTAAGCTCCTCTTTTTGAGATGCAGAAAGAAGCCTGCCTAGTGAGGTTAGAAATAATCTGCCCAGGAGGCACCTGGGTGGCACTGTTGCTTAAGCTTCTGACTCTTGGTTTCAGCTTAGGTCATGATCTCTGCAGGGTCATGATCTCTGCAGGGTCATGAGATCAAGCCCCATGTCCAGCTGTGCTCAGCAAGGATTCCGCTTGAGATTCTCTCTCCCCCTGTTTCTGCCCTTCCTGCTCTTGCTTTCTCTCTCTCTCTCTCTGAAACAAATCTGAAAAAAAAAGCAAAAAACAAAAAACAGTGAGTTGCCCAGGATCACACTATCAGTTTTTGACACAGCCAGAAGTCAGTCTTTAAGCATATGGCAGTTCTATTATTTCTCCCCTCTCCCTCTTCTTCCCATCAAATTTATATACATATAATATATATCTATATGCATATTATATATATATATATATATTCATTTTTCCTTTAAAACAACAGAAAGCTTGTCCCTCACCAGAATAAGTGTGAAGAGTTAGGAAATGATTACATTGAACAATGTAGTAGGAACATGCTTCCACAATAAACTATCTCAAAGTTAAAAAAAAAAAAGCAAAACTTCAAATTCAATAATTTAAAAGAACAAAGGTTTATTACTCACTCAATCTGCATTACCATTAAGGGACAGCTGGTTTTTCAAATCTGGCTCACCCATGGATCCAAGTTAAAGAAGTACTCATTTGGGAGAAATAAAAGATGGCGGAGGAGTAGGGGACCCCTTTTTCAGCTGGTCCCCTGATTCAAGCTGGATATCTACCAGACCATCCTGAACACCCACGAAATCAGCCTGAGATGCAGGAAGATACATCTGGATCTCTACAAACGAACATCTCCAGCTCTGAGTACAAAGCAGGGAGCCGTGAATCCGCGCACAGATATCAGAAGATAAAAGGAAGGGGGAGGGAACCGATGCACTCGGGCGCTGGGAAGTAGTAGCCACCAGCAATGGGGAGGTGGCCGGACTCACGGACCAGCACCCACGAGACAGCCGACTGAGACTGTGAGCCTGGGAATGCCCGGGTGACCAGACTGAAAACCAGAGCTTCAGAGCGCACACTCGAACTAGACTGAAACTGGGACCTCGGGAGTGCTCGCAAGACTAGACTGAAAACTGGCGCTCTGAAGCGCATGCGAACCACACTGAAACAGGGAGCTCGGGAGTGTGTGCAGGAACCAGGGGCGGCTGGCGGTGTTAGAAACACAAAGGACAGAGACGTGCCAGCCCTGGAAGCGAGGGCTGGGAGAGTGGCTGTGGGGCACACAACCCGGGACACTGCAGGGTTTTTAGCACCACCGACAGAAACAGAGTTAAAGTGACCAAGAGAGCTCAGTGGAGAGCAGACTGTGACCTCTCTGTTCTGAGACAGAGGCTAGGATATGGCCACTGCTGCTCTGACTCTCAGAAGAGTCACAGAAAACCGCGAGGGAAAGCCACCAGAAAACAAAAGCCCGGAAATACCAGCTCACATTGTGCCCATCCCCATTCCCCCTCACAGGGGATGGGGCGACTCTACGCAAACAGAGTTGCCTGGATACCAGCGCAGCAGGCCCCTCCCCCAGAAGGCAGGCTGAAAAATCAAGAAGCCCACATCCCTAAGATCCTTATAAAACAAGTGCACACTGCCTGGGTCCTGGTCAATAACTTGGCTCTGGGCAACCCCTCAACCTCTCCTCATCAGAATGACAAGGAGGAGAAATCCACCCCCCCCAGCAAAGGAAAGATAATGAGTCTGTAACCTCTGCCAAAGAACTGATGGATATGGATATAACCAAATTGTCAGAAATGGAGCTCAGAGTAACAATGGTCAAGATGATGTGTAGGCTTGAAAAAAATATTAATGAAAATATTAACGAGAATATAGAATCTCTAAGGGTGGAAATGAGAGTGAATCTGGCAGAAATTAAAAATGCTATGAATCAAATGCAGTCTAAACTAGACGCTCTGACGGCCAGGGTAAATGAGGTAGAAGAACAAATTAGTGAATTGGAGGATGGGATGGTAGAAGAGAAAGTTAAAACAGAAACTTGGCTCAAAAAAAAATCCAATCTCAAGAATGTAGATTAGGGGAGATTACTGACTCAATGAAACATTCCAATGTCAGAATCATTGGCATCCCTGAGGGGGTGGAGAAAGAGAGAGGTCTAGAAGAGATATTTGAACAAATTGTAGCTGAGAACTTCCCTAATCTGGAAAAGGAAATAAGCATTTGTGTCCAAGAGGGAGAGAGGACCCTCCCAAGTTCAATGAAAACAGACCTACACCACATCACATCATAGTGCAATTCACAAATATTAGATCCAAGGATACAGTATTGAAAGCATCCAGGGGGAAGAAAATTCTTACGTACAGAGGGAAAAATATCAGAATAACGTCAGACCTGTCTACAGACACCTGGCAGGCTAGAAAGGGTTGGTAGAGTATTTTCAAAGCTCTATTTTAGAAGAACATGCAGCCAAGTATCCTTTATCCAGCAAGGCTGTCATTCAGAATTGATGGAGAGATAAGGACCTTCCAGGATCAGCAGAAACTGAAGGAATTCATAACCACCAAGCCAGCCCTACATGAGATATTAAGGGGGGGTTCTATAAAAGTAAAAAGTGCCCAAGAGTGATACAGAACAGAAATTTACAATCTATAGAAACAAAGACTTCACAGGCAATATCACATCATTAAAATAATATCTCTCAATAACCACTCTCAATGTGAATGGCCTAAACGCTCCTATAAAACACCACAGGGTTGCAGATTGGATAAAAAGACATGACCCATCCATTTGCTATCTACAAGAGACTCATTTTGAACCTAAAGATACATCCAGACTGGAAGTGAAGAAATGGAAAAACATTTTTCATGCCAATGGAACTCAAAAGAAAGCTGGGGTAGCAATTCTCATATCAGACAGATTAGATTTTAAACTAAAGACTGTACTTAGAGACACAGAAGGACACTGTATTATTTTTAAAGGATGTATCCAACAAGTGGATATGACAATTATAAATATCTATGCCCCCAACAGGGGAGTAGCTAGATACACAAGCCAACTCTTAACCAGAATAAAGAGACATATAGATGATAATAATACGTTAATAGTAGGGGACCTCAACACTCCACTCTCATCAAAAGACAGATCACCTAAGCAGAAAATCAACAAAAAACAAGAGCTTTGAATGACATACTGGACCAGATGGACCTCATAGATATATACAGAACACTACATCCCAGAACAACAGAATACTCACTCTTTTCGAATAAACATGGAACTTTCTCCAAGATACACCATATACTGGGTGACAAAACAGGTCTCAACCGATACCAAAAGACTGAGATTATTCCCTGCATATTCTCAGACCACAATGCTTTGAAATTGGAACTCAATCACCAGGAAAAATTTGGAAGAAACTCAAACACTTGGAAACTAAGAACCATCCTGCTCAAGAATGATTGGGTAAGCCAGGAAATTAAAAGTCAGTTTAAACAATTTATGGAGACCAACGAGAATGAAAACACATCAGTCCAAAACCTATGGGACCATGCAAAGGTGGTCCTAAGGGGAAAATACATAGCCATCCAAGCCTCACTCAAAAGAATAGAAAAATCTAAAATGCAGTTTTTATATTCTCACCTCAAGAAGCTGGAGCTGGAACAGAAGAACAGGCCTAACCCATGCACGAGAAGGCAGGTGATCAAGATTAGAGCAGAGATCAATGAATTAGAAACCAGGAGCACAGTAGAACAGATCAACAGAACTAGAAGCTGGTTCTTTGAAAGAATAAATAAGATTGATAAGCCACTGGCCAGACTTATTCAAAAGAATAGAGAAAGAACCCAAATTAATAAAATTATGAATGAAAGAGGAGAGATCACAACCTACACCAGTGAAATAGGAAGGATCATTAGATACTTTTATCAACAGCTTTATGCCAATAAATTAAAGAACCTGGAAGAAATGGATGCCTTCCTGGAAACCTATAAACTACCAAGACTGAAACAGGAAGAAATTGATTATTTAAACAGACTGATTAATTATGAAGAGATTGAAGCAGTGATCAAAAACCTCCCCCAAAACAAGAAGAGTCCAGGGCCTGACAGATTCCCAAGGGAATTCTACCAAACATTCAAAGAAGAAATAATACCTATTCTCCTGAAGCTGTTTCTAAAAATAGAAACAGAAGGAAAACTACCAAACTCATTCTATGAGGCCAGTATTACCTTGATCCCCAAACCAGGCAAAGACCCCATCAAAAAGGAGACTTGCAGACCGATTTCCCTGATGAATATGGATGCCAAAATTCTCAACAAGATCCTAGCTAATAGGATCCAACAGTACATTAAAAGGATTATCCATCAAGACCAAGTGGGATTCATCCCTGGGATGCAAGGGTGGTTCAACATTCACAAATCAATCAGTGTGATAGGTCATACCAACAAGAAAAGAGTCAAGAACCATATGATCCTCTCAATAGATGCAGAAAAAGCATTTGACAAAATACAGCATCCTTTCCTGATTAAAACCCTTCAGAGTGTAGAAATAGAGGGTACATTCCTCAATTTCATAAAAACCATCTACAAAAAGTCTATAGTGAACATCATTCTCAACAGGGAAAAGCTGAAAGCCTTTCCCTTAAGATCAGGAACACGACAAGGATGCCCACTCTCACCATTATTATTCAACATAGTACTAGGAGTTCTTGCAGCAGCAATCAGACAACAAAAAGGAATAACAGGTACCCAAATCGGCAAAGAAGTCAAACTGTCTCTCTTCACAGATGACATGATACTCTATATGGAAAACCCAAAAGACGCCACCCCCAAACTACTAGAACTTTATAGAGCAATTCAGTAATGTGGTGGGATACAAAATCAATGCTCAGAAATCAGTTGCATTTCTATACATGAACAATGAGACTGAAGAAAGACAAATTAGGGAATCCATTCCATTTACAATAGCACCAAAAATCATACGTTATCTCGGAATTAACTTAACCAGAGATGTAAAGGATCTATATTCTAGAAACTACAATCACTCTTAAAAGACATTGAAGAAGACAGAAAAAGATGGAAAAATAGTCCATGCTCATGGATCGGAAGAATAAATATAATTAAAATGTCTATGCTACCCAGAGCAATCTACACTTCCAATGCCATCCCGATCAAAATCCCAATGACATTTTTCAAAGGACTGGAACAAACAGCCCTTAAATTTGTGTAGAACCAGAAAAGGCCCGAATCACTAAGGAATTGTTGAAAAGGAAAACAAAGCTGGGGGCATCACGTTGCTGGATTTCAAGCTATACTACAAAGCTGTGATCACAAAGACAGCATGGTACTGGCACAAAAACAGACACATAGACCAATGGAATGAAAAGAGAACCCAGAAATGGACCCTCGGCTCTCTGGGCAACTAATCTTTGACAAAGCAGGAAAAAACATCCAGTGGAAAAAAGACAGTCTCTTCAATAAATGGTGCTGGGAAAATTGGATAGCTATATGCAAAAGAATGAAACTTGACCACTCTCTCACACCATACACAAAGATAAACTCCAAATGGATGAAAGACCTCAATGTGAGACAGGAATCCATCAAAATCCTAGAGGAGAACATAGGCTGCAACCTCTTTGACATTGGCCAAAGCAACCTTTTTCATGACACATCTCCAAAGGCAAGAGAAACAAAAGAAAAAATGCACTTGTGGGACTTCATCAAGATAAAAAGCTTCTGCACAGCCAAGGAAACCGTCAAAAAAACTAAGAGGCAGCCCAGAGAATGGGAGAAGATTTTTGCAAATGACACTACAGATAAAGACTGGTATCCAAGATCTACAAAGCACTTCTCAAACTCAATACATGAGAAACAAATAATCAAATCAAAAAATGGGCAGAAGATATGAACAGACACTTTTCCAATGAAGACATACAAATGGCTAACAGACATATGGAAAAATGTTCAAAATCATTAGCCATCAGGGAAATTCAAATCAAAACCACATTGAGATACCACCTTACACCAGTTAGAATGGCAAAAATTGACAAGGCAGTAAACAACAAATGTTGGAGAGGATGTGGAGAAAGGGGATCCCTCTTACACTGTTGGTGGGAATGCAAGTTGGTACAGCCACTTTGGAAAACAGTGTGGAGGTCCCTTAAAAGTTAAAAATTGAGCTACCCTATAATCCAGCATTTGCACAACTGGGTATTTACCCCAAATATACAGACATAGTGAAGAGAAGGGGCACATGCACCCCAATGTTCCTAGCAGCATTGTCCACAATAGCTAAATTGTGGAAGGAGCCGAGATGCCCTTCAACAGATGACTGGATTAAGATGTGGTCCATATATACAATGGAATATTACTCAGCCATCGGAAAGAACAATACCCAGCATTTGCAGCAACATGGACGGGACTGGAGGATGCTAAGTGAAATAAGTCAAGCAGAGAAAGACAATTATCATATGGTTTCTCTCATCTATGGAACATAAGAACTAGGAAGATCAGTAGGAGAAGGAAGGGAGGAATGAAGGAGGGGTAAACAGAAGGGGGAATGAACCATGAGAGACTGTGGACTCTGGGAAACAAACTGAGGGCTTCAGAGGGAAGGGGAGTGGGGGATTGCTATAGGCCGGTGATGGGTATTAAGGAGGGCACATATTGCATGATGCACTGGGTGTTATACACAAATAATGAATTATGGAACATTACATCAAAACTAAGGATATACTGTATGGTGCCTAACATAACACAATAAAAAATTAATATAAAAAAAGTAGTCATCATTTGGATTATTGTTCGTTACGGAGAGAAGGAATGATATAAAAATGCCCAGTGGCTCTTAGTATTTCCATATGCAAATGGTGTATTTCACCTCCACTCATTTTGTTATCTAGAGAAAGTCACTCAACCACACCTAAAATGTGGCATCTTTTATGCTTCATCTCAAAACCTCTCAGCCCTCCTTTTGGCTTTGACTTTTGTTGTATGTAAACAATATATGTATAGCCTTTCAGCACCATGGATTAGGGACAGGGTGCATATCTTTCCTCCTGCATAAAGGTTTCCCATCCAGCCATTGAAAGGCATTTGTAAGGGTGCTCACTCAGCCATCCTGGGATGTGCAAAACCCCTTGCCTATGAAAGGATAATATCCTCAGATCAGTCTTAGAAATATAGGGGATGAAAATAACCCCCTTTCCTTCTTTCTAGGGAGTTAGTTTCATATTTGATTCCACATGATAAGATGATCAAATTATTAAAAACAAGAAGCCAGAGGGGCACATGGGTGGCTCAGTCTGTCAAGCATTTGCCTTCAGCTCAGGTCATGATCCCGGGGTCCTCAGATGGAGCCCTGATAGGGATCCCTGCTCAGTAGAGACACTATGTCTCCCTCTGCCTCTGCTTCTCCCCCTGCTTGTTTTCTCTTTCCTGCTCACTCTCTCTCAAATAAATAAGAAAATCTTTAAAAAAAATAAAATAAAAACAAGAAGGGAATTATAATGTCAATTTTATATATGCCTGTTATGTGCATATATACAAAGAGTAATCATGTAGGAAATAACCATAATCATAAATAAAAATATAATATTCTTACAAATAAATTTAAAGAGAAATGTTAAAGACACATATGATAATAAACAAAGAAAAAAACTTAAAATACTACTTCTGACCCCAAAGAAGAGTTTGGACATTGAATAGACACAGCTTACGTTTTCTAACCATAAACCAAAAATAAATTTGGATCTATACATCATCTCACATGCCATGATTAGTTGCGAATTGGTTTAAAGTTTTAAGTTTAAAAAAGAAAACAGTAAAAAATATTTTAAAGATTGGAATATGTTATTAAAAACATGAATAAAATAAAGTCTTTCTAACTCTAATTCCAAATACAAAATTTAATATTATATGATAAAAGATTGATAAAACAGTTTTCTAAAAAAGATGTTCTATATTAAAATACACACACGCACGTGCACACACACACACACACACATCATAAGCGAAGTCACAATAGAAAATACAAACCAGGAAAAACAAAATTGCATTTCATACCTCAGATTAAGGGTCATACTTCCTATTATAGGAAGAATCCTAGAAACAGAACAAAAAACTGGAAAGAACATGAAGAGCAATTATTTTAAAATGAAATATTTAAAAAGATCATTTAAACATATGAAGAGAAGCTTAACATCTCTCCCTCATAAAAATAAATACGATTTTCATCTAACTGGTTTGTAAATCCACATATCTTTGATTCCACTTGGCAAGGCTGTGGGGACAGAACAACTTTGCCAATAGGAGTATAAACTAATACACCCTACAGAAAGCATTGTAACAATATTTCACATAACCTTTGACCCAACAATGCACTTGTGAGTGTTTTAGTAACTGATGTATCTGCACATTTACGTAGAGATATGTTTACATTATCCTTTGTTCCATCATCAGTTTTAAAGCTAATGATTGAAGATAGTTTAAATATTAATTAGGGTTTAAATGATAATATATCCATACACAAATACTACGTAGCTCTACGATAGTTCTATATATCATATGGAATGCTTTATAAAATGTATTTTTAGATTAATGAAATATAGGTTAAAACAAAGTGCATAGGAATCTTTTTTAATTATGGGAAATTAGAAATTTATAAGTTTATATTTGTTTAAATATGCCTGGAAAACTCCAACTGATACATCAGAAAATACGAGTAGTTTCCCTTGCATTGGAGGATGTCAAGAGTCAAGGATGTGCAAGGATTTTTTCACTGTATTTTTTTAATGTTTTTAAAATTCTAAGCTCTTGGAATATATCACCTATTCAAAAAATAGTTAGGGATGCCTGGGTGACTCAGTCGGTTAAATGTCTGCCTTTGGCTCAAGTCATGATCCCATGGTCCTGGGATCGAGCACCACATTGAACTCCCTGCTCAGTGGGGAGTCTGCTTCTCCCTTTCCCTCTGCCCATCCGCCTCCCTCTCCCCCTGCTCATTTTCTCTCTCTCTCTCTCAAATAAATAAATAAATACATAAATTTAAAAAAATTTTAAAAACAATAAACAAAATTATATTCATGGCTCAAATTGCAGTAATCTATGTCCATATTCTCATCTTCCTGCTTGCTATTGTTCTTTGTTTCCAGGAAGAACATGACCTTCTTTGTATTTCTCAAGGCAGAGTTAAGACAAATACAGGTAAAGACAGTGGTTAACTAACGCTTTATTTAATATGGGAAGGGAAAAAAACAATGGAGTTAGTTGTGGCAATGGGAAGGAGGTACTTGTATTTAATGTAAGAAGATAGAAAAGATTGTAATTCAGAATAGAAAAATAAAAATATAGTATTAAACTATTAAAATTATTAAAATTAAAAATTAGCAGTTTTTGAATAGCCTTTACTTTCTGACTCTTTTTGCTAATTCTTTCTTTGCAATATATTTCATATCTAAAATTATAATAGGGGCACCTAGGTGGCTCAGTTGGTTAAGTGCCTGACTCTAGATTTTGGCTCAGGTGATGCTTCAGGGTTGTGAGATCAAGCCCAAGTTGGGCTCCGTGCTGGGTGTGGAGCCTGCCTAAGATTCTCTCTCTTCCTCTCCCTCTGCTCCTGCCCCCCACTCACACACGCTCGCTCATAAATAAATAAATAAATAAATAAATAAATAAATAACATTATAGTTGTTAGGACACTTTAATTACATGTGACAAACACACCGGCATTACTATAAGTAAGTAGGGGAAATTTCCTCAAAGTAACGAATTGTTGCATGTAATAGAATAGCTGGAACATATCCATAATTAAGGAATGGATTGGAACACTGAAGAAGTATGGTCTCAGAACTCTTTTTTTCTCCATATATTTTCTCATCTCTGGACATCTGCTATATTTTTCTTACTACAAATCAGCATTCTTTGCTTCACTGTTCATGTGGAATAAAATTGCTATCCAGAGCACCAAAATTTATATAGCAACTATTAAAAAAACAATATAAGAAAGAAATCTGTTAGCCCCAAGTCTAAATTCATAAGGAATGGTATCATTAACTTAGATTAGGTAATATTGTCTTTGTAAATGAAGAGCTGGAAGAAAGACTGATATTGTTCAAACTGTACCAAAAGTTAACTCTGGTAGTTCACACATAGATGTGTTGAGTAGGATATTATATCTTACTAGTCAGACAACCAATAGATGTTTATGACATTTAACCTCTTAAATGATCAGAATACTCACACATTTTTATACAGTTATAGAAACTTTCTTAGACCAATTTCTTCATATAGAAGAGAACTCTTATTGTCATCAGTCATGTATTATAGTTCTGTAATTAAGTGTGATGGCAAGAACAGAGTCATACTACTTTTCAAATAAAGCCCAGATTATTCATTACTTTGTAACTTTGGGAAAGACATTTTATATTTATGAAGTTCATACCTCTGTAAAGCATGGATAATATAGCACCTATCTCACTGGCTTGTTATGAGGATACATAAAGCAGGAAGTACTCAGTACAATACCTAGTACATAGTATGGCTTAATAAACTTTAGCACTGTTATGCCTATCTTTCCCAGTAGATTTGAAGCCCTGAGTGTTAAGGAGTAAGTCTTAAGAGTTTTCCTTTTAACCTTCCTTATTGCACTTCAATAGGCTTTTTCACATAGCCATTGTTCAATAAATATACATATATATATTTATTTTTTGAATAAATTATTGCTTTACAAACAGAATTTTCTTGCCAAAAAGTCACCGTTGTCCTCCTGACAAACAAATTCAAAAGTTATTTTTCACACTCTACCATTCTGATACTTCTTCAGCATCATACTGGAAGGAAACATCACTCTTCTTTACAATGTTCCTTTCTTGTTTTCTATATTTCCAGTTCTACCTTGAATTTTATGACTTTTCCTTCTCAGCTTCTACTTCTTCTATTCTTATTTCCATACCTCAAATATGGGGGAAGGAGAAACTCAGGTAGTGATTCACAGTCCTCATTTCTCTTAGTCATTTTATTTAATCATATCATCAAAACCCCAGGTTTCTATATTAACTCTATGCAGATTAATTTCAGATCTTCAGCTTTGACTTCTCCCTTAAGCTTTAGGCTTTCAAATTCTATTACCTACCAAAATTGCTTTCCAAATACTTTCATTGCTCCACAAACTCAAAAGTTGTGAGACAATTTCAACCATCTCTAACATTTTTCTCAATCCTTATTTCCTTCAGCTTTCAGATTTCTGTAAACATCACCATTATTCTTTCAACCATATAGAACTGAATCTGGCAACTTTGTAAACTGGGAGATACAACTGAACATTTGCAAAAGAAAATAATGTGAACTAGATCCATAGTAGAAGGTGGGATACATCAAAATGAAAACAGATACATGAAACAATGCTATTATTTTGAGAAAATGAATGTATAGTTTTGATAATGTATTAACTAATTGAACACGTTTATGGAGAAACTACTAATTTTAAGCATTGAAGATACAGTAAGTCAGATATAGTCCTTGCTTCATGAAATGTAAACCTAGTATATAAGAGATAAGAGCAAGCAGAACATTATATGACATATTATTAAGTGCTAAAAGAGTACTCGAGAAATATGCAGAAGAGACACCTAACCTAGACTTGGAGACTTGAGCAAAGCTTTCCAGATAAAGGTTTTGATATGCATACAAGTGTGAGTTCAGTAATGTGAAGCACAAGGTGCTCCTGACAGAAGCAAAAATATGTTTTAAAAATATTCGCTACCATCAAGATCAAAAGCTTCTGCACAGTGAAGGAAATGACCAACAAAACGAACAGGCAGCATGCAGAATGGGAGAAGATATTTGCAAATGACATATCTGATAAAGGGCTAGCATCAAAAATCTATAAAGGATGTATCAAATTCAATGCTCCAAAAAACAAATAATCCAGTTAAGAAGTGGGCAGAAGACATGAATAGACTTTTTTCAAAGAAGACATCTAGATGGCTAACAGACACATGAAAAGATGCTCAACATTACTCATCAACAGAGAAATACACATCAAAACATGATGAGAAAACATGATGAGATACCACCTCACACCAGTCAGAACAGCTCAAATTAACAACATGGGCAACAACAGGTGTTCACACGGGTGTGGAGAAAGGGGAACCCTCTTGCATTCTTAGTGGGAATGAAAACTGGTGCAACCACTCTGGAGAACAGCATGGAGATGCCTCAAAAAGCTAAAAATAAGAACTACCCTATGATCCAGCAATTGCACTACTAGGTATTTACCCAGAGGATACAAAAATACCGATTCGATGGGATAAATGAACTCTGATGCTTATCACAGCATTATCAACATTAGCCAAATTATGAAAAGAGCCCAAATGTCTATTGACTGATGAATGGATAAAGAAGAGGCAGTATATGTGATGGAATATTACTCAGCCATCAAAAGGAATGAAACCTTGCCATCTGCAATGACGTGGATGAAGCTAACATACATTATGCTAAACAAAGTAATTCAGGTAGAGAAAGACAAATAAATACTGTGTGATTTCATTCATATGTGGAATTTAACAAACAAAACTGATGAAAATATGAGAAGGAAAAAAAAAAGAGAGAGAGAGAAACAAGCCATAAGAGGCTCTTTATGATAGAGAACAAACTGAAGGTTGGTGGAGGGAGGTCGGTGGGTGATGGGTTAAATGGGTAATGGTTATTAAGAAGAGCACTTGTCATGTTGAGCACTGGGTGTTAAATGTAAGTGATGAATCAGTAAATTCTACTCCTGAAACCAATATTGCCCTCTATGTTAACTAACAAGAATTTAAACAAAAATTTGATAACAAACATGACTAAAATGTACTACAGTGTCTCTCAGTATCAGAGACCATTCATTAAGAAGGGTTAATCATTTGCAAAGTAGCGTGAAACCTGACTAGAGAATACACAAAAATCAGGCCAACAGAAAACTTAGAGGAGTCATGTTAATGTGTATAGACTTGATTCTAAAAGTACTGGAAATTCAATGAAATATTTTGATCAGAGAAATGGTCAGAATCAGATTTAAGCTATAGAAAGAGCACGCTAATGTTATGAAAGAAATTATAGAAGACCAGGCCTTAATCTAGGGTATAAATTAGGAAATAGTCATTGTAATTCAAATAGAAATAGATGTGGCCTTTATGAAAGAGGTAACAGTGAATGGCGTAACAAATAGGCAAATTAGAAACTATTAGGAAATTGTTCTGAAAGGATATTGTGATTGGTTAGATATGGGGAAAATTGAAAATTTTAATCCATTTAAAATGTATTATAGACAGCTAGGCTCCAGCAAAGTCTAGATCATCTTTCAATATACAAAAATTAGGGTATTTTACTGACTATACATATAGAACATGATGTGTTTGTTTAGGGATAACATGTAGCTAGAGAAGATAGGTAAGGAGTGATCCCTAAGAAATGACTTTATGGAGGGGTGCATGGAGAAGGAAAAAAAGTGCTTAATGAGAAGGCATATGAGGAAGAGATATTAGAAAACCAGACAGTATGCCAATATGAACACATATGAAAGAGTATTTCAAGAAGTAAGTAATTAATTACAAAGTCACATATTGCAAAATGATCAAGTGAAAAGAAGTTGTCTTACGGATTTTACACAGGGTATGGAAGACAAATTGTTTTTTAGGAAATAGTATAACAGTGGCCTCCAGAGTAAAAAGACATCAAAGAGAGGAGAATGAATTTTATTATCATCGCATAATATTAAGCTTTGATGGCAGAAGGAAAATCAGAATGGTAATTGGAGGGAGACCTTTGGCTGTGGATTTTGTTGTGTCTTTGTTCTTTCTTTTAAGTGTAAAGGGGTTTGATCGTGGCTAAATTCTTATGGAGAGAAGAAAGGAGAGATGCACTGATCAGAGAAGAAGGAAGAAGGAGATAGAAGATGCCATTGAGAAGGGTGGAGGATTTCTGGTTGGTAAGTGAGAAAATTAGTTTTAAAAGATCAACATTTTGCTTATTCAAACAAAAAAAATGAAAAAAATAAATACATGAAGATAGCAAAAATGTTGTGTAGTAGCAGGAAAGTGATGGCTTTTAAAGGTCAGTGTATCTTTTATTGAGCATTCTGGTAGTCCATTCCAAAATCCCATAAAAATACTTACTTTAGTAGTACATGAAGAATTGGTATTAATTTAGATCAGGTACATCCTGACTTTGTGTCATCTATTGGATATTTATTTATAAATTACTAGGCATAATATTTTAAGTTCTTTGATTTTAGATTGATGGTTTGTACTATTTCAGAGTTTCAGGCACAAGTTTTAGATTCCATCGATATTTTGGAGATAATTACATGTTTCTAGATGTGGCCAATGAGTGTCCAAGGACACATCATTCAGACTCAGAGTATTTGCTTTTTATCATAGCTCTAGAGCCATAATTAGATGCATTAAATTTATTTATAAGCTCATTTCCATTTCACTCTGTAAAAAGCATAATTGTTGACACATCGTATACTTGTTTCCATATATTGGCAATTGTTTGAAAAATCTGAAAGAGATACAACCTTGTAAAAATGTGGGTGACCATCTAGCACTTAGGAAGATGAATCTGTATAATTTCTAACAGTTCTTTTGGACTATGCATTTTTCCACAATACAATTATTTGATGAAAAGGAGGTGGCATTTTAAGCTCTTTTTCATAATTCTATGCAATATTACAGTGAAGTTCTATAAGAAAGATCAAAGGTGATCTTCAATGTAGGAAACTATTTTGTCATGCTAGAAAACTTGTTTGTAGTTGTCATGAAATGTCAATAGTGGTTTAAGAATACTATTTCATGCTCAGAAATTTTAAAGAAAAGAATATTAAATTTGTCCCACTCAAGAAATTGGCCTTTAGCCAAAAGTCAAGCTAAGTTTAAAATAAGGAAAATATATTTTTCAAAACATTTGTATGCTATATTTCAAAGCAGGATTACATTATGACATATTAATTGATTAGACAAGATGAGAGGATGGTGCCTTACCTAGAGCTACAGAGAAAGAGAGATTGAGAGAAAGAGAAAGAGAGAGAGAGAGAGAGGCTTCTTTGGCATAATATAGTGTCAACTACTCCCTTGAATACTTGACTATCTTTCAAATTATTCCTGGACATTGTTTACACATGTTGATCATCTGTAGCAAGACAAAATAATGAAGCTGAAATTATTTTCTAAATGGTAAAGGAAACCACAACTAATGCAAAATAATGTGGTGCTACAGAAACAATTTCTCTACCATCTTATTTAAAACATTTTCTAGAAGCATGGTTACAAACAATCCATGAAAATAACCCATAATGATGTTTTAGTGGAAGCACATGCTTATTAAAACCACTAATCCAGTTTTTCTCCAAGCCTTGGGGTATTTTGCATATTTTCCTGGCTATTATATTTAATTATGGAACTATATTTTCCAATTTAATTACTTTGAATTATAATTTAGAAACATCAGAAGTCCAGTCTAAACATGAAAAATGCATTTGTACTTCTAAAATTTTGGTTTTGCATTTGAATGAAAGACAATAACATAACACATTAAATTATATTTACAAGTTTCAAGCTCTTATAAGATTATCTTGTTCATTTTTATTGTGTACAATACCATAAAGATTACTTAAGACAGAATGCCCTTTGGTTAGCCTAAACAATACAGTGAGATGACCGCAGAAATATCATATATTCAGAGTACCCTTTAAAGGAATATTTTGAATCTAAAATGATATAAATTTTTAGTGTAATGATGCCTTAAGGAAGAGGTATTTAAAAATTGCTCTGTGTCACTAACTTTACTATTAAGTTAGAAATTCTGACAAATACGCACATACAGAGTTTAATCTTGTATATCTCTGAGATCATATACTCTATAAAGTACTTGAAAATTTTAAACTTACTTTCAAAAACTTTAGTTTACTCTAAATTATGTGTAAATCATAAATACATTAATATATACACAATATTCTAATTAATAGATGAAAACAATCTTATTTATTACTTCCATGATCCCTGCACACAATACATGCAATTCCTTGAAGTGAGTTCTGAATTTGCAGAGGATAATGAAGGATTGATATTGAGTCCCTTTTAGTTAGTTGAAACAGTAAACCTAAATATAATATTTTATCTTAAATATGAATTAAATTAAGGTTAAAAAATAGGATATAGGTGAGAATTCATTAAATATACCTACCGCTTAGATAGGCTGTAAGAAATCTAGAAAAAATGAAAATGATACAAATTGATCACATTAAAAGTAACCAACTGCTAACTTTGTTTTAAACTTCTATATTTACTATTTTTATAAACTCTAATATGGGATTTTTTGTTACCATTATTTATATCACTGAAAAAAATTTCTCCTAAAGCAAAGATGAAAGAAAAAATATTTAAATATGATTTAGCATCAGAAGATTTAATCAGTTCCCTTAGAGTAATCTTGATTCTGATTGTTGCATGCAATTGAAAAAGTATGTTGTGTTTGTTGTTGAAAGATAAGTGTAGTATTGTCCAGTGAAGCCATGCTTAGTTTATCATGTACTCAAGGGTTTCCTTTTAAAGACTTTCAGGCTGACTTGCTGCTTAACATGCTCTAGCTTGACTGATTTAATTTTATAATATAAAAAAATAATTTAGTATTGATTGACTTTTATGGTAGAAAGAACAAGAGAACTAATACATTTTTGGAACTTTTGTATATATGTGTGTATATACATACAGAGAAACATTCTGTTTCTTGTAACATATCAGAGACCAATTCATCAACCAGTCTGTTTATTTTTCTTAACATTTTGTATTCATGACTTTTAAATATAAAAACTAAAACATTAGGGTGGGATTTATTTTTTTTTAATGATTTTTTATTATATTATGTTAGTCACCATACAGTACATCCCCAGTTTCCGATGTAAGGCTCGATGATTCATTAGTTGTGTATAACACCCAGTGCACCATGCAATACGTGCCCTCCTTACTACCCATCACCGGTCTATCCCATTCCCCCACCCCCCTCCCCTCTGAAGTCCTCAGTTTGTTTCTCATAGTCCATAGTCTCTCATGTTTCATTCCCCCTTCTGATTACCCCCCCTTTCTTTATCCCTTTCTTCCCCTACTGATCATCCTAGTTCTTATGTTCCATAGATGAGAGAAATCATATGATAGTTGTCTTTCTCTGCTTGACTTATTTCACTTAGCATTATCTCCTCCAGTGCTGTCCATGTTGTAGCAAATGTTGAGAACTCGTTCTTTCTGATAGCTGAGTAATATTCCATTGTATATATGGACCACAACTTCTTAATAGGGTGGGATTTATGCACAAAAAATTTCAAGATGTAGGAGAATGAATTGTGAATTGAAACAGAGAATAAGAAAAATAAGGCAGTACAATTTAATTCACTGAACCTGGGGCATCAAATTGACAAATCAATACATTAAAGGTAAAATAGATCAAATAATTGAGTTTTATTACAAAGGACAAAATAGTTTTCCACTACAAGTACTAAGTTATTTTTTATAGAGTTTAGCAAATAAGTTTCATCTGAAACTCCAAATTGCATATAGTCACAAAGCAGTCCTTTGGATAAGTTCTCATAAAACATGATGACTTATTTTTCTTTTTATTCCCTCATGGTTAGAATGAATAAGTCTTTTAATGTGCATGTACACAAAGGAGATGCCGCTCATGCACAAACTACTACCAACTTAACAATTATTTATGCCAAGAATACGTAACGAAACAAAGAAAAGCTATACTTGGCTAAAGGAAAGATTTAAGAGAGTTGCTTTCTCCTTTAAGGCTTTTTTTTTTTTTTTAATGCACTTTAGTACTCTAGGTCGTGTCTAAGGTTGCATTCTTTATGCCTATGAGCCACGCACAAATGAAAAGCCACCACCTCTAGCTATTCAATCACAGACTCCACTCAAGAGCTTACTCCTGAAACTATATTCTCTTACTTTTGAATCATCAGTTCCTTCTTCAAGAGAATCTTTTTCATCAATGTTCAAACACCTTTATCTCTAGCAAAGCAGAGCTATGCTACCCAAATCCATTGTGTATATTACTATCTTCACTTCCTCACCTCCTATTTTTCCTTTTTTTCTGGGCCTGTATATTTTATGATTAACAAAAGTTCACATGAACTATAAATAATAGTATAATGGAAACAACTTTCCTTACATTCCACAAAAGTGTCATGGAAATATTTTGTATAGTTGCTTCGTATCTCTTAAGTAACAAACTACAAATAAAATTGACATATCAAACAGCTTCTATTTTCCTTTCCAGACCCCACTGCTCACCTGCCTCTCCAAAACCAACTACCACCATGAATCAGTCATGTTCTTATAATTTTCATACACACACATACACCGATACAGCTTATAAAACAGACATATACACACACGCATGTGTCTACCATGCATGTACATTCATGCACCTACACAGACACATACACTTTAAAGATGAGGAAGCTTATACAATTAGTTACAGAATGTCTAAAACGCTTCCTGAAGGTCAAAGAACTAGTAATTGACGGCATCAAGATCCAAATACAGTCTCACTGTGAACTCAATCGGTACTTGATCTTCGGTGAATACGTGATACTGATTCTCATGCATCTCTATGATAGAAATTGCTAGATATGTGCTATATACCATCAACTTTATTAGAAAATGCCAAGTATCTTTACTAAGAGATCACACTAATGAATATTTTTACTAGTAATTATATACACATTTGTTTTCCTACCACATTGCCAGTACTTAAACATATTTTTATATATTATATATAAATGTGTATACATATAAAATATATACATATTTTTATATTTTTACCAAACAGATGTGTCTGCCATGATATTTAAGTTTTATTTTAATTGAATTTTTTTGCTAATTGAAAAATTGACACCTTGTAACATTTTCAATTTTCTCTTTTTTGAATTTCATACGCATTACCTTTGGTTATTGTTCACTTTTTTCCTAATTTATAGAGATTTCTTTTTATATATACTGAATTTTATTGCCCTATTATGATGATGAAAATCTCTCCATCCACTCTTTACTTTATCTTTCAATGTAAATCATTATTTGTATGTTTTATTATTTAACATTTTTATGAGTTCTGAATCTTTTCATTGTATAAAAGAATACCAATATGTATTTCAAAATTATTTTTTGGTTTCCAATATCACTACTGGCCCCCAATTCATTAGCAATTTATTTTATTGTTAACTTGCAAGAAAAGGATCTATTTCTCTTCTCCACTTTAGTTATCAATAACCTACCAGAGCTAGGTCCTAGAATAGGTTATGCAGATTTATGTCACAGAATAAAGTCCAAATCTGGTTTAAGTATGTAATGATTAAAAAATAGAGAGGAAGAGAGAACATTAACTATGTTGTTTGGTGTAGATGAAGGAATTTTCTGTCCTTTATTAATTTTTAAAGTCATATTACTATAGATTGATTTTGAATTTTTTAAAAATTTTTCTGTATCTATTAAAAATGTTTCTTCTCCTTAAATAGCTTAAGGTAGGTAGATATATTAATAGAGTTTTCAAAAGCTATCTTTGCTTACCTAGAATAAGTTCTTGTTTATGATGGTTTAAAATTTTTGATATGTAGATCATATTTATTAACACTTATTTCAGGAATTTTCTTTCTAATTTTTTAAGGGAAATTAGCTTATTATCTTTCTTTTCTTATAAAGTCCTATGTAATTTTACTCTTAATATGCTAGTAGACTTATGAATTGACTTGAATAAATTTTGCTCTTTTTAAAAAATTTTCTGAAGTGGTTTGTAAGAACTAGGAGTTATTTACACCTTGAATTTTGGAAAACTCGCCTGTGTTTAGGTAATGGCTTTTAGGGGAATTTTTTTCTTTACTATGATTTAATGTCTTTCATATTCTTGAAACTAATCAGTTTTCTGTATTTTATTTAAGTCAATTTTGATAACTGGTATTTTTCTAGAAATTTCACAACTTGTCTTCTAAGTTTTCAAGTACGTTCAAAATTTTTCCTATTTTTAATTCAGCAAATATTTAGTGTAGCATATTGTCTAACACCCTTTTATATGCTTAGAGATATTTCACTTTCTATGAATTCACGTTCTTTAAAATTTTTATATTGTTCTTAATGTGTAATCTCTCTCTCTCAGTCTCGCTCTCAAACTTGCCATAATTTTATTTTGTAAATTTTTATAAGAATAAACATTTGATGTTCTTCACTTTAAATGAAGACACACTTCCTGAGTCCAAAACAAAATGTTCATTGTTTTTTGGGGAAAGCAATAGTGAACTAAAGATAAGTGGGTAGGTAGGTAGGTAGGTGAGTGAAAGAAAGAGAAAGAAAAAGAGAGAAAAAGAGAGAAGAAAGAAAGAAAGAAAGAAAGAAAGAAAGAAAGAAAGAAAGAAAGAAAGAAAGTGAATAGTAGAGGGGAGGGAAGGGAAGAAAGGGAAGCAAGCAAAGCAAAGGCATAGAAGGGTAAACTAAATCAGTAGTTTAGAAAATTATTGGTGGAGATGATTAAATCTAGGGTAAGTTAACAACATAGAAAAGATGCTCAGAGCCATAAAACTTTAATGACAAACAAGAAACAACTACATTGATGCAGAAGAATGGAATTTTCAAAAATATTTGGAGAAATAAGTTGCTTAAAGGAAAAGAGAAAAAGAGTTGCTGGTAAAGGTGACAGAATAATATTCTTTCTAAATATTTCATGAGTCTGGAGTACTATGGAGTAGTGTTTTCCAAATTTTGTTATCAATAGAAAGCCTTTAACATTGTAATATGTTGACAGAACATGATGTTGACAGAACACAGATAAGTGAGCATACTTACATTAAATAAAGAAAGATGCTATTCTCACAAAAATGCTTCAAGGAAAACAATTAACACTTTATTAAAATATATGTATATAATTTTTCAATCTTTCATCATCTTTTGATTTCATGTTTTACTTATAAAAGATGGAGAATGATTGGCTTAAGTGATTTCTGTGTCCTCTTTTAATATAATTCATCATGCTATAATCATGTCTCAGATCAAACCCAACAAAAGGGAGAAACATTCATAAAGCTCTTTCATGCTAATATAAACCTGTTATTATATCCTAATCATCACAGCTACTCACAAGAGCTCATAAGGAAATTTTATGGTGTAAACCTACCCAGAGATGTTGTCTTCTATGTCAATATGTGAAGATTTAAAATTTTACTCTTAAATTCTAAATTGTGCTTTGAAGATGATGAGTTACCTATATTTTACAAAGCACTAAGGTAAATCCCTTTCAAAGGAACTTGATAAGTAATAGAGATATTCTTAAATAGTTGCAGTGAATGAAAAAGGGAACAAAAGTCTACTGTGAAAGTATCACAACTACTCAGATTTAAGGGAAAACATTTGGGTATTTTTCAAAGAATGTGAGAGATTTAGCCTGTTATCAGCTATTATAACTGACTGAATTTTTAGACCTCTTCATTATTAGAATCACATCTTCATATTAGTGATACTCCTCATCATTTTTATATTTTATAAGTGTTTGACATAACACTTTTAATAACAGAATTTTAAAGTCATTAAAAATATCTGATGAATATTAAGAATGTTTTACTGCAAGAAACATCTCCTTATATATTAGGGGCTTTTATTAAGTTAACTATGAAATTATCTTTCTGTATGGTTATATAAAGTATTTGGTATGCAAACATAGTGCAATAGACCAACTTCTTGCTCAGTGAAAGCTACCTATGTCAATTAAATATCCCTGAGTTCTAATCTGAGACACCTGGAATTTGGTATAGGTTGGAGCAACCTGCAAAGACAAGCATGGAACATGTAATCAGGCTGCATATCCAACACTGGGTGTGACAATGTTAACTAATTTTTCTTAAGGACCATTTTCGGAAAAGGAATCTGGGCTTGCACTCCTTAAAGGAAACTTTATGGGGTAAATTTTAAAATATTTAACAAATATTGACAAGGCAATGACCAATCAGAATGGAACTAACTGTGCCAATATTTACCAGGTAAATATCAGATCTGAGGTTACACCTAGGAGAGCTGTTTCCCAGAGCATTCTATTGGCAAATAGATTTGTGAATGTTCCCCAGGGAAGAGAAGCTGAGAAATATTTGTTTTCAATTCACTGGCAAGGTCTAAACTGGGGGCAGGGCATGAGCTTCAAATTGTATATTTGTTCTAAGTTTTCATTAGTTTGGACTGAACTTTTAAAAAGAAACCACCGTTTTAGGTGAGAATAATTGACAAGGCATGGGATCTGCCTATATTGTCATCAACTGGAAGGCGTTATAAATGCTGAGTAGAACATGTATAAACTCTGAACGGAAAAAAAACAGTTTCCTAGTTTGTATGACTGGGAATCTAAATTATTCGATAAATGACCATTTTCATGTGTGGAAAAATAGGTTAATTGCTGCATGGTTTTCCATTATATGATTAAAATACATTTACCTAGTTCAAATTATAAAGTATGTACGTATACAGATAATTATAAAGTATATAATGTATGTTTTGTTTTTACATACGTACAACAGAATTTGTATTAGTATTAATCAGGATTGTTTATGTTGTGTTACAGTAGCAAACCTCAAATATCATTAATTTAAAGGAATATATTTTCATACTAAGCCCAGGCAATTTCAAAAAATTCACAAGGCACAGAAACAACGTAGCTACTCGTGATTCAAAATGTCTCCATAGCTGAATCTTAGAGCTGGAACATGCAGCTTTTTTAGTCTACAGTGGAGGGAGGAAGAAAACACTGGATTTCCATATGAATAATTAAATACTTTGGACTGAAATAATATGTCATTTCTACTCACAATCCATTGGCCTGAAAAAGTCATATGGCCCAGCCTAAATACAAGGAGGGTAGGGAAGTATAATCTACCATGTGTTGTACCAAAAAAAAAAAAAAAAAAAAAAAAGAGCCAAATGAGGCTGAACACTGAAAGTCTTTATATAGCCAGTTATTAGCTGTGGCCACTGTCTTTTGGGATACATATTTTATGCTTTAGTAGATAATTACCAAGTTAAACCTTTAATATATTGTATCAGTTTATATTACCAGAACCAATATGAGATTCTATTGAATCACAATCTCACCAATCCTAACATTTAACCTGTTGACAAGTCAAATGGACGTGAAATAGTCATATATTTGCAATGCATCCTTGTTTTTTCTCTATAAATTGTCTATCCATACCTTTAAAAAGTTTTTTGGTTAGATTTTTTGGAGTGTTACTCTACACATTCTGTTAATGCTTTCTCTGTTATATTATAAATCACTTCTATCAGTTGGTGTCTTATCTTGTAATTTTCTTTAAAATCTCATCCTATATGAAAAATTTTTAATATTATGTTGTCATATTTATAAAAATGTTCCTTCTTAAAATATAAGAGGTCTCTGTTACTGAAATTGGGCAGTATAGTCCAGTTCACCACCAATCCCAAGGCTTTTCTCAGTCTTTTTTGTCTTAACCAGAAACTTTATCAACAATTCTACCCCTTCAGATAAGGGACATTTAAAATATTTTTGAACTAGTTTTTAGGTTTCTAGAACAAATGCTACAAGAAAGCACTCTATTTAAGAGACCGATAATTTTATGCCTATGAAGAAATCAGACACTGAGACAATTGAATATCTCATACCTTCTCCCACATAATCTTTCAAAATGAAGATGTAAACAGAAACAGAATGGGAGAAAAAAATAATTAAGAGAAATTGAAGTGAGGTCAGTAGAGAGTCATTGGGAAAATCTGAGGTACTCCTAAAACACTACTAACTTTCAAGAATAATTTTTTGTTTGAAAATTATGAAATTCAAACAACTAAGAAAGTAGTTGGAAATTTATAATCATTGTGAGAAAGTACTTCAGGGAAATTTAAAGCTATATTGTTCTCTCTCAACACAGTGATCAAAATTTTCAAAAATGGAGTTTAAATAAATGTGTACATCTTTACAAGAATTCTGAGAAGAGAGAAGAAAATGTTTGAATCCCATTATACTCCTAACTGGAATTTAATATTTCCTTTGATATGCTTTCTTAAAACAGATACAATTATACAATCCTATTTTATCTTTTAATGAAAAATATGATATTTGGGTATACACACACACACACATTCATTCATATATTGTTTCATTTCAAAGGCCCTATTAAAATCAAATGATAGTACCTTAAATCAATTAAATATTCATTGTTGTAATTTGAATTATTGCAGTGTTTATTCTCAAAGATCAAACTGCCTTTAGGGCAATATTTATGAATTCTAGAGTTTTAAATGGATATTTTACCACTGCTATCTTTTCTAATACTTTCTTTTCCTTAGTATGCTGAATTAAGTAGTGTCTGTGGTAACTTAGGATTTTGGAGCATTTTGTGCTCATTTACAAAATGAAAAGAAATTCTTTTTTAATCCATAAAACAGAAACTTTAATTGCACCATAAAAGGTAGAATTCATCATTGCATTTAACTGACTCATCTGATAATTATTATCTATGATTCATTATTTTTATTTTTCGAAGCACTTTCAGACAAGATGTCAGAGACTTGTAGAAAAGTATTATGTAATTGAAGTCTCTATTGTTTCCAGTAAAAGTAAAACTTCAGTTTCAATGCTCAGTACATGTTTAAGCTTTGCTGGAATTTAATAAACTATTAATAAACCCAGAATAAGAGAAAATGGAACTTTTAGAAGGCTGTCCATTTATTGCTTATTCTTTCTAGTTTCTTGTTCTCTTTCTTCCTTTATTATCTTACTTCTCTGATGTAAGTCTACTGCAATGGAAAACACACATAGTATCACAGAGAAATGATGAAAATAAAATGCCAGTTTGACAATGAATGTAATCAAAATAGACTCTAAATTGATTAACTTAAATCACTGAAAATATCTAATCACAAGAACAAATCTATAGTTACAATAGTTAAACTTTATTATTGAAGGAGTCTATGACACTTACATCAACCAAATATACTTCTATATTAATTATTAAGAAGCACAATATTGGTATATTGTAGCATTTCCAAGTTCTACACCCTGTTGACATACTAAAAGGAAATTGACAATGCAAAGTAATATTGTACTTTCTCAATATAGTTTACATTTCAGAAATTTTATAGCTTAAAAAAATGGAAAACAACTGATTTGGGACTAATTTAAATGTGAACAATGGATAGAAATATCTAAGTTGCTTTATTCAACACTTCAGAAATAGTCTATTTAATTAATATAGTGACAAAAAGGGGACAATTTGGAAATGATACTTCATTGAATTAAATACCACAATTCGAAGAAATTAATGAATCATATCTATGTAAAGGACAATAAACACCTGAAAACTATAGGCAACTTACATTGAAGAGGACACATAGAAATGGAAAAGCATCCCATCTCATGGATTGGAAGAACAAACATTGTTAAAATGTCTGTACTACCCAAAGCAATCTACACATTTAACGCAATCCCTATCAAAACACCAACAGCATTTTTCACAGAGCTAGGACAAATAATCCTAAAAGTTATATGGAAACACAAAAGATCCCAAATAGCCAAGCAACCTTGAAAAAGAAAAAGCTAGAGGTATCATGATTCTGGACTTCAAGTTATATTACAAAATTGTAATCATCAAGACAATATGGTAGGTACTGGCACAAAAACAGATACATAGATCAATGGAACAGAATAAAAACCCAGAAATGGACCCACAACTCTATGGTCACTTAATCTTCAACAAAGCAGGAAAGAATATCCAATGGAAAAAAGACAGTCTCTTCAACAAATGGTGCTGGGAAAATTGGACAGCCACATGCAGAGGAATGAAACTGGATGACTTTCTTACACCACACACAAAAGTAAATTCAAAATGGATGAAAGAGCGAAATGTGAGACAGGAATCCATCAAATTCCTGGAGGAGAACAGAGGCAGCGACCTCGTTGACTTTGGCCACAGCAAATTCTTACTAGACATATCTCCAGAGGCAAGGGAAACAAAAGCAAAAATGAACTATTGGGACTTCATTAAGATATGCTTTTGCACAGCCAAGGAAACAATCAACAAAACTAAAGGCAACCGATGGAATGGAGGAAGATATGTGCAAATGACATATCTGATAAAGGGCTAGTATCGAAAATCTATAAAGTACTTATCAAACTGAAAACCAAAAAAAAGAAAAAATCCAGTCAAGAAATAGGCAGAAGACATAAACAGACATTTCTCCAAAGACATACAAATGGCTAACAGACACATGAAAAAGTGCTCAATACACTCAACATCAGAGAAAACCAAATTAAAACCCCAATGTGATACCACCTCACACCAGTCAGATTGGCTAAAATTAACAATTTAGGAAACAACAGGTGTTGGCAAGGATGTGGGGAAAGGGGAACCCTCTTACACTGTTGGTGGAAATGCAAACTGGGGTACAGCCACTCTGCAGAATAGTATGGATGTTACCAAAAGGTTAAAAATAGAATTACCCTACAACTCAGCAATTGTACCACTAGGCATTTATCCAAAGGATACAAAAATAGTGATTCAAAGAGGCACATGCACCCCAATATTTGTCATAGTTAACAAAGTAGCATGAAAAATACATCATGTTTATAACTTCATAAAATCAAAAAATGTTGATCTTCTTTGAAATGAGGAACTCAATGAAATATGTTATATAATTCATAAAAATAAAACACCTACTTTGAATATCATTTTGCTTTTACTCATCACATTTTTTAAACCATCACATTTTATAACTTACATTTTATTCCTCAGATATCAAAGAAAAAATCATTGAAATATCTGGATATTTGAAAACATAAAATATCATTCATTAGAAAAATACCCAAATGATGTTTTTTCTGCTAATTATGCAAATAGTCTTTGTTATTGCTTCAAGTTTGAATTAAATATTCATAAGTCTCCTGTCTAATATAGAACTATAGACATCATTACTATCTGCCATTTAAGAAATGTGTGCCATCTAAAATTCCATAATTTGAAAATAAACCTGAATAATACCTATGATTTAAGTTTCCTAAATACTTATTGCTACATTGATATTTAATGGAAAATAACAAATATAAGCAAATTTTGATAATTTAAATGATCTAAAAGTAAATTAAATAGACACAATTTATATGTTTGAAGTATATGATATCCTAAGACATGCTGATGAAGTGAAGTCTGTGGTTTTACTAAATATAATCCTATACTCAGGTGATTGTTCAGTTCCACTATAGATAATACCAACTGCCCAGTGTTCAAGTAATACTATCTTCTCACTGAAAATATAGTTTACAAACATTACCAGTTTGGTTTGGAATTTATACTTTGCAATATTTGTTTTCAGGATATAACTATAAAGTTACTGGATAAATAATGCCTAATAAAATGCAAACAGTTCTGCTAAAAATGAGAAAAAATGGACAAACACAATTAACTGCTGTGATCTTGGTATGAATCAGAAATCACACAGCCCTAGTTGCTGCTTTCAACCTCCTTAAAACCAAGAAAGAATGGTCTGAATACATAAGCCCTATGTGGCACACAGGCAAGACAGAAAGAATCTTGGTACTTGATGTTCAAACAAACACAAATTGCACATTTTCTCTAGAATATATGTTATACGAGCCAATAAATCTTTGTTGCAAAAGCCAGATTGAGTTCAGGTTTCTCAAGCCCAAAGCACCCTGACAGATATAATACAAATATCTTCTTAGTGGATAATTACATTTCTATGTGCTTATCTGTGAAAGTACATAAAGTAATATATCAAAATATATTAATTACACTATTTGTAATGTTGTAAATGGGAAATTGTTCACATGTCATAGTTATGATATATGACATACTATAAAATATTATATATCAAGTAAAAATAATTGTCTATATCTACAAGGCTAACAGTGGAACTATTAATCAGAAAAATTATGTATAAAATGTATAGAGAGTTATTACATTTGTATTATTTTAAAAAGTTTGGCATATGTACATAAATGTATATGAATAACATGAAAATTTTGTAAATACTCTTAATGACGGTAGCCTCTGGAGAAAAATAAAATTGGTTTTCATATAGAGTAAAGGACTTTAAAAGGACTTTATTTTAAAATATACTGATAATCTTGTAAAGTTCTTTATTTTTAGTAGGCATGTATTTTTAATGGCTAAAACACATGTATTAGTTCTTTTTTTTTAAAGCACATGTATTAGTAATAACTTAAAGGATTAAATATTTGAGTATCAATACACAACAAAAAGAGTTTTACAATAAAACTAATACTTGGCCTTATTTTTCTAAGTACAATAAATGATCTTCAGACTAAATATTTTTAAAAGTTCTTATTAAACTTATTTCATTTACCATAACAAATTAATGAAAATTATTATATAATAATATTTATTATTATTGTATGTTTAACCTTAAGAATTTTTACTTAAAAAGCATTTATTATTGAAGTGACATATGTTTCTAAGCCACAGAAGTGCAATGTACCATAAAGCAGTCTGATTTCGATTGAGACTGAATGGTTCATAAGCCTCAGAGTTGGCTCAACTCAGGCTCAAATATAATCATATTAGGAAAACTGCATTGGATGAGTGAATCGAGTAAAGTTCAGAGGGTTAGTTTGATTAAAATGCATTGTCTACCACAAAGGCCACTGATTTTCCCAATGGTTGTTGATACGCCATCTTAAAAAATTAAATTTTATATACTGGATCTGTTATAAATTTCCTCAAATAGTAAGGCATACTAGTTATAAAAGTAAATTTAAAAATTTTGATTATTGTTGATAATATTGTGATAATTTTATTATAATATATATTACTTTGTATTATATGTTTTATATCCATATATATTTATATTCACACATATTTGCATATTTATCTTTTCTACTAGTCTGTGAATCAGAGTGAACAGAGATGCTCCACTAACATCAAAAGGATATGCCTAAAAGAAAGGAAAAATCCACAAAATATCAGCTTAACTTATGATGGTGAACAAATATCACTGCAAGGAATATTATGGAAATTCACTGAATATTAATAGCTTTTTAAAGTCTATATGTAGATAAAATTTCTTAGGAAGTATACACATAAAATAACTGGGACTCTGTTTAACTCTAAAACATATGGGGAACCAGCAGTCACATTTATGCAAATAGTTCGTTCTATTAAGTGATTTAACTTAATTAAAATGTAGAACTATGGGTTATAGGGTAAATTTAATAACCACCTTCCAACAGAATTTTGCTGAAAACACCAGACTAATATAAAAATGTGGAGAGGCCGGAATCTCTGATGAAAAGCAGGGAAAGGTATCTACCACTATAAAGATATTTTGAGTCCTGTTGCTAGATAGAATACAAAAGTACACAGCAATTTTTCCAGAGAAGGCAACTAACTCAGTCTTGCAATGAAGTAAGTACCAGCACCAAGGGATGAGTTCTAGAATCAAGGGTGCCTCTGGAGCTGAACATTTCACTTCACAGCTCATTCACAAGGCCATTCAAAGGGTTAAGAAGAACCAGCCCTTTGTGGAATCAGCACATTCACATAGAATAGAAATCTGCAGGACCACTGTCAGGAGAGTGTTCAATCATGAAGCAATGAATGGTAGCTATAGGAAGGAGGCCTGACACAGTTCTAAGAGATATTAAAATGAAGATCAAACACAATGTTAAATATGGAAATTTGCCTTTGTGTACCTTAACTTCCCTAAAAACAAAGAAACTCCACACAGAACTGGGTTTGTCTGTGACCCTTTATTTTTCTGCAAACCCCTTAGGCTTGCAGATCGCTAAACTATAAACATAAAGTTACATCCACCAGCCAACCAACTTATGTTCCAGAAAGAGGATTTATAAACGATATTGGAAGACAAGAAATATATATGCATAGGATTTTTGAGCAAATGTCACGATTGAATAAACCAATATTCATTCAAAGATGAGTAATGAAAAAGCAACCAAAAATTTAAGAGTCAGTGTATCCTCTTGTTTAATTGGATTTGATTTTGAAATACAGGTTTGTGTTGAGTTCTAGCATGGTTACATTGTTACTGTGTGACCTTGGTTCAAATACTTAAAAGTTTTGTATAGTTTTCTAATGTCTAAAATTAAAAAAATACCACATATTATACTATTGTTGTAAGAATTGATTTAATGGTAAATAACTTAAAATCTAAGACATAAAAAAAATCATAATACATATAAGTGGAACCCCCTTAAATCCACAATGGTCTAAACCTACTTAAAGTTTTATGCTCAAATATAATATTAAATTTCTACTCAGAATTTAAAGAAAAAGCATATCTAAGAAAATTTACTCTCAGTTTTTGAAGTATTTTTGACATTATTTGCACCAATAAAGTTCAAGAAACTATGGATTGTTTAACACATTGAGAAATAATAAAATGATGAAATAAAATATTTAGGAGATATAATCTCCAAGAAGAAAATCCAAAAAACTTAAATAGAGAATTAAAAAAATTTAAAGATACCAGTTTTAACTGTCAAACCGGCAAAGACCTCAAAATATGACTATATCTGGGAATGACATGAGCAAGGTAACAAAGTAGGCAGCAATAAGTTTATGTTCCTCAATAGAAACATTGAAAAACTAGTGTAAATGGTTGGAACAACTTCATCAGGTCTCTGTAAAAAACAATCAAAGGTTTATAGCAACCAAAGGACTGCAGAATCAAGAAAAGATATGATATGATAAGAAAGCTTTGTGGCATAAATACAAATTTTAGGATTATTTGCTCCAGCACTTTGAAAAATGGCATTGGTATTTTGATCAGGATGGAATTGAAAGTACAGATTGCTCTGCGTAGCATAAGCATTTTAACAGTGTTTATTCTTCTGATCCATGAACATGGAATGTTTTTCCATTTTTTGTGTCTTCTTCAATGTATTTCATAAGTGTTCTGTAGTTTCTAGAGTATAGATCCATTACCTCTTCTTAATACCAAGCTATCTTATGTTTTTGGTGCTATTGTAAATGGAATTGATTCCCTAATTTCTCTTCCTTCAGTTACATTATTAATGTATAGGAAAGCAACTGATTTTTTTATAATTTTTTATTATGTTATGTTAGTCACTATACAGTATATCCTTAGTTTTTGATGTAATGTTCCATGATTCATTATTTTTGTATAACACCCAGTGCACCATGCAATACGTGCCCTCCTTAATACCCATCACTGGTCTATCCCAATCCCCCACTCCCCTCCGGTCTGAAGCCCTCAGTTTGTTTCCCAGAGTCCAGTCTCTCATGGTTCACTCCCCCTTCTGCTTACCCCCCTTCATTCTTCCCTTCCTTCTCCTACTGATCTTCCTATTTTGTATGTTCCACAAATTAGTGAAACCATATGATAATTGTCTTTCTCTGCTTGACTTATTTCACTTATCATAATCTCCTCCAGTCCCATCCATGTTGCTGCAAATGCTGTGTAATCGTTCTTTCTGATGGCTGAGTAATATTCCATTGTATATATGGACCACATCTTCTTTTTTTGTTATTATTTTATTTATTTGACACACAGAGAGACAGCCAGAGAGAGAGGGAACACAGCAAGGGGGAGTAGGAGATGAAGAAGCAGGTGTCCAGCGGAGGAGCACGATGCGGGGCTCGATCCCATAACGCTGGGATCATGCCTTGAGCCAAAGGCAGATGCTTAATGACTGAGCCACCCAGGCGCCCCTGGACCACATCTTCTCAATCCAGTCATCTGTTGAAGGGCATCTCTGCTTCTTTATTTAGCTATTTAGCTATTGTGGACAAAGCTGCTATGAACATTGGGGTGCATATGGCCCTTCTCTTCACTACATCTGTATCTTTGGGCTAAATACCCAGTAGTGCAATTGCTGGATCATAGGGTAGCTCAATTTTTAACATTTTGAGGGACCTCTACACTGTTTTCCAAAGTGGTTGTACCAACTTGCATTCCCACCAACAGTGCAAGAGGGATCCCCTTTCTCCACCTTGTCAATTTTTGCCATTCTAACTGGCGTAAGGTGGTATCTCAAGGTGGTTTTGATTTGAATTTCCCTGATGGCTAATGATTTTCAACAGGGGTGGTGCACATTTCCCACTCTGGAGAATAGAGAATGGGGCAAAGCCATTTTCTCTCCATCCCCATCAACTTGATCCACTTCAGTGAGCTAAACAGTGCCACCAAGTGGAGAAGAAAGAACACCAGCCCCACATCACTGAACTCTGCAGGCACATCTCCACTAGGGCAATTCCATCTGAGAGTCATAGCAGCAGATCCATCCGAAGAAATTACTCACAAAAACCCATTGCCCACGCCAAGTCTATTGATCCCAGAGTGCTGCAAAGTTTCAGCTCTAGGAGAAACAGGATCTAGCTTCCTTTGGTTATTTTGTTTGTTTCCTTCTTTTTGTTTTGTCTTTTTATTTATTTATTTATTTATTTATTTATTTAATATATATGTATATATATATTAATTTGTAACATTTTTGTTTTTATTTTCTTTCTAACTTTATTCTATCAAGTTTCTCATAACAAGCAGACCAAAACAAACCTAGGATCTAGTTTCCTTTATTTATTTTTTAAATTATTTTTAAAAATTTTAATTTAATTTAATTTTGATCTTTTTTTTCCCCCTCCAAAATGACAAGATGGAGGAATTCATGCCAAAAGAAAGAACAGGAAGAAAAGAGGTCCAGATATTTAATCAATACAGATATAAGTATGATATTTGAACTAGAATTTAAAACAACAGTTAGAGGGATACTAGCCAGACTTGAAAAAAGCATAGATGATACTAGAGAATCCCTTATTGCAGAGATAAAGAACTAAAATTTAGTCAGGCCAAAATTAAAAATGCTAAAACCAAAATGCAAACCTGAATGGATGCCATAAAAATGAGGGTGGATGAAGCAAAAGAATGAATCAGTGATATTGAAGGTAAAATTATGAAAAACAATGAATATAACTAAGGTACACTTAGGGAATTCAGCAACCTATTAAACGGAATAACATTCATATCACAGGAGTCCCAGAAGATGAAAAGAGAGAAAAAGTGGCAGAAGGTTTATTTGAGCAAGTTATACTTGAAAACTTCCCTAATCTGGGGAATGCTACAGATATCAAAAACCAAGAAGCACATAGAACTCCCATTAAATGCAATAAAAGCTGGCCATTGCCAAGACATATAACCAAATTCACAGAATACATACACAAGGAAAGAATTCTGAAAGCAGCAAGTGAAAAAATATCCTTAACCTACAAGATCAGGTTTGCAACAGAGCTGTCCACAGAAACATGTCAGGCCAGAAGAGAGTGGCAGGATATATTCAACATGCTGAGTGGGAAAAATATGCAGCCAAGAAAACTGTTTCTAGCAAGGTTGTCATTCAGAATAGGAGAGATAAATATTTTCCAAAACAAAAAAAAACTAAAGTGTTCACGACCACTAAACCAGCCCTGCAAGGAATTTAAAGTGGGACTCTTTCAGTGGGGAAAAAAGACCAAAAGCAACAAAGACTAGAAAGGACCAGAGAACATCACTGGAAATACCAACTCTATAGGTAACAAAATGACTCTAAATTCATATATTTCAATAATCACTCAGAATGTAAATGGACTAAATGCTCCAATTAAAAGACATAGGGTGGATGGCTGGGTGTCTCAGTCAGTTAAGTGTATGCCTTTGGCTGAGGTCATGATCCCTGGGTCCTGAATCAAGTCCCACATCAGGCTCCCTGCTTAGTGGGGAAGTCTGCTTCTCCCTCTGCCTGCTGCTCTCCCTGCTTGTGTGGTCTCTCTTGCTCTCTCTCAGACAAATAAATAAATGATGAATGAATAAATAAATAAATAAATAAATAAATAAATAATAGATAGATAGATAGATGATAGATAGATAGATAGATAGATAGATAGAAGACACAGGGTATCAAAATGGATAAAAAACAAGATCCATCTATATGCTGACTACAAGAGACCCATTTTAGACCTAAAGATACCTGCAGATTGAAAGTGGGGGATAGAGAACCATCTATCATGCTAACAGACATCAAAAGAAAACCAGAGAAGCCATATTTAATTCAGACAAATTCGATTTTAAAACAAAGACAATAACAAGAGATGAAGACGGGTATTATATCATAATTAAGGTGTTTATTTAAAAAGAAGATCTAACAATTATAAATATTTATGCCCCCAACATGGGAGCACACAAATTAATAATAAACATAAAGAAACTCATGGATAATAATAAAATAGTAGTAGAAAACTTTAATACCCCACTCATAGCAATGGACAGATCATTAAAGCAGAAGATCAATAAGGAAACAATGGCTTTGAATGACACACTGGACCAGATGGACTTGACAGATAGAGTCAGAACATTGCATCCTGAGGCAGCAGGATACATATCCTTTTCAAGTGCACATGGAACATGCTCCAGAATAGATCACATACTGGGTCACAAATCAGGCCTCAACTGGTACAAAAAGACTGAGATAATACCATGCATATTTTCAGACAACAATACTATAAGACTTGAAGTCAACCTCAAGAAAAGACTTGGAAGGACCACAAATACATGGAGGTTAGAGAACATCATACTAAAGAATGAATGGGCCAACCAGAAAATTAAAGAAGAATTAAAAAAATATATGGAAGCAAATTAAAATGAGAACACAACAGTCCAAAACCTTTGGGATGTAGCAAAGACAGTCTTAAGAGTGCCTATATCATAATATAGGCTTACCTCAGGAAGCAAGAAAAGTCTCAAATACACAACCTAACCTTATACCTATAGAAGCTAGAAAAAGAACAACAAATAAAGCCTAAAGCCAGCAGAAGAAGGGAAATTATAAAGATTAGAGCAGAAATAAACAATATAGAAACAAACAAAAAACAGTTGAACAGATCAATGAAACTAAGAGCAAGTTCTTCAAAACAATTAATAAAATTGAGAAACCCCTACCCAGACTTATCAAAAGAAAAGAGAAAGGACCCAAATAATTAAAATCATAAATGAGAGGAGAGATCACAAACAACATCACAAAAATACAAACAATAAGAGAATACTCTGAAAAATTATATGCCAAAAAACTGGGAAATCTGGAAGAAATAGATAAATTCCTAGAAACTTACAAACTACCAAAACTGAAACAGGAAGAAATAGAGAATTTGAACGGACCCACAATCAGCGAAGAAATTGAATCAGAAATCAAAAATCTCCCAACAAATAAAAGTCCTGAGCAGATGGCTTCCCAGGGGAATTCTATCAGGCATTTAAAGAAGAGTTAATACCTATTCTTCTCAAACTGTTTCAAAAAACAGAAATGGAGGGAAAACTTCCAAACTTATTCTACAAAGACAGCACTACCTTGATTCCCAAACCAGACAAAGACCCCACTAAAAAGTATAATTACAGGCCAATGTCCCTGATGAACATGGATGCAAACTTTTTCAATAATGGCAAATCTAATTCAACAGTACATTACAAGAATTATTCATCATGATCAAGTCAGATTTAGTTCTGGGCTGCAGGAGTGGCTCAATATTCACAAATCAGCATGTTACACCACATTAATAAAAGAAAGAATAAAAATCATATATGATCCTATCAATAGATGCATAAAAAGCATTTGACAAAATACAGCACCCATTCTTGATGAAAATCCTCAAGAAAGTGGGGATAGAGGGAACAGACGTCAACATCATATAGTCCAATAGAGGAAAGACCCACAGCTAATATCCTCACTGGGGAAAACTGAGAGCCTTTCCCCTATGGTTGGGAACAAGACAAGGATGTCCATTCTCACCATTACTATTTAGCATTGTACTGGAAGTCTTAGTCTCAACAATCAGGCAACAAAAAGAAATAAAAGGCATTCAAATCAGCATGGAAGAAGTCGAACTTTCACTATTTGCACACAACATGATAGTCTATGTAAAAAACCTGAAAGACTCCGTGAGAAAATCGCCAGAACTAATACATGAATTCAGCAAGTTGACAGAATATAAAATCAATGTGCAGAAATCTGTTGCATTTCTATACACTAACAACAAAGCAGCAGAAAAAGAAATCAAGGAATCTATCCCATTTGCAATTGCACCAAAAACAATACAATTCCTACGAATAAACCTAGCCAAAGACACAAAAGATCTGTACTCTGAAAACTACAGAAAACTATGAAAGAAATTGAAGAGGACTCAAAGAAATGGAAAAGCAGTCCATGCTCATAGATTGGAAGAATAAACATTGTTAAAATGTCAGTACTACACAAAGAAATCTACACATTTAATGCAATCCCTATCAAAACACCAACAGCATTTTTCACAGAAGTAGAACAAACAATCCTAAATGACCCCAAATAGCCAAAGCAATCCTGAAAAAGAAAAACAAAACTGGAGGCATCATAATTCCAGATATCAAGCTCTATAACAAAGCTATAGTCATCAGAACAATATGGTACTGGCACAAAAACAGACACATAGATCAATAGAACAGAACAGAAAACCCAGAAATAGACCCACACATATATGGTCAATTAATCTTCAACAAAGCAGGAAAGAATATTCGATGTTGGAAAAAAGACAGTCTCTTCAACAAATGATGTTGAGAAAACTGGACAAAAACATGCAGAAGAATGAAACAGAACCACTTTCATACACCATACACAAAAGTATATTCAAAATGAATGAAAGGCCTAAATGTGAGACAGGAATCCATCAAATTCCTAGAGGAGAACACAGGCAGTGACCTCTTTGACCTATGCCACAGCAACTTCTTACTAGACATATCACCAGAAGCAAGGGAAACAAAAGCAAAAATGAACTATTTGGGCTTCATCAAGATAAAAACTTCTGCACAGCCAAGGAAACAATCAGCAAAACTAAAAGGCAACCTATAGAATGGGAAGAGATCTGCAAATGCCATATCTGATAAGGGATTAGTATTCAAAATCTATAAAGAATTTATCAACTCAACACCCAAAAAACAAATAATCCAGTTAAGAAATGGGCAGAAGACATAAATAGACACTTTTCCAAAGAAGACACCCAGATGGCTAACAGACATATGAAAAGATGCTCAACATCACTTATCATCAGGAAAAACAAATCAAAACCACAATGAGATACAACCTCACACCTGTCAAAATGGCTAAAATTAACAACACAGGAAACAACAGGTATTGGCAAGGGTGTGGAGAAAGGGGAACCCTCTTGCACTGTCAGTGGGAAAGCAAACTAATGGAGCCACTCTGGAGAACAATATGAAGGCTCCTCAAAAAGTTAAAAATAGAATTACCCTATGATCCAGCAATTGCACTACTAGGTATTTAACCCAAAGGATATAAAGATTCAAAGGGGTACATGCCCTCCAATGTTATAGCAGCATTATTAACAATAGGCACATTACAAAGAGAGCCCAAAAGTCCAGTGACTGATCAATGGATAAGGAAGAGCTGGTATATGTATATATAGTAATATTCCTCAGCCCTCAAAAAGAATGAAATATTGCCATTTGCAATGATATGGATGGAGTTAGAATGTATTATAGTAAGTGAAATATGTCAGAGAAAGACAAATACCATATGATCTCATTCATATGTGGAATTGAGGAAACAAGCACATGAACATATGAAAAGGGGGATAAAAAAAGGAGAGAGAGACGGGGCGCCTGGTGGCTCGGTTGTTAAGCATTTGCCTTCGGCTCAGGGCGTGATCCCAGGGTGCGGAGATGAAGCCCGGCATCAGGCTCCCTGCTCTGCTAGGAGCCTGCTTCTTCCTCTCCCACTTCCCCTGCTTGTGTTCCCTCTCTAACTGGCTGTCCCTCTCTCTGTCAAATAAATAAATAAAATCTTAAAAAAAAAAAAAAGGAGAGAGAGAAACAAGCTATAAGACTCTTAAGGATAGAGAACAAACTGAAGGGTTGACGGAGAGAGGTGGATGGAGGCTGGGATACATGGGTGATGAGTATTAAAGAGGGCACTTGTTGGGATGAGCATGGGGTGTTGTACGTAAGTGATGAATGACTGAATTCTACTCCTGAAATCAATATTGTGCTGTGTGTGAACTAAAATTTAGAAGAAAGAAAGAAGAAAGAGAGGAAGAAAGGGGAAAAGAAAAGAAAAGAGAAAAGAAAAGAAAAAAGAAAAGAGAAAAGAGAGGAAGAAGAAGAGGAGGAAGAAGAGGAAGAGGAAGAGATAGACAACTAACCAGGAAGAAAAAATTTTAAAATATTTATATTTATGGAAGGAAACCATCTTGAATTATATAGATTTGTTTTAGTTAGATCTTAGATGTGTGATGATTTTCCCTAACTCAGAAAAGTAACACAGTAGGCAAGCTGTTAAATTTTGCATGAGCTAAAGCATATTTTTGCTCTCCTAAGCCATACCTGTGCATATAGTTAAGTTTTGCAGGTAATTACTTCCAGGTGCTTGCCTATAGGAATTCATTGCAATGCAATGAAATCAGAGTAATAAACTCATCAACAAAAATTAACCCATAGGCATGTTACAGAGACACGTATATTTAAATGGCATCAGTATTATAATTTGTGAATTCTAGATGTTTATGTTCTTGATGGAGACAATCTCCTCCTAAGTAATTATGAAGATCTACATACAACTAGTTATGTTTGGCATTATCCTAAGCTCATTAGAATATTATACATGCCCAATTTTTAAATGGGGAATTTAGATTTTTATCATTTATCATAGAGAAATCTTTATGATTTGATTGCCCCATTGTTACAGTTAAGGAAAACACAATGCAGCTTTCTGTTTACTATCTCTTCTCATTGATTATCATTCTATTACCTGTCAAGGCATATTAAATAAAATATTAAAATTATTTTGGTGAAGAGAACTGAACCACATTCTATAAACTTTCTATTTTAGCATTTTCTTTAAAAAAAATTACGTATTAGATCACTGAGTTGTCTTTAACCACATATAAGAAAGATAAATTCCCATCCATTTCAAATGATTAGCTGTAGTACTTACTTAATGTTGTTGCATTTGAAAATGTTGAAATAAAATTAATTATGGATAAAATCTTACTAAATTAAATAAATTTAATTTCTACATATTATACATTATAGTGTACATAAAAATTATTTAATAATTCCTGCTATTATAGACCTCCCCTAACTTGCAAATGATGACAATACTCATATCAGATAATTTATACATACATATAAATAGATGTTATCAAACATAAAATTCTGAGGATTCTAGAAGAGTACAGAGACTTTACACTGAGTCCCCACTCAGACGGGAGTCTGCTTGAGGAGTCTCTCTCTCTCTCTTCCTCTGCCCTTCCCCCTTCTTGGGCCCTCTCTCTCTACCCCTCTAAAATAAAGAAATCTTTAAAAAAATAAAAAAGAACTCCTTAAATATATATTTTGAAATGGATTTATTAAGCCTAATAGTCTGTATACTTTCCGCTGTAAATACTACACTTTATGAGTCTTTTGTAGATGTCATTCATATCTATCTTTAATGTCCCCTGACAAGCATTTTGAACTCTCAATATCATCATGTATGCAAACAATTCTGATGTGTAGAGAGAGGCTTCCCATAAGACCCAGACTGAGAAACACAGTTCTGAACAAATCGATTGCTTTTCCCTAATACAGATACACAAATTATAACTGTTGCCTTTAAAATATACTTTTTCTTAAAAGTTAACATAGATTGATGACATGCTATTTTCATGTTAAATAATAAACAAGAGTGGTTTTGGTTTCATAGATTTTTTCCTAATCCCTCTTTCAGAATTGCCCATGATCCTATTAAATCGTGGCTGTTAGATGGTACTGTGTTGCAGTATATAGCCAAAGCATATTGGCCACTGATTCATTACTCTTCTACTTCATAAACTTCCTGTAAGTAAAGAAGATACATATCTTCAATAAACCCAATGGAGGAAATATAATGTTTCTTTCATCTTTGGGCTTTATGAAACACCTAATAAAGAGTTCATATGTACTAAAAAGCTGGAAGAATTATCTAATGTTAGGTCTTTTAGTCAGGTTTTCCCCAGCTTACAGTATGTACACATGTATGTGTGTATCTCACTGTATTTCACTCACTGTATTTCAATATTACACACATCTTTATTGAACATATTTTCTTTCTGAGTTATCAAGAAAAAAGTTCTTACAGCAACTGCATTTGACAGGCATTCCTAAAGCATAGGGTTCAAAGATATTATCTAACCATTAAGTCCTACTGAGAACTAAAACTTCTATCCAAGAAAAACATGTTAGAATCTTAAAACATAACTATAAATTTTTGGAAGTGCATGATGATATCACATTCTCCTAAACATGGATTAAAAATATACAAAAATATTAAAATCTGCATGTAGAGTGTAGTTATATGAAAATAGGTGGGTATTTTCAGGATAAGAAACTGAGAGATAAATGCCTTAGTCATACTCACTTCTAATATATTGTGAGTGCATTTGTGTGAATTAACTTACTATTGAACACCTTAATTGGAAATTTGAAAAATGGTGAAATATATAGGCCTCAAAAATGCAGAATATTTCAGAAATATTCATTTAAGCATTAATGTATTTCTTTATATTTGTTCTACCAAATGCTGAGGAACTTTACTGATATTTATATTTTACATTTTATTTTATATTTTATATATTATTTGTATACGTACATTTTCACATGTTTTATACATAAAATTCTATTTGTAAAAAATATTTATTCTGCCTTTATATATTTTATTGGGTATAAACTTCTGGGTTAAGTATTCTTTTTTTTTTTTTTAAGATTTTATTTATTCATTTGACAGAGAGAGAGATAGCCAGCAAGAGAGAGAACACAAGCAGGGGGAGTGGGAGGGGAAGAAGCAGGCTCCCAGCAGAGGAGCCTGATGCAGGACTCAATCCCAGAATGGGCGGGGTCACACCCTGGGCCAAAGGCAGACGCTTAATGACGGAGTCACCCAGGTGCCCCATGGTTTAAGTATTCTTTTCCTCTGATTCAACTCATGTTATTGCATTGTATTCTGGCCTCCAATCCTTCTTATGATAACTTGGCCAACACCTTATTATAGTCCTTTTATATAAGCTGATTTTTTATTAGTTTTATTAAGTTGTAAATTACCCTGAGTAAAATTCATCCTTTTTAGTCTACCATTAAACAAATTTCGATACTTATACAGTTATGTAACCATCATAATACAGATATAGAAATTTCTCATTACTCAAATGCCCATTTTTTTCCAGTAATTCAAATAAAAGGAAGAATATAAAATGTAATTGAGTTTGACTTCACTTACTCACTATAATGCATGTAAGAATCATAGATGGCATTGTGTATGGTTGGTTTCTTTTTACTACCAAGTAGAGTTGCATTATATGGAAGTACTATAGTATATTTATTCATTCACCAGTTAAAAGATATTTTTATATTTTATATATACATATTTATATTTATATATATTTATATATTTATTTATTTATATATTTATTATATTATATATTTATATTTATATATTATTTATATATTTATATATATTTATATATATTTATATATATTATTTATATATACTATATATTTTTATATTATATATTTATACTTATATTTATATATAAATTTATATTATATATATATATTATTTATATATATGTATTTTTATATATATTTATTTATATTTATATATAATATATTTATATATTTATATTTATTTATATTTATATATATTTTTATATATGTATATTTATATATGTATATATGTATTTATATATATTTATATATTTAAATATATATGTATTTACATATATATTTAAAAGATATTTTTATTGTTTTCAGATTCTGTTAATTATGAAACAGCCCCTCCAAATACTTGCATACAGGTTTTAGTGCGAACATATATTCTCATTTCCGTTGGACTAATCTATTTCCTTTGCTCCTTATGCATATTTTAAAAATAACCTTTGGTTTTCTACAAAATATCTTGGTGGGGTTTTAAGATTATATTGAATTTGTAAATCTGTTTGGAGAGAACTGTTTGGAGAGAACTTAAAACTTCTAAATTCCATTCATTTTCTCTCATCAGTTTTTTTCCTCTTTTAATATACAGGCCTTGCATACATTTGTTAGAATTACACATAGCTTTTAAAGAATTTCATGTGCTTTAGTAAATGATATTTCTTTCAATTTTAATTTTCAATTGTTATCTGTATTAAGTAATACAATTATTTTTTAATGACCTTATATTCTCTGACCTTGCCAAATTCACTTATTAAAAAATTTTGCATATTTGTTGGGAAATTTATGAGTAAATAGCTGTTTCTTCTGTTACAGCTTTCTTGTTCTCTTTCAATCTCTACGCCTTTGTTTGTTTTTTTGGGTTTTTTTTTTACCTTATTGCATTCACGATGATCTAAAACTATGAACTGAGAGGGCTGACAATAAACATACTGGCTTTGTTCCTAATCGTAAGGGCAAAAAAAATAAATGTTTCATCATCAAATATGATGTTATCCATAGAGATTGTTTGTCAATGTCTCTTAATTATGTTAAACAAGTTTCATTTAATTCTGAATTTGCTGAGCATCTTTTTAGGATTAATGAATATTCAATCATGCAAGTGCTTTTCCTGCATCTATTGGTGCTTTACATATTTCTCTCAAATTTGGATTTTTTTTCATTTCCATTCCATTGGAAATACTTTCCCATTTCATTCGTAATTTTGTATATGACCCATCAGTTATTTAGAAGTGTGATTAATTTCCAAATATTTATGAATATCATGGTTATCATCTTACTATTGTTTTCTTGCTTAATTCCATGTAGTCAAAGAACATTCTCTGTATGATTTAAAGTCTTTTTAATTTATTGAGATGTGTTTATCACATAGAATATGATCTACCTGAGTGACTCATGCACATTAAAAAGAATGTGCATTCTACTGTTGCTGGATAGGGTTTTCTATTGAGTCTACTGCTGAGCTTGTCTAAGACATGCTTTATTTTTATTGTCATGTTGTTTGTTTTCTAGAATTTCTATTTGAGTCTTATAGTTTTTATCTATTGGCTTAAATTCACCACCTGTGAATGCATGCTGTCTACATTTTCACCTAGAGCACTTATTACAGTAATCCAGTAAGAAAAAAATTCCTTGATGGTAATGTCAACATGAGAGACATCTGTGAGCCTTGGTTCAGAGTCTGAGTCTTTTGATCACTTTGAATCTTAATATTAGGTTATTGTGCTCATGCCACAGAGGTGGTCCCTCTCCACCCTTTTGTTTTCTCCCCCAGTACTGGACCAGTTTTGCTGTTACTTGGCACTTTGTAGCCTGACAGCAAAAGTTGGAGGCAATTCTCTGTATTCTGGGTCAAAACTTGTGCTCAGGTCTCAAAAAAGGTAACTAACATAATATAATAAAAAATCATTATAAAAAAAAAAAAAAGGTGAATTCTCAGCCCTGCCTATTTTTCCCACTGACAACCAACAACTAATTTGTGTCTTGGTAATCACTGTAGAAGAAAGTATTTCCAGCTCCCTCTACCTTCCCCTCAGCAATAGACTTCTAACTGTATTATCATAGAATCTCTGGTATTCTTTCCCATCTCACTTCAATGAGTAAATGCTTATTTTTCTCTGACATTTTCCCTCCTACAACTGGTCTTCACCCTGGTCCAGACAGCAACAGGATTCCCCCCCACTTCTCTCATGGTGTAAGCCTTTGACTCATCATAATAAATGAGGGTCTGTGTGGGGTTCTGTGTATTTCCTGTAGTAAAAGTTGATTCACTCCTTTAACACTGCATCACCTGGTGAATTCTCCCCAGTCTACACCTTATTGTCCAGTCCTTTTTCTGAGCACCACATGGAAGTTCACAGAGAAGATGAATGACTGTATCTCTGGTTTCAAGTGTTTTTATACTTTTATGCTAGTCTATACTTGCCCTTTAGCAATTTATAAAAATTTTAACTGGATTATTTTGACCCACTTTTATGGCACCCAGCAACTCTCCTCCCCACCATGCTTCACCACAGATGCATAATTGCTTGTGCCTTGTCTCTTCTAGAGGGGTTTATCATTTCTTAAGATTCAGACTACTTTATTGACCTGGAACTCTCATGGGTTAAAAAAATTTATGATTGATTTATCCATATTTTTTCCTATTATGCTGAGAGCATCACCCTTTCAAGCTATATATACCTTAAGCAGAAGTGGAATAAATTGTGTGACTATAAGGTTTCTCTTTGTTTTTAAATTGCAATATGTTACTGTGATGTGGCTATGATTAATTTTTTTTGTATTTATTATGCTTAGAGATGGTCAATATTCCTGTATTTGTAGCTTCATATCGTTCATCATTATTTTTTCAAAATTTGCAGTCACTACATCTTCAAATTATTCTTCTGTCATCCTAACTTTCTGCCTTCTGGGTTCTAATTAAATATGTTAGACTATGTCCCACACATCCCTTCTACTCTTTGCACCTTTTACTCATTCTCTTTGCTTCTGTATTTATATTCTGGTTCCTCAAGTTCTCGCTGACTTGGTTGCCTTCCACTACCTTAATAGGTGTTTTTTTTTGGGGGGGGGGTTGTTTTTATTGTAAATAGTAATGATAATAATAATAGTAATAATAACTAGCATTTTAACTTTTCTAAGTAGAAGGATTAGTTTGATATTAGCTGAGAGTAGTAATCTGTCTTCCTTTTTAGGTAATGTTTGTTTCCTTCCTTGTGGCTAATGGGCTTTTGTCACTTTTTCTAGATATACTGTGATTTCACTACACTGTATCAAGCTGAGAATTTATTTTTATTTATCTTGCTTGGAAATCAGGGTTTTTTTTTTTTTTTTGAAAAACACAGGTCTTTTTTCAATTCTAGCAACAGTAATTATCATTTCTAGTATTTATCTTCCATGTTATGTGTTTTATTCCATTGGAACCACATTTAGACCGATTATATAGTATCTCTTCTTCATACTTAATTTCTTTTATGATTCATAACACATATAAATCACTGCTGCCAATGTTGGGGATAAGGATCTTTAAGACAGTTTTATGTTTCTATTTGGATAAGTTGACTAGAGCGATACAGTGCCTAATATATTAGTATGTGATGTGGGTGTATATGTGTGTGAATGTGCACTATAATATTCAGTAGGACAGTAAAACACTTTTAACAAAAGAGTGCAACTGATAGAAGTGCTTGCCATATTCAGATACCACAAAAACGACAATGGCAATATCTACATAAAGACAACATAAAAAGTTTGGCAAGGAACACAAAACCACAGATGGTTGTAGGTGGCAGTCTCTTAGCAGCAGAAACAGATTTTCCTGAGAAAACATTTCATCAAAACTTTGCTTTGAACCAGTCTGTTTTGCCATATTGAGGGCAATATTCAGGAAAAAAAATCTTTGCTAACATATAATCAGAAGTTGGGAATTTTTTAATGTGGTGGTTACACTCTAAAAACAGAGATAAGATAAATGTATAATACTAATCTTGTTTTCATCATGCGATCTTGAATAGCTCCAGACCTAACCCAAACAGTATATTAGGTAAAGTAATTTCAGAGACTACAGCTTCTCTGCCAATGTCCTACCATTCCTGTAGTGGTTCTCATTTGCTGTAAGCCCCCAAAAGAATTCAGTGTCTCCAAACCTCCCTGAAGAATCTATAGCTTTCAAAAAAGTTCACACTCACAAGATTTCATGTTTACTTTCTTCATGAGGTCTTGGCATTTGAAATAAGATAAACTCTTATACTAATTGAAAGAATCCCACTGATTCACTTTGGAAAATCAGATATAAGCCAACATAAATTATTTTGTCTCTTAGAAATACTATACTGCTGACAATATTTTATTGTACAAATGCTTGTTTTGACTGTCAAATGTTTATGATTTATTCTTCAGAATAATCATTATAGAAAACTATGCAAACATTATCAACAGTTAGTAAATAAGAGTACAGTGACTGTTAAATATGGGCTTTAATTATAAGACAATATTATTTGCATTTTGTCTAGCTTTTAGCTTTATCTGTTCTTTTCTATTTGATTAAAGTAAAAGTCCACTATATTTTAGTAGTTAAGAGTACAGGTCCCTTCCTAGGTGAATTCTGTAAACATCAATTTACTCATCTGTAAAATAAACATATAATTTCTGTCTCATGAATTTTTTATAAGAAGACATTAGAATATATAAAGCACTTAAAGTAATACCAAACTCTAATTACTCCAAAAATATTACCTACTATAGCCAATATTCTTAAAGTAATAGATAATAAAAAATATTTAAAAGTTGCTACATGAAGAATGATAGTATCTTCGATATCAAATTACTGATCTTCAATATTTTTCAACAACTATTGTGATCAACTCTTTAGTAGCTTAAATTTACACAAGATATATATTATCAGTATACCTTCTTTCATATTGTATATTTATCTTAGAAGAAATTAATTTTTTCTTCTTCAAGTATATTCCTTACTATTGGACCTATTTGCCTGTTTAGAAAACTATGCCATAAACAATTTGTATTTTCTTTAATGTTCTCCTTTACAATTTTATGCAGGAGCATACACCTTAAATATATCCATTATCATTAAAAAGCTATTGAAATGCATGTATATTTACCAAATTGTTTACATACATTTGATAAAATGGGGGGGTAACATAAGAAGTAAAAATGAGTTTAGCAGGGTTAAACATTTTTGCTTTATATTTAAGATTATAATAAGTTTAAAATATCACCTTCAATAACAACAAAATTTAATAATAAAAATGCAAAATAGAAAAGATTTAGCCAAAGTTACTCATAACTGACAAAAGTGAGTTATGGTGAAAAGGCTAGCAGAGACATCTTGGTGGGTTATAAGTAGAGAGGTCTTGCCCAGGGGAAAAAATGGACAGAGAAATTGGAAAGAGTATCTTCCTTAGAGATGGAGATGCACAAAGTAAGGCAAAGGCTGAACTAGCCAAGAGAAGGCAGTTCGCAAACTAAAAGGCTGAGAGAGAACTTTCGGGAAGATTTTATTAGTTCCAGTGTTATACGGCAGAGTAAGGAGAAAGCATTGAAAAAGCACACTACTATCTTTGGACACTAGTCTTCCTTAAGTGTCAGTGCTCTAAAGGAAAAAAAAAAGGAAAAAAGAATTTTAAACATGTTTTCTGTTCAAATAATTTAAATAGATGTTATTTTTTAAATATTAAGATAATTCAGCTCAGTTTTAAGGGAACACTAAATCTGTATTTCTTTTTTCCTCCAACTGTTCATGGAAAATGACTATTTTCATTCAGGACATAATAGCCCACAAAAAAAATGTTTTTATAAGGAAAAATGATTGCTCATATTGTACTCATATTTCATTTAAACACTTTTTCCATTATAAAATTTTATATACTTCAGCTGTATCAGTATACTATCAATAATTGTTTCTATAACATAACATTTAGTTTTCTCTTTGTCGATTTTCTTACAGAATGTTTTTTTCTGACCGATCACAATAAGGAGTTAAAACTTTTAAAAAAAACCAAATTAATTCTCTATACTAAATGATCTGAAAAAAGAATAAGATAAATAGGAAAACACACATCAAATATAAACTTTCTCCATTAACAGCAGCTCTGAGAAACAAAGTACAATCAGAGAACATATGACTTTACAATTTTCTGGTGAAGAAGAACGTATATTATCTTTGAGTTCTAATGGAAGTAAAATAAAATCTCTGTGACATTATGGTTAATACTTAAATGTACGAGGTTTGGTTGTAGGAAGCAACAATCCATTTACCCAGAGGAGATTTTTAAAAATCACATTTGTGGGGCTCCTGGGTGGCTCAGTCGGTTAAGTGGTGAAGTGTTTGTCTTCAGCTCAGGTCATGATCAGCTCCAAAAGGGGCTCCTCCGTGGGGAGTCTGCTTCTCCCTCTCCTTCTGACCCTAAATCCCTCCTGCACTCTCTTGTGCTGTCTCTCAAATAAATAAATACAATATTTTTTTAAAAAATCACATTTGCTCCTCATCTTTTCAATTCTGACACACCATCCTGGGTCATTATTTATTGACAAAACAAAGAGAAACTTCCCTTCCCCAATTATGCCCAGCACCCTAGGAAATTACACAGGTATATTGTTAAAATAATGATCATTGAAAATGTTTGGCTGTTATGCACAAAATCAAAAGAGAGGGAGGGAGGGAGGGAGGGAGGGAGGGAGGGAGGGAGGGAGGGAGGGAGGAAGGAAGGAAGGAAGGAAGGAAGGAAGGAAGGAAGGAAGGGAGGAAGGAGGGAAGAAAGGAAGGAAGGAAGGAAAACAATCTATTCAGAATCTTGAGAACAATCTGCACAAAAGAAAAACAAATATTAGCCTAAAAAATTTAAAAACAGAATGCAAATATGTCACTCTTACCAAATTATTGATTTCATGAAAATATCTTCTACAACAATGGGAGTAAAAAAATTACTTTATATTTGAAAGCACAAAAGTTCAGGTCTTGCAATTTCCATCAAGTATCACCTTGTCTGATCATTAATGCAAAATGTTAGTAATGAAAGAGAAGTAAGCCAAGTGACAGCTTTCCTTATGTTCACTCAGCAAATACATGCTTAGCCATTTTATACCATCTGGTACACAAGTGTTAGAGCAGTGAATGACTGGTGGAAAAATCAGTGGTGGAATATCAGTGGGGAGAGTCAACTAAAAAAGAGAAAGGTTTCCAACTGTGACAAGAGATATAAACAAAGGACCTGAGTGGTCATTCCCCATGAAGTACAGATAGCTAAGAGAGAAATTGGAGTCAATGGGAAGTTAGAGTTGATAATCTAGGTTGGAGGCCCCACTGCTACATCCTTTAGTCTGCTGTACTTTAAGAAATAAATAAACACTGTAAAAATAACACTTGGATGAAAACCAAGCTGCCTCCCAACACACAAATCAATACTGTTTGTAAAGGAGGAATTTTTGCTGAGAGCTGTGTCTCATGCGTGTTGTTGCTGCATGTGTGACTATTTGGTTGGTTGGTTTTAATACTTTGATTGCAGTTAATTATGGCAGATATTAATAAAGGTAGAATTCATGATCCTGTTTTATTTTGCCATAATTATTTCTGGGTAGTTGAAAAGTACTTCTCAAAAAAGTTGCTTTAATTATCCTTCGTATAGATAACATGAAGAGGAAAAACTGGGGGTACTGGTGGTCAACCAAATGGTGAAAATTTAAAATATCAGAGGAAAACAGTAAGCTATGTAACTTGATAAAATATAATTTCCAAATTCCAGTGATTTAGTGTAATTATTAGGGTCTTTCTACTCCACAGTGCGGGAATGGCACTTCAGAAATTTACCATGATACACTCTAAATTACATTTGAGGTTTCCATCATTTTTCAAATTCTAGTATACCATTTTATGTGCCTGATTATACCTCCTACTAAACTCCAAAGCGAAACCTCTATTACAACTACGCTCATTTTTATTTTTCATGGTTCACACGTAGTGCTTGCCTAGGCAGCACATACACCGAAATTTTCATTGTTCACATGTAGAAGCTACTTCCAGTCTGTACAGTGTCTTCTTCTCTGACTTAGCCTAACTTGGCATTTCTCCAAGTTTGGCTTCCTCAGGAATGTTTCCCTAATGATGGCTGCCTATAAAGAGCATTTCTATTAAGTGACGCTCTGGATGTGACCTATAATACTGTCATGTTCTCTAATGGTATCAGCATAATTTGGCATACTTATATCACTTTTCAGGATTATTTCATATTTTTTTCTACAATTTGTGTGTATAAACAATTAGTCTCTTCAAGTGGATTATAAATTATTTTTGTGCAGGGAGTGAAACGTAGTACCACTCACAAATTCATTTTAGTTAGGGTTTCATGACACACACAAAGACCATTCTAGAATTCCTGTTTACTTAGTGTGAGCTTCAGCACAAGAATCTCGTGCTTCAAAATTACTGAATAGGCTGGAAGAATAAAGACAAACATGAATGCCTCTAACTACCCGCTTTACCTACAGCTTTCAGAGAATTAGAAAGGTGTTCCTCTCATTAAGGTAAGAAACTGAAGGATTTCACTACTGATAGGCACAGCTTCCTGTCATATTCAAGCAGGTGATTCAGAAGGGAATACTTCAAAATCATTGCAGAAATTCTTTTTCCCAAGTATATCTATCTGTTTGGTGATGTTGGATGAAGAATAATATTTCTTTGATCTTTCTTCTAACTTCCAGATTTCACATAATTTCATCTCATTGGTGGAACAAAACTGGGGTGTCTCTGTAAGCACAGGAGTCTGGGAAACATAGTTCCTAGACTTACAGCTCCAGCAAGAGAATGAAGAGTGCAATATGACAGAAGGGTGGTTAAGAGATTTTTCTAAATTGTACCCAGCTGTTGGCTGCATATTTAGATAGAAATGTGTCAATTATTTGAAGTCATTTATCTAAAAATATCTGATTTCAATAAATTAGTTAATTCTTATAAATTCACTATTTTAAGATTAAAACTACTATTTATCTGTATTAGATTCCCTCCGTTAGGAAGAGCTGATGAGAATAGAGAGTTTTGTGGTGCCCTGTACAGACAGAATAACCACCCTACTCTGCAGACAGAACAGCTGGTGGCAGCAATATACCAGGAGAAACTAGTTGGGGATGGATTCATTATCCCCATAGGTAGATGGGAGTATTGGCAGTTAAGTCACTGAACCTAAAGTTTTACGATAACTTAAGATGTTTTAAAGTTTTAAAGATTACTCAAGGAGCAGAGCAACTACACTTCTTCCCCAAAGAATGCATACCACATGAGTTTCTTGTAACCTTAACATCACCCTGGGGGTGGTGTAAAATGATGAGTGAGGTTCACGTTAAGGTTTTCCACCAGTTCAGCCATCCATTTGGGACGGCAACCCAAAATGAAATTTTAAATGAGGTATGGAGTCCTGAAAAGTTCTATTTCTGCCATACTCAAGCATAAATTAATACTTTCTAGAGAAGGAAATGGCATCTTGGTTAGATTGAGTTTATGAAGCTAAAGGAAGAATTTTATGGGATTCTACATTTATATTTTTGTACTTGAAAAAAAATATGCGTTTAAACAGTGAAGGTGAAAATGGGTCTCTAAGGCAAGAATGCTAGGTGCTTCTACTCACACAGCTTCGGAAAGCAGGTTTACATCTTCATTCAACTGCTGCAGGATTACTATGGACAGCTAGATAGTTGTAAGTTGTACCTAATTCTCCCTGTTACGTGCTGCTTCCTGCAGTCCAGAGTGGTGGTGTCACCCTTCTAAGGAATATTTGATCAACATTTCACTAGTCTATCAGGGAATATTTTACTGGGAATTATTTTTAGATTTTACTATGGCTATTAAGAGTTATAATATTCATTTTTATATAGCTTCACTTTTTAGCCTAATGTTCTGTTAGATTTGTTATAGGAACTGTACAGTATCAGTTATTCTGAATCTGTTGCCATTCATACCTCAATCAAATGATACTAACAATAAAGGTTAGTAAAAGTAGGTGAAAGAATAAAAGGAAAATTTACAATATTTGCTAAATATCTGTAATATGTTTTAATATATAAGGTATTCAATTTTTCTTCTACATTTGAACTCAAGCCTTAGATATTTGTGGATAATTTGCATTTTACATCCATCATTATATTAAATATGTGTATATGCGTGCATAAATGCATGTTTATATATATAATACATAAATAAATATAAATCCTGGACAATTTATCTCAAAAAAAAATCCTTTCAATAAATTAGTTAATTCTTATAACTATTTTAAGATTAAAACTACTATTTATCTGTATAAGATTCCCTCGATTAGTAAAAAATAGAGAATATAGTCTATATATATATAATGTATATATATAATGTATATATAGAGACTATATAGATTATATATACACAATGTCTATATATATTTATAGACTATATATGTATAAATTATCTAGGATTTATATTTATATATTGTTTTACATGTTATATATTATAAACCATATACATTATGTTACAATTCTGATATAATGTCCATCAATATCATTCTTTTTAATAATAGGCTATTTTGACATGTATTATTTTCACATGTTAAAATGTCAAGTCAGAAGATTTAAAGGGTCTGAAATTTTACCCTAATAATAAGTTCAAAAGTTAGTCCATCACAGTTTCATAGATCCTGGCAGACAAATACAAGCCCTTTGGATCAGAGACAAAAGACCGTCTACTGATCATAGCAGTGGGTGTGACACATAAAGACTGAATCATCTATACATACATTGGAGTGCATTACAGGAGATAAACCCTGAGATTAAGAATCCCTGATTTTATTATGGCGACTGTTCACAAACTTGCCTATTTCTCCCACTTTAGAGAAAGACATTTTCTTAATATTATGGAATACAATTGAAACTTCTCTATCTTTGCTATCTGGAAATGTAAGTAAATCTGCTTCAGTGGAAGCCACTGTATTTTCCCAAGGCTATGGATTTATATAAGCACAAACAGAAGAAAAGGTAGTCTGATGGAATTTGCTGTTAATACCTAATCATGGAGGAACATGAGAGATCTATGGCCAATTGTCTCCTAACAACACATACACAAACCATAAATCTATCACATTTATGTTTGACATGAATACTGAAAAAATACAACTATGAGTAAATGTATGTATAAAAATTTAATATACAAATTCTCCTTGTGCTAAAGGAGTAATCACAGCCTTGGATTATATTATATCATAGCCTTGAAAATAAAGCACATACATATAGTAGTTTTGTTAGTTAACTATACATTAATTATAAAATTATAATTATTAAGTATATAAGTATTAAGAAAATATTCAGAACAATAATTTATCTAATTCTTAGAAGAACATACATGCTATTTAAATAATTCATTTATAGTGATAAAAGGCTAACAAACTAAGTAAAAATGGTTGTGAAATCAGTGTTTATAATGATTGTGGGTTGAATGTTCAGGTTATAAACTTCAATTTACATAAAAATGACTGCTTTGAATGCAGGATTTGAAATTCTTTGTATTGAGAATTATTGTCTCATTGATTTTTTTTCTTATGGAAAAGCAGATGCTCCATATTAGATGTGATTTCAATTCACATTCAACATTTTTATTGCTAATTATTCCTAACTAAATATGTTGTCCATTATCAACAGCCCACTTTGGAGAATACAAAAATGCTGGGTTTTTTTCTTTTTTTCTTAAAACTCAAAATATTTATGTCTAAGATGGAAAGCACTTTAATTTTAGTTATCCTCTCTGCCTTCTCCTGATTGGTTTCATCTTACTAGCTTTAGGAATAAGAAATGATGTTAATACTGGGCCCATGGTGGCACTTTGGAAAGCAGACCAATTATTATATTTAGAGATAAACTAAGAGGAATTTATTATATTTTAGCATTTGTCAATAGAGAATGTTTGTAATGAATTTATTCACAGGAATAGAGACAGTGGTTCAATTCTGTTTTATTAAGAGTTTGTGATTGGCAGGGATTCCATACTATATAGGAAACTCCTTTTAATACTCATGATGGGGCACCTGGGTGGCTCAGTCCGTTAAGCATCTGACTCTTGGTTTCAGCTCAGGTCATGATCTCATGGTTCTAGGATCAAGCCCTGCATTGGGCTCCATGCTCAGTGCAGAGCTTTCTTCAGGTTCTCCCTCTCTCTGCCCCTCCCTGCTTGTTCTCCCTCTGTCTAAAAGAAATAAAACCTTTATATACTCCAAAAAAAAATACATACTGTTGTATTTGTCTGATTGATTCCTGTGGTAGAGAATTCACCACTTTTCATCTGGAATTTCAAATTCTTCAATTGCTGCATAATTATCACAGATATATTTTTGGTGTCATATAGTGTCAAAATTTTGTGGTAGGTACTATATAACTTCTAGAAACGATTTTAATATACAGTCATATACTCCATTTTTTTTTTTGGCAAATAAGAACATTACCTAATATTATCTAGTGACAGACGAAGGCCAGAATTCATTTTTTGTTTGTTTGTCTCCAGTGTTCATCATCTTCGATGTGCTATCTGGTAAGAGTAGTTTTACTCTTTATACCCACTATGGCTTTTGCTGTGGGCCTGGCTAACACTGAAAAGTCAAGATAGATGTTGATTGAAAAATAAAGAAAATGTTTCTAAAGTGAACAGAGCAATTAACTGAGCTTTATTTACCCTAAAAGTTGATTTACCACCTGGAATGGGGGAGGGGGGAACTTTTGGTAATTGTATAATTGAGAAATTCATAATGTGTAAGACTTGGCTATTTGAAGTGAAAGAATTGTTTGGTACAGTATAGAGCATGTTTCAAAAAGTCTATAAATCCCTTCATTTCACTCAAACTTATTTTTAAAAATATAGATTAATGTTAATATGGTAAACTTGATTTCATTATGTGCAATAAATAAATAAATAAATAAATAAATAAATAAATAAATAAAATGTCTTCACACTAGGTTACCAAAAACGTGTAGAAGTTATTGTATATACTCTTGATGCTCCTTAATTTCTTGCTTGAATCAGAATTACCGGTCTGAATCTTAACCTCAAGTGAGAATTCACATCTGAGAGCCTTTTTTTGAGCCTGAATAGTGAATAGGAAGCCTAGATGTTTTCTTTGGTCCTGCTGTTCTCCATATGCTTCTTTGCTAGGTTCCAATTCCTGTTGTGAGGATTATTATCTGTTGCCAGGATATCATAAATGAGTAGATGATTCTAATCAACCCCAAATACTTCATATTTATAACCCATTCTGCATCAGTAAAACTGACCAAATGAAATTATTTCACTGTGGTTTTCAAAAAGTAAAATGTGTACAAATTTATTTTGTGCATTCATATTCAAAATAGCTCTAGAAATTGCTTAGAACTTATTTTCACATAGTGTTCACCTACATCATAATTATTCTCCATACTATTAGAATCACTTAGTCTCCTTTTCCACTCAGCGTAATTCCAAATCTAAATTATCAGTCATACAGATTAAGAAATTGTAAAAATTAATTTTGTACATTTGCCACAAGTCATTATTCTAATGAATACATTTGTCTTTTTAAAATCTGGTGGGCTAAACCATTTTCCAGTTCAGCTTAAGTACCTTAAATAAAATCTACTGAAGAAGCAATATCCAATCATGTCTTTAGTATAAATGCACAAATTTGGAAAGGTCAGGGAACAGAGTTATGCTTGGAGAGCACTAAAGTAAACTGGGCAGGGTAAGCACTGGAGCAGAACAAAATGATGCTGAAACGAGAGTGAACAAAGCTCGGCTAGGTCAGAAGCCCAGCTAAGCAAACAGAGAACAGTGCTGTGCTCAAAAGAAGAGTAAGAACTCTAGGGAAAGCTTTGAGGCAGTTGGCAAAATTCATTATGACTTCCTCTACTTATAAATGGACTTTAGCTATTTCAATCCCATCTGTGAACTGTCTGGACATACAGAGAGGGATTGCCAAAAACATAATAGTGATAGGTTAATTAGGGGAAAAATCAGTAGGCTACTTTTATTAGACTATTGTTCTCTCAATTTGTTTTTCAAAAATAAGTTATGTAGAACTCCACTTCCATTTATAACAGATTAAGTGCTCCTTGATCAGCCCTACCATTGTAAATCATGTTTAAAATAGAAAAATATAAGAGGCAGTTCTTTTCAGGTATTGGATAACAGGAAGTTCAAGTTTATAATTCATGATAGAAGAAAAATTCATAAGGTGAACCACATGACTAGCTTTGCTCCAAGCTGCATTGAGCTAGAGTCCAAAAAACCATGGTGATTCCCTGCACAAAATGATCAGATCAGAAGAAACATCTAGAATTTTCAAGGTAGGTCCTTAGAAAGTAGATGTATAGGTGGAAGGGCAGCATCAGAAGTCACTGTGGAAGCTCCCCACAAATCCTTAGATGATAGCTAGGCTGTGTATGCACAGGGTAAAACTCAAGGCTTATCAGAGAGGTATTCATTCGTCAGACCTACTACAGATTTGAGACAAGTAGATACATGAGAAGCCAAGCAGCGCTGGGAGATTTTAGATATCGGCTCATCCAAAGTAGAGCAATACGTTTATCACAAAAGGCATCTGGCTGAGACGCTGGGATTACATGTAAGAATCACAACTGCCACATGTGAGAAGAATTCATCTTCTAGACCTGCTCTAACAAAGTTGAAAACCAAGGCTTGACAAGATCTTCACTGAATACAGAGATTGGATTGTAGGTCATGCCAAGTTAGAAGGGCTTTGAAAACACCTTAGATCTTTAATTATACATCTGTATAGTTAATTTACAAATCTGAAACTTAAAGAGTACAAAACATAAAAATGATTAGCCAGTAATTCAACTATCTGCCAGAACCAAAATCAACACAACACACACCACAGGAAGATAGTTCACCGCAGTCTCTATAATAGTTAATCCATAATATAAAGCACACAATTAAAAATTATTAGACATGCAAAGAAACCAGAAAATGTGATCCATCAAGATTCAAACTGTCAACAGAAAGGCTTAGACACAAATAATGAAACTAGTAGACAATGATTTAAAAGCAGCTATTTATAAATATGTTCATGATATTTAAAAAATATAATCTTAATGAGTAAATAGATAAGCGATCTTGTTACATGTAAGAAAGTCTGCATTGTGTGACTGGAGGTCTCAGTCTTTGGATTCGCCATGGGAAGATTTATATGGGGGTCCTCAATTGAATACAGACAGCCAGAAGGAAAGTAACAAGTACCAAAGCACTTTATTAATGCGAAAGTACCCTCTCAAGGTGGGAGAGCAGGCAGGTTCCAGGAGGTGGAACCAGCCCAAGGTTGTTTCGGGATTGGATAGTTGTTGTGTTTCTCTGGGCTACAAGGAACTGTAATGTACAGTGGGGTGGCCTCTAAGGGAGGTTGTGTCCAACCATTTGGGGAACTCCTCCCACAGGTTTTTGACCCTGCAAGGTTTAGACCAGAACCATCATGGCAGCCTTTTTCAGGGGTGGAGGAAAGGGGGGTGGTACCCACAATGCAAATGCACTATAATGAGTCTAAGGGTTACTCTCAGGCAGAGGTAGTAGAAGGTAGTGCATGCTCCTCACCTGTGGCTCTTGATCTCTCTGCCCTGAGGTCTTGGAAGCCACAAGGTCAGGATGTTGTGTTCCCCAGGGCTTTTAGTGTGTAGCTTATTTATCACTGTCCTTGCCTCCAGCTCATGTCACTATCATTTCCCTTCAGGGACTTGGGACTCTGATTGGGGGCATTCTTTCCACTGCTCATGTCTAGCTTCTACCTAACAAACTCAATATAGAAACAGATGCTATAAATAAAGTACCAAATAGAAATTCTATAACTGAAGGGTGTAGTCACTAAAAGGACCATTGCACTGGATGACTAATACAGATTTAGTGAACTTGAGCAGTAACCAGTTTGAAAGATTAAATCCAAGAACCAGGGAGGAAAGACTAAAGAAAATTAATAGAGGACCTTGTGATAAAATATCAAATGTCAAACATACCTGTATAGGAATCCTAGGGGAGAAAAGAATGAGAGTAGGGCAGGAAAAAAAAAAAGATTTAAACATATAATAACTGAATTTTTCTAAAATTAGAGGAGGGGAATCAGTAATATACAGATTTAGAGTTTAGCTATCTCTTAGCAAGATAAATACAAAGAAAACCAGACGTAGTCAAATCATAGGCAAACTCAAAAACCAAAGATAGAGGGAAAATATTAAAAGTTGTCACAGTGACAAGATGTAATATAGAGAAGAAACCAAATACATAAAGAGTGGCTAATTACTCATTCATCAGAGACAATAAGGGTAGAAATAATGGCTCAAGATTTTAAAAATACTGGAAAAGAAAAACAAAATGAAACATTTCCATTCCTGGAATACATTTATTAATCATTTCCCATATACTTAATTGATTAATCCAATGCATTTTTCATATTACAGCCAAGATGCTTTTTAATATGTAAATATACTCATATAACATTCCTGCTTCTAATTCTTTACTAGCTGCCATTTGTCCTGATGATAAAATCTAAACATATCATTTCTAAATGTAGTATATAAGACACTTCAGCCTAATTTTTCAACTCCACCTTCATACTTTCTATAAAATCAAGTTATATTGAACTTCTCTCTTTTCCAACAAAACGCCTTGTTTCCTCTTTCATCCCTGACATTTGAACATAAAGTTTTCTCTTATCCCAATCTCTTCTGCATATAATCCTTCACATTATGTTCAGTTAGTTTATTACTTAGGGTATTCTAGGTTATAATGTGGAAACAGACAACCCCCAAATTAGAGTGACTTAAAACACCAAAGGTGTAAAATTGTCTCATGCAAGTTATGATGCTGGTTGAGGAAACTCGCCAGAGAAACCAACCTCCAGTCTTTATACCATGTGCTTCCATGAGTGCTGGGGCAGAGGAAGAAAGGTGTAGAGAGTGGCGTTCTAGCATTGTCACACCTGTTCTAGGAAGAAACATGTAACACTTACACTCCAAATCCATTGGCCAAAAAGGCAGGAAAGTATCATCTCCCACTATGCTAGGAGGAGAGGACAAATTCCCTATTGCAATGAATAGTAATTATTCATATCTGATAACTGCTACTGATCCTACCTCATTTTAATGTGAGATGTTATTTTCTCTTTGAAGAATTTCTCCCTCACAGCTCATCCCATTTCAGTCTTGATACTCCTCTCATATTTTTTTCTAGTGCATACCATGGATTGCTTACATCAGCAATTATGTTGTTCTACTAGTATTTATTTAATTATATATGTCCCCCTTGGTATAAGGAAAACTACAGAAGGTCATTTTGCAAAAGAATGCCTACTGTGATGGCAAAATTATACGTGATTTATTGATATTCCTTAAATATACAAATATATCAGTCATTACACAAAAATCATCAATAGTTTTAGGAAGAATTTAGTCCTATACTTTCATAGTATTTTATCTAAAGTGAAAAGTTAAAAACATTTACATGTTACTGAAGTATTATGGAACTCACCATTCTTAGACATACTGTACAAAATATTATTTAACACGGTAAAGAAATAATAGACTAAAATCTACTCATTAAAATGGAGAATTAAAAGGAAAATTAAGAAGTAAATAAAAAATGCTGAATGTGATGATCTGATATATCATTTGTAACTATTTTATATCTAAGATTCTTGAAGATCTTGCAAGCATCCGATTTTTTTTAGTTGGTAGTTTGAGTTTCTGAGATCCCTATCAAATAAATTATAATCTAAAAAGTGTAGGATGACCTCTTTAAAATACATTGCAACAAAACATGTCACTCCATGAATGCTACTGCGGCTTTAGTGTACTGTTCAAATACCATACCCCTCAATATTATGTACGATCAGCATATTTCAGATTTGCCCTACTTATACAAGGAATGCAAAAAGAAAAGCAAAAACAACATCTATTTGTTTGGATATCTCCTATATTCACACCCCATAATAATCATCATACAGTTTTTTTCAGGTTTAAATAGCAAAAACTTATTTATCCTCATGGTTGAAGGAAATAATGTAGTGCTAGTACTTACATAACTGAAGCATAGAAAACTCAGTTGAGTTTTACCAAAACAAGCATGGAAATTTATATGAATCAAGAATTATCCAAATTCTTGGGAGAAAATAATGGCTTAGAAATATTTATGAAACAAGTAAGAGGGAATTCCAAAGATAATGCCACCAAACTATCCTTTACATGTATGTATGTATAAGTATAGCTATTTTTGTCATAAAATAAAATCAATTCCTCAATTTAAATAAAGGTAAAACATAGTGGAAGTTTTTTTACCCAGTAAAATGATATCTTTGAATATGATGAATAACTAATGTTTAAAATGTATTTTATAAAATGTTAATATAAAGGTATGTTTGAGATAGGCTGTAAATATTAGGAAAAATATGTAATCATGGTTAATAATGGTATTTAAATAATAGCCAATATTATTTGAAAAAATATATTACTTGGCTAAGTAAATGTAGTATTTCATTTAAAAATAACATATAAAACAAAATTAAGCAATTGGAAAAAAGGATATTCAGTATTTAGTATTTTATGAAGGAATAAAAATTTATTGTAGTCATCGAATTTGAAGATTTTTTCTTTATATTCAAATTTAGCACCAAGAACTTATTAATTCTACAACAAAAATAATAAATGCCATAGAAATTTACTTATTTTTAGTTATGAAAAATTTAACATTTGGGGCGCCTGGGTGGCGCAGTTGTTAAGCATCTGCCTTCGGCTCAGGGCGTGATCCCGGTGTTCTGGGATCGAGCCCCGCATCAGGCTCCTCCTCTGGGAGCCTGCTTCTTCCTCTCCCACTCCCCCCGCTTGTGTTCCCTCTCTCGCTGGCTGTCTCTCTCTGTTAAATAAATAAAATCTTAAAAAAAAAATAAAAATTTAACATTAAATACTATGTACAAAATGTAAAGTAAATTTAACAATATCCTTAGTTTGAAGAGAAAAGCAGAACTAAAGTAGCTGTTGCATTAACAAAAAGAGAAACATAAATATAATCAAGGTAAATTTTGCTGCCTAGGTAGTAATACATCCCTTATTTTAGAAAACAAGCACTTAATATATAGAACTATAAACTTCATTTTTTTTTTCTCTGTTTTCTCTTCCATTTGGGTAATCATGGAGCCATTTGGGGTATGTACAGGCAATGTATGGTACATTGTATCAGCCAATAGAAGACAGTTGAGTTCATTATACTTTAGTCACATATGACTTAGAAATCATTTCATCTTTAGTAAATAGTATGAGGAAGGAAAACAGAGTAAATACTTCCTTGGAAGACATTCTGAGTGTCAAGGAGATTATGAGTGTCAATGCTCTTTCTTTTGGGGCTCTTGGGAATGTGTCAGGCCAAAGCATGCTAGTGCACAAAATATTTTTGTTAATTTTTCTTTACTTCACAAATATATTCTTTGTATATTTACTTATTTTTAAAAGAAGAAATCATTGCTGGGCAATGCCAAAAGAAAAGAAAATTACTGGTGTCAGGTCGAATCCCAAATTGACTATCACACTCAGATAATCACCATGACTCAAATTCTTTCTCTTCAGAAGGCAATTTAGAGACCATCTGTTTTTACTAAAACCTAGATCTTAATGCAGGGGAGAGAAGGCATTGTTCTGCCACTCCATTCCAAAAAGTTTCAACACATATTCATCTTCCTGAATAGTTTTAAATAAACACAACTTTCCTCACTTTGTCATATAGATAAGTACTGGACACCTGCTATGATGCTTATTTCCTTGAATCCAGTTGTGAGCTATGTGAGAGCCAATGCTAGACAAGGAGAAAGCAACTAATTCCAATGCAGTTACGGTAGAAATGCATCTTGAAGGACAATGAGGTCCGTGCTTCAAGGAGAACCCGCGAAGCTTGAAGAATAAAGCAGTTTAAGGTCCTGGTTTCTGATAAGATTACAGGGCAAAGAAAAAGTAGCAAATATCACAAGTGAAGTAAATGAAGAATATAATAATCTAAGATATCTCTTTTCTGTCTTGTATTTTCCAAAATACACTTACTAGCTAAATTAACTGAATGTTTTAATATAACTTTTAAGTATTCATGCCTCTTCTGAAATTTGGATATTCTTTTTTTTTTCTTAAGATTTTTTTATTTATTTGACAGAGAGAGACAGCCAGCGAGAGAGGGAACACAAGCAGGGGAGTGGGAGAGGAAGCAGCAGGCTCCCAGAGGAGCAGGGAGCCCGACGTGGGGCTCTATTCCAGGACCCCAGGATCATGCCCTGAGCTGAAGGCAGACGTTTAACGACTGAGCCACCCAGGTGCCCCATGAAATTTGGATATTCTAAACTGTTCTTGCAAAAAGTAAATAAGGAAAACTGGAAAAATTCTATAAAAATAATTAACTGTAAAAATGAATTTTAATTGATTTTTGTGTTCTGCTTATATATTCATGTTTTTATTTTCATAAAATTGAATTGAAACAATTACCTGACTTTGAAAACTTTATCTTTTCTTTTCTTTCTTTTTTTTTTTTTTTTTTTTTTTTTTTTGAGAAGGAGAGAGAGTGCAAGTGGGGATAGGAGGGAGGGGGGGAAGAGGGAGAGAGAGACTCTTACGCAGGCTCCGCACCCAGAGCAGAACCAGATATAAGGTTCAATCTCACAACCCTGAGAACATGACCTGAGCCAAAATCAAGAGTTGGACACTTAACCAATGAGCCACCCAGGTGCCCTGAAAACCCTTTATCTCTCTTGATAATTCATCTTTTTTTTCAGTCCTAACAAAAACACACAACTGCCTACAGAAAATAATGACAGAAAAGAGAAGAAATATGTATTGACTGCATACGTATTTATATGTTTGTATATATATACGTGTGTGTGTGTGTGTATCTATATATACACATATAAAATGTGAGAAGCGGGGCACTTGAGTGGCTCAGTCAGTTAAGCATCTGCGATCCGCTCAAGTCATGATCTCAGGGTGCTGAGCCCCTGCATTGGGCTCCCTGCTCAGTGGGGAATCTGTTTTCCCTCTGCCCCTCCCCTCCACTCATTCTCTCTCCCTCTCTCAAATAAATAAATAAATATAATCTTTAAAAAAAATAAAATGTGAGAAGTGATCACTATTTTTAAATTTGGAAGAAAGTTGATATAGAGGGTTTAAAATTATGTAATGGAAATGTGAAATGAAAGAATAATTCTTTGATGTCTCTGATTGTTAAATAAGGCAAAAGCAGCAAATCCAGTGACTATAAAAAATAACAACTTAAAGCTGCATACATATAGATTTCATAGGGATGACACTTTAGCAAAAGTTTAACCATGAAATGAAATGGCATAAAAGGAAGAGAAAAAGAAATTAAAATAAGAATAGGCCTTTTTATATTTTTTACATAAAGGCAAACCTTAGTTACTCATATCAACACATGTAAGTGTATAGTTCATTGCAGCTTCTTGGACGTCTGTAAAAATAAAGAAAAGTAAATTACAGATATTTTTAATGAAATAAGCTCCCAGACGGTCATGACTCTCAATAGTGCTTATCATGGAAGATATTTTCTTTGCTCTTTAAGCATGAAAAAAGGAGGTATGTTTAATGGGTCCATAGGGATGATAGTTTGTTTTCAAATCTGCTTCGCAAAATGTCGGCTTTGAAGATTTTTTTTTTTTTTATGTTCTAAGATTGGAATTTTGGAGTTCTTGTTTTTCATACTGTTTTTCTATAATCAAAAGATAAACATAATAAAGTGTTTAAAGGAATAAAGAATAATTCTGTTTGAAATCATAAAAAAGTCCTAACAAAATATACAAAACCAAACATGATGTCTTTGTTTAAAACATCATCTAGTATTAACAGCAGCAAGAATAAAGTCAAATATTCAACACTTTCTCTTGATCTTTTAGTACGTTTTTATTTTTGAACAGATCCTTGCAATGTGTTTTGCATTATAAGCAATATAGAGAGAAAAAATTTTGATGTGTTAGAACCTGCTGATAGTTAACAGTTGCCACTTTAACAAATGGATACACAAATACATCTAGCTTAGCATCCCTGATAATATTTTAATAAAGGATCAATATGGAAATCTTTGTATGACTTAGTAGATACATGAAGTTATCTGAAGTGTTCTAGTTTTAACTCCTTTTAAGAGCAAAAGATTGTTACAATTGTAGATCCAGTGAGAAAAATTGGGAGACATTTATATAAACCAGAGCATTCAAGACATAATTTATTGATCATTCTAAAAATGACAAATTTATTGATTACTATTTTCAAAACTAACTCTGTGTTTTAAGATAGTAGGAAATGGCTGGTTAATATAATGATTTAAGTGTTTTATTAGTTAAAAATTAAACCAATAGTTAGTACTTCTACTTAAATTAAAATGTACACCCTTGAAAAAAAATAAAATATAAAGTGTACAATCTTGAAAAATAATAGGTAACACAATGAAAATCACTAGGAAAAAAGATGAAAGGGATTTTAAAATCATTACACTTTAATCCAAATTGTGCCAATAATTTTACTACTTCTTCATCCTGGTATCTAAAATCCATTCACAACTTCCAAGAAATAGATCTCAGAGATTAAGATCTAAAAACCAAGAACTAGTTCTATAATCTCTTGCTATTTATAGTTCTCAAACTCTGAAGAAAAACTGAAGACCTTTAGAATGGTATCAATTTCCCTGGATTTACATAAAAAGAAATTGGAAATAATGTTATAGCTCCTGCCTTCCACCACCCTGCATAGTACACACCTGCTCTAACAACGATTAAATATTTCATCATTGGATTGTACTAGCAAATTATTTATTTTAAAATGTATACCTCCTTATCACTCTAATCATGATCCATTCACCTTGTGTCTTTCTACACATCACAACACAAAATTTATAAATTTATTAGAGTCAGGCATTATTTTATTCTGTCCCACAAAATACATAATAATCATCACCAGTTTTGATGCACATACAATTTCATGAACCTTTTTACTAGGTTCCAGAAATTGGTAAATATACAAAATAATGACTCTGCATCATAAAAATTAAACACACACACACACACACACACACACACACACACAAACAAAAAAACACCTTAAAGATGGAGAGAGCTGGAAGAAGTAGTCTCTCCAACTCTACAGAAAAAAACAATTAGGAAAATGGAAATTAATGACTATTCATGAACTTGTCAGAAAACTCATGTCTCAGGACAGAGTCATATAAAACCTAGAGGTATAGAACTTGAGCATTTATTTAAATGAAGCAAACGTCAGTGGATACAGTATAATCTGATAGACTATTTGACCAGTAACACTGACAAATTGTTGGGCTGGTATGAAAGTATGAAGCTCCTGAGTTTGGAGTCATAGAAGAATTCCCACTCATTTATAGCCTTTCCTGCCAGGAATCTCACTAGGCTCTCGCAAGGAGGACTAGGGACAATATTAAAAAGTATGCCCTACTTAATTCAGGTTAAAGGTGGGGAATGGCAGCCATTGTGAACTCTAGCCAGTTCCTTTCCACCTTCTCCTTCACAGAACAAGTTATTTGTAGGATAAAGGATACCAAGGCCTGTGGCTCGGTGCAATGCTGGAATATCATCTCAGTTGAGAGAGAGGAAGGAAGGTCTCTACTGATTCATCTAATATATCTCACCTAGGTAACAAAATAATTAATCCTCAGGGGGAAGGTCTTCAACTGTATAACATAAGGATTCTGAGATTTATCAACTGCACATGTGGGAAAGGTATTGAGTGGAGGAGAGGTCTATGCTTTGATGAGAGGCAGGACTACTTGCAAGGACCAAAACTGATATGCAAATCAATGTGTTTCCCAAATACAAGCTTAATCCTTACATCAGGAAAGCCTCTATCCCTATCACCGTATAAACAAGCCCTGAGTAAAATAGGATTTGGGAAGAATTGGAATAACTGTCAGAAAAAGGCTCTCTTTGAGGAGCAGCCCGAGGAGGAGGATGTCTCCAAAGTCAAACAAGGAGAAAAAAAAAAAAAAAATATATATATATATATATATATACTCTTAGAGGAATTTGAAGTTACTTGTGCCTATAGAAACAGTAAACTCTAAATTTACTAAGAAAGGAACAAAGAACCTCAAACAGAAACCAACTGTTGCTTAGAATAACAAAAACCCCAGGGCACCTGGGTGGCTCAGTCATTAAGCATCTGCCTTAGGCCCAGTGCCTGATTCCAGGGTCCTGGGATCCAGCCCCGCATCGGGCCCCCTGCTCTGCTGGGAGCCTGCTTCTTCCTCTCCCACTCCCCCTGCTTGTGTTCCCTCTCACTGGCTGTCACTCTCTCTGTCAAATAAATAAATCAAATCTTAAAAGAAAAAGAATAATAAAAATCCCTACATCATAGGTCCAGCAGAAACAAAAATAAGTATTCTTCCCCATGCATAATATTTACCTCAGTATCTGTTATCCTATAAAATATGTCTGATTTTCAACAAGAAAATTAATATATTAAGATTAATATATTAAGAGCTATAATGGAAAAGTGGGCAACATGCAAAACCAGCTAGGTGATTCCATCAGAAACTCTAAGAAGGAAATACTAAAAATCAAGACCACAGTAATAGAAATGAAGAATGCTTTTGATATGCTCATAAGTAGACTTGTCATAACCAAGGAAATAGTCCATAAATTTGAAGGCAGAGTAAATGAAATTAAACAAACACAGAGTAAGAGGAAAAAGGAGGAGGAGGAGGAGGAGAAGAAGAAGAGAAGAAATAACAAACAAAACCAATGCATGTAGAACAATTCCTCCAAGAGCTGAGGGCCAATATCAAATGTTTAAAAAAATGAATGACAGAAAGTGGAAAAAAAGAGAGTAAGCAGAAACAAAAATATCTGAAGGAAGAACACTTAGAACTTTCCAAAATAGTGACGAATCCCAAACCACAGATCAAGAAGCTCAAGAGCAGAGCAAGTTAAATATCAAAATACAAACACACACTCACACACACCTAAGTGTAACATTTAGTATCCAAATTTCTTAAAACCAGAGACAGAGAGAAAATCATAAGAGCAATCAGATGGTTTAAAAAATATTTTTCTTAGAGGAGCAAAGGATAAAAATTACAGAAGACTTCTCATCAGAAATCACAGAAACAAGACAAAAAAAGATATTTTTGAATTCTGGAAAGAAAAAAGAAATAACTGTCAACTCATAATTCTATATCTACTAAAATATTATACAAAAAGAGAGAGAAATAAGGCCTTTCTCAGGAAAATGAGAGCTGATTGAATTTATTGTCAGACCTATTATACATGAAATGCTAGAAGTTCTTCAGACAGAAGGATATGCTATGGAACAAAATATCAGATCTACACAAAGAAATGAAGAGGAACAAAAGGTAAATTACTATAAAATACACTTTTTTTATTTTAATGGCTATAAAAGTAGTACTGATTCTTTAAAGCAGTAATAGGAACAATGTGTTGGGTGATTACAGCATATGTAAGTGCAACATATATAACAATAGTGCGAAAGATGGAAAGAGAAATTGGAGTATATGTTTCATTACCTGTGAAGCAATGAAATATTTGAAGGTGGAAATAGGATATTTAAAAATTTATATTGTAAATCCTAAGGAAACCACTTAAAGTAGATAAGAATGCACACACAAGAGTCAACAGAGGAAATAAAATGGAATCATAAAAGATACTCAAACAAAACCATAGAAGGCAAAATAGAAGCCAAGGAAACAACAAATTCAACAAATAAACAGTTTAACAAGAAGGTTGATTTTAATTTCATTATATCAACAATCACCTTAAATGTAAACTGTCTAAAATATATGAGCTAAATGTCAGATTTTCAGATTATATATAAAAGAAAAAAAATATGCTTTCTATGATAAACTCACATAAATATAAAGAATGAGAGAGGTTATGAAAAGGGATAGAGAACAATACACCATGAAAGAAACTAAGAAAAAATTGTGTTGAAACAGCAATATTAATTTCAGAATGTGTTAACCTCATTACAAGGAAGATTATCAAGGATAAAAAGAAACTATGCATAACTGATAAAGAAGCCAATTCGTCAACAGACATAGTAAGCCCAAGCAACATGCAGATAACAATAGAGCTTCAAAAATGTATGCGGTAAAAACTAATTGATCAAGGGGGATAAACAGACGAATTCCAAATTATAGAGACTTAAACACTGCTTCCTCAGTAAGTGATTAGAAACAAATGGCAGAAACTCAGTACACAAATACATGACCTAAACAGCACTATTAAATTTGACCTAAATGACATTTATATAACACTCCATCAAACAGCAACAGAATATGTCTGTTTCTTAAGTGCACATGAAACACTCACTTATTAGATTTTTAAACTAAAAATGACTAAGATTTTTCTGTAAATCGTACAAGGTATATTCTGGGATATAATGTAATATAGCATTCAGAAACAGAAAGATATCAGAAAACGCCATAATTATTTGGGAATTAAACAATACACTCTTGACTACTTCATGAGCCACACACACACACACACACACACACACACACACACAGTTGACCCTTGAATAACAGGGTTTGAACTGTGTGGGTCCACTTAAAGGTGGGTTTTTTTCAATAAATATAATATAGTACTGTAAATGTATTTTCTCCTGAAGATTTTTTTGAAGATTTTTTTAAAGATTTTATTTATTTATTTGAGAGAAAGAGAACGTGTTCGAGAGACAGAGATTGAGCATGACCAGGGGGAGGGACAGAAGGTAAAGCAACTCCCCACCGAGTAGGGAGCCTGATATGGGGCTTGACCCCAGGACCCCAACCACCATCATGACCTGAGCCAAGGCAGACACTTAGCCAACTGAGCCACACAGGTGCTCCTCCTGAAGATTTTCTTAATAACATTTTCTTTTCTCTAGCTTACTTTATTGTAAGAATACAGTATGTAATACATACAACATACACCATATGTGTTAATTGACAGTTGTCAGTAAGGCTTCTGGTCAACAGTAGATTACTAGGAGTTAGATTTTTGGGGAGTCAGAAGTTATACAAAAATTTTCAACTGCAAGAGGGGATTAGTACCCTTAATCCCCACATTGTTCAAGGGTAAAACTATATATATGTGCTTAAAATATGTAGTGTGTATATATATATACAAACAATATATTTATATACACATAAACAGCAGTCCATTATTTCTTATGAACATAGGTCAAAAAATTTCAAATAAAATATTAGAACTTCAAATTCAACAATACATAAAAAGGATAATGAATCACAACCAATTGAGTATCACCTCAGGAATGCAAGACTGGTTAAACACTTGAAAATAAATTTGTGTAATCATTATTTTAACAAACAAAATAATAAAAGCCATAATCACATCAATGTATGTCAAAAATGCATTCCAAGAAATGCAAAATTATTTTGTGATAAATAAACCTATCAGCAAACTAGAAGTGAATGCTCTTAAACTAATAAATGTTATCTAGAAAATTCCTACAGATATTATAATACTTAATGGTAAGACATTGAAAGATTTCCCACTAAGATCTTCAATAAGGCAAGAATATTCTTCAACATTTCTATTCAGCATCATAGTGCAATGAAGCAAAACAAATAAAAGGCATACAGGTTTGAAACACCTCTATTTGAAGATGCCTTGATTGCCTATGTAGAAGAGAAGTTTTCAACTGTGGGTGATTTTGCCCTCTAGGTGACATTCAGAAACGTCTGGAGACAATTTTGGCCATTGCAAGTGGGACTGTGCCACTGATAGCTAGTGGGTAGATGCCAATGTGAGATTCCAATGATGGTAAATATCCTACAATATAGAGCACAGCACCTACCACCCCAACCCCCCCACCGACAAGAATCCAGCCCTAAATGTCAATAGTGCCAAGGATGAGAAACTCTAATTTAGAAAATTTTAAATAACCAACACAAAACTCCTTCAAGTAAAAAGTTAGTTTACCAAGGTTGCAGGGTACAAGGAGAATACACAAAAGTTGATTTGAAAGTTGAAAGAAAATACCATTTATAATAGCACTAAATTTAAAATATTTACTTACAAATGTAACAAAATATATACAGGATATGTACATGGAAAATCACAAAAAACCAATAAAACATATCAAAGAAGACATAGATTAAATTTTCATCAATATGATCTACACAGTAAATGCAATACTAATCAACATATCAGTAATTTTTCTTGTATATATTGATAAGCTGATTCAAAGTTTACATGGAAAGCTCATGGAAAATAGTGACGCCAGAAATAGACTAATTTAATCATTGGGTTTCCAACAAAAGAATAAAGGCAATTTATCTTGTCAATTCAATTGTCAACAGATGATGCTAAAAAATTGGATGTTCATATACAAAAACAAAAAAACATCAATAATATCTAATAAAGTATGCGATAATTAATTCAAAATGTATCATATGTTTAAATGTGAAATGTAAACTCTAAAATTAAAAGGAGAAAATGTGTATGGGAATTGGGTTTGACCATGAGGCTTGGATACAATATCAAAAATACTATCCTTAAAAAAAAAAAATTGGACTTTGTCAAAACTAAACACTTGTGCTCTGCAAAAGGCACTGTTAAGAGAATAAGACAAGTCAAGAACTAGGAGCAAATATTTGAAGCTCATGTATCTGACAAAGAAATTATATCCAGAATAAAGAGAGAACACTTAATTCTTAACAATAATATAAAAAAAAATAACCAAGTAAAAAAGCAGGCAAAAGAACTGGACAGGCAGAAGGCATAAAGATGGCAAATAAACATTTGAAAATATATGCAACATTATTTATCATTAAGGAATTGTAATTTAAACTCACAGTGAGATACTACCACTACATACTTTTTAGGTTGCCTAAAATGCAAAGCTTGACAACACCAAATACTAATGAGCATGCAAAGCAACAGTTCTCTTTTATTACTAGTGGGATTGTTACATGGTACTAACACTTTGGAAGACTGAATATATAGCCCAGAATTCAAACTGCATGTTCACACTAAAACCCATAGGTGAATGATTATAGAAGCTTGCTTTATAACTATTAAAAACTTCAACAAGGGAATAGACGCATAAAACTGTGGCACATCTATAAAATGGAAAGCTATTCAGTTATAAAAAAGGAACATGCTATTGATTCATGCAACAACATGGATGAAAGTTAAATGCATTTTGCTAAATGAAAGAATCTAGACCCCAAAGGCTGAATATTGCAGGATTCCATACATTTGACCTTCTGGAAAAGAAAATGATAGAGACAAAAAGACAGCTGTGGTTGCCAAGGGTTGGAGGACAGAGAGTAGTTACCATAAAGGGCATACATGGGAAATTTTCGGGTGAGGGAACTATTCTGATAGAATCATGCAGGTGGAAACATGGTTTTATGTATTTATCAAAAACCCAAAGAAGTGAACATTACAAGTGAACTTTGATCTCTGCAACACCCCCAAACAAAAAATCCAAGATATTGAATAATCCTAAGGAATGCAGGCTACATCACAATTTCAGTTATGAGTTTCATCCTTTCATTTTTTTCTACATCTCAAGTTCTTCAAAAGGAATTTGATGTAGATTGTAAAGCTTCTAACCGATATTTGAAATTGGGTGCAAACTTTCAGGCAAATAGGAAGATTACTCTTTCCTACTCCCTTGAAAATAGGGAGTAGGACTAACTTAGGGCAGTAAAATGTGAGGTGAAGAGGAGTGTGTCACTTCTGCGTAGAAGCATTTAAGAGGGGTGCCTGGGTGGGTCAGTCAATAAGCGTCTGCCTTCGGCTCAGGGCGTGATCCCAGAGTCCTGGATGGAACCCCACATCAGGCCCCCACACCCCCCACTGGGAGCCTGCTTCTTCCTCTCCCACTCCCCCTGCTTGTGTTCCCTCTCTCACTGGCTGTCTCTCTCTGTCAAATAAATAAATAAAATCTTAAAAAAAAAAAAAAAAGCATTTAAGAGTTACTTTGTGATTTTCCATAACTGTTCCTGCTATTATAATATTGGAACTGAAGGTTAATAGGAATGTCATAAAATCAAACTAGCCTGAAATGTGGCATTGCATTGTTTATTAATGCCCTGGAGAAACATTTGGAGACAGAGCAGAGCAAACATTGCATGAAATAAATTTATGTTTTGTAAAGCCACTCGTAATTTGAGGTTGTAGGTTATAGCAGCATAATCCAGTATACCTTTACTTATATAGAAATTTTCATTCAATTATTTAAATTTCTAAGACTTTCATTTTTTAAAGATTTTAGATTTTATTATTTATTTGAGAGAGAGAGAGAACATGAGCAGGAGCAGAGGCAGAGGGAGAAGCAGACTCCCCACTGAGCAGGGAACCGGATATGGGGCTCAATCCCAGGATCCCAGGATCATGACTTGAGCCAAAGGCAGACACTTAACCGACTGAGCCACCCAGGTGCCCCACAAGACTCTCATTCTTATTAATAATTTGGTTTTACTCTCTCAGCCCTTCACTGAAAATGATCCCTTGCATATTGTTATTGTAATTAATATGTTCTAATGTCTTCCACCTGGGGCCTTTCAAATAGCATTTTGCATTGATAACCAACTTTATAAGAAAGTTTTCAATATAATACTGTCATTGCAGAAGTTTATAACATATATGGGGGGAGTCACTCCTACTCAAATCATTCAGAAATGTGGTCACATCTGGAACATCTTGAAATCTTTCTCAAAATATATTTTTATTTAAATATGTTCATTTTTTAAAAATGTTCATTTTTATATTGTTTTTAAATATAGGTATGTGTCTGTGTGTGTAACTTCACCACCAGCAATGTCCTGAGAGTTTGTTTCCCGTGTTTCTGCAGTACTTGATATTATTCAATCTTCTACTTTTCATAATTATGATGAATATATTGTAAAATCCATTTTAACTGCTTTGTCTGATTTGCCAGATAAATGGATAATATCTGCAAATGTGAAAATAATCTTTGTTTCCACTACCACTGTATTTATGTCCATTTGCTGTATTATGACTCCAAAGTTCAGTGTTTTTGCTAACAGACCCAGAAAACAAATTCTTGATGACATAGGTCAGAAGATACCTTTCCTTTGAAAACTCCTATAATATTCAATTCAAAATTTTTACTTCTCTGTTTAAAAAACAAAATACTCCACTCCCCAGAAAAATGCTTTATGGGCTTTTCTCTATCCTTTTGTATAAAGTAGGTAGCTGAAAAAGAAAGCAGGCTCTCTATCTTTTCCAACTTTGCATCTAGTGTCTTTCATTTTAGAGGTCTTCAATAAACATTTGGTTTAATTGATAAACATCTTAAAAACTCCTATCTAGAATCAAATAATAAGGAAAATAACTTTAAGACATCAGAAAATGTTTTGGGAGTGATATATTGTTGAAATGATATTAATGTCTTAACTTTTATAAAAAATAGCTCTTCATTATAATTGAAAACAAGTAAAATATCATGCAATAAGATGTTTAGCTCCAATCATTACATTTAGCTACAATCATTAAAAATATTTCAACATAACTCTGTCTTTCCATAGTTGTACTTCAAATAGTTACGGTGACATGAAATGTAAAAGGAGATTTTTATCCATTTTTATACTCCATTTTGTCTTAACTTGTGCCCTAAGTATAATGGCTTTCAGAATTGTGGGGGTTTTTTCTCCTTAAATAGTTCCTCAACTTTATATATTTGAGAAGTCAGTAAATGTAAAATAAATTATGACAAATATTTTCAATCTAAATATTTATATTTCATAAATATTTTGCAATTGCCTTCCATTGTTTACTAAGAATTGCTAACTAAATAGGGTTTCAGATATTCCTTTAGGCAATCAATGTGTTTTCAGAGAAATATTGGAGGTAAGAGGCAGTTAGAACAGCAAAACTAATTTATTCATTTAGTTTATTTAAAATGTACACATTGCCCAAAGCCAGTAGCTCAATGTACAGAACATAAATTACAACACTTAAACCAAATGTAGCACCTGAGTGGAAGAAATAAATACTAATGGGAATGACATATATGGAAACAGGCAAAAAAGGCAACAGTAAAAGGCCATTCTGATATAAAGCTCACTTTATCAGGAAATCAGTTAAACTCCAGAGATAGTTTATCTGTAGAAGTTTAACACGAGGATATAGACATGGATTTTCAGCAAAGGAAATGCAGTTGATCTTAACATTTATGTTGAGGAATACAGTGAAATATAAAATACTGTAAAATTATATGTGAATTAAAAGTAATAATTCTCAAGTATATTTGGAATATGAAGAGACAAAATATAATTTAAAAAATTACTTAAATAAATCTCAATACAAATTGGCTACTTTTAGAAAAGGAATGCCATAGAGAAATTGCTAGCTAATTTTTCCCATGAAATCTTTGCATAGTATTTTTTAGTAGGATTTATTCTACTTTAAATTTCTATGTATTGAAACGTTACTTTTAAATTTCCTCTAATCAAATGACGAAATAAACTTCCTTAAAAAAAAAAAATCAAACCAGTAATGTCTTCATGGGTTTTTCACAGGTTCATGTGAATGGTGAGCCCCCCAAAGTATGCCTACATCCTAATACCTGTGGCCTGTGAATGTTAAACGAAAAAAAAAAAAAAAAAAAAGAGGGGGGTTTGTACATGTAATTGATTAAGGCTTTTGAGATGATGAGCTAATCTCAAATTATCTGGTTGGGTGGACCCTGAATCCAATGACATGTGTCTTCATAAGAGGGAAGCAGAAGGAAATTAGACAAATGGAAAGGAGAAGGTGATCTGAAGCAAGTGGCATTGGAGTCATGCAACTACCAGCTAAGAAATACCAAGGATGGCCCCCAGCTACCAGAAGCCAAGAAAAAAGCATGAAATAGATTCTCCTCCAAAGCCTCTGGTGAGAGAGTGGTCCTATTAACACAATGATTTTGGACTTCTTATCTCCAGAACTGTGAAAGAATACATGTATTGTTTTCAACATTGAATGTGTGTCTTGTTTGTTTTACAGGGCCATCAGCTCCTTTTGTTAAGTTCTCTGTGACAATGGAAAATTGGATAAGTTCCAATTTATTCTTGATTGCATTTCCAAATCAGTGGAATACTAAAATATTTTAATAAATTTAATTCATTCCTGTGTAATCCCATCATCCATTCTTATTCCCAGTATTTATTAGAACATTGTAATGAAATTAAATAGTACTTAATAGTTATTTGAAAACACCTTCTCATAGTAAAATATGAGACTATTTGAATGTAAAGTGATGGAAATAAATTTCAGGAAATTAATAATGAAGATAAAATTACATAGCTATGTAAACACCAAAAAGTTGTAAGACCAAAAGGCATTAGTCAGGATAAAGAAGACAACATTATAACGACAAAAAGAAGGAAATTGAACCTGAATCCATTTAGCAAAATAGACAAAAGTATGAGGAAAAATAGTTGTCAGAATTACAAGAATAATTGACAATCATATTGATAGATTTTAGGACTTTTCACTAAAAAAACTGATGTGTAAAGTCACTATCAAGCAGAAAAAATATGGACATAGAAGATTAATATGGATATAGAAAAATTAATATGAATATAGAAGCATCATTAGGAAGCTGGACACGAAGACTGTGCATTAGTAATCTAAAAGAGCACTTAGGAGCTCCTGGATGGTACATTTGGTTGGCATCTGAATCTTAGTTTCAGCCCAGGTCCTGTTCTTAGGTTCATGAGATTGAGCCCCAAGTCAGGCTCCATGCTCAGTGGGGAGTCTGCTTGGGATTCTCTCTGCCCACTGTCTGTCTCTTTCTTTCTCTCTCTCATAAATAAATCTTTAAAAAATAAAATAAAATAATAAAATAAAATAAAATAAAATAAAATAGGATTTACATTCTCTGACTGCAATGCAATCATACTGAAATCAATGGCAAGAATTTATTTTTTTAGAAATTTTAAAATACTAAAGAATATTTTTAAAATAAATTATGATACTCTACATATGAGCAACTAGAACTAATTTGCAATGACAAGTCATATTGTGTGGCAAACGCTCATACTGTATCACTCCTAAAATTTCATTTCTATCTCTATATCTGAGATACCTTCTTGCATATGTCCATCGGGAAATTTATATAAAAGGTTGCTCATTGTAGCAACTATTTGCATTTTGGGAAAAATAATGTGAAAACCTAATGGTTCATCCATAGGAAAACTAATAAACTTTACACAATACACAACTAAAATTAATGATATAATTCCACATAAATCCTTGATAAAACAAATTGAAAAAAAAAACAAATTGCAAAAAATAAATAAATGAATAATAGTTACATATTATTTAAAAACATACAAAACAATATTATCTATTACCAATAAGCTCGTAGGACTAACACAAATCAAAACAGGAAAGGCATCTATTTCTGGTCCATGAGGTTAGGTGGAAAGGTAGACTTGATAATAGAACTTTGATTATATAGTTTATGCTCACATAAATGGCAGATGCATAATATTTGATTTAAATAAACAGTTATTTATGTAGAGGTCTTCTTTTTAAATTTGTATGTAAATATTTGTTTACTCATTTAAAATGGAAAAAAACAAAGATAGATTTTTATGATGCATATGTCCTGAGTCTTTGAATTTTTGAAAATGTCTTTCTTTCACAAATAAACACAGGCAACTTGGCTTAATATAGACTAAATGTCACAATATCTTTTCTCAAAACTTTGCTTAATTATATTAGCAGCCATTACAGAGAACTGTGGGAAATATGTTTTTCATTTTGTTTTGTTTTATTTTAAATTCCAGTATAGTTAACTATATTATATTAGTTTCAGGTATACTATATAGTGATTCAACAATTCCATACATCACCCTGTGCTCATCACAGCAAGTACCCTCCTAATCCCCATCATCTATTTCATCAATCTCTCCATCCACCTCCCCTCTGGTAACCACCTGTTTGCATAGTTAAGAGTTTGTTTCTTAGTTTGTCTCTCTTTTTCTTGCTTTGCTTTTTTGTTGTTGTTGTTTCTTAAATTCCACATGAGTGAAATCATGCACTATTTGCCTTTGACTGACTTATTTCACTTAACATTATACCCTCTAGCTCTTCCCATGTCATTGCAAATGGCAAGATTTCATTCCATTTTTATGGATGAATAATATTCCATTATATATATATATATCACATATATAATATATATTATATATATCACATCTTTTTATCCATTCATCTTTTTTATCCATTCATCTATTGGTGGACACTTGGGCTGCATCCATAATTTAGATATTTTACATAATGTTGCAATAACCATAGGGGCACATGTATCCCTTTGAATTAGTGTTTTTGATTTTGGGTGTAAATATCCAGTAGTGTGATTGCAGAATCTCCATACTGTGTTCCACAGTGGCTGTACAAATTCTCATTTCCACAAACAGTACAAAAGAGTTCCTTTCCTCCACATCATGTCAATACTTGTTTCTTGTATTTTTGATTTTAGCCATTCTGACAGATGTGAGGTCATAGCTCATTGTGGTTTTGATTTTCATTTCCCTGATGATCAGTGATATTGAACATCTTTTCATGTGTCTGTTGGTCATCTGGATGTTTTCTTTGAAGAAATGCCTTTCACTTTTTCTGCCTGTTTTTTAATTGGATTATTTGTTTTTTTGGGTGTTGAGTTTTGTAAGTTCTTTATATATTTTGGATACTAACCCTTTATCAGATATGTCATTTCCAAATATCTTCTCCCATTTAGTAGCTTGCCTTTTAGATCTGTTGACTGCTTCCTTTGCTATGCAGAAACTTTTTATCTTGAAGTCCCAATAGTTTATTTTTGCTTCTGTTTTATTTCCCTTGCCTCAGAAGACCTATTTTAAAAAAATTTGCTATAGCTGATACCAGAGAAATGTTGCCTTTGTTCTCTTCTAGGATGTCTGTAGTTTCAGGTCTCATATTTAGGTCTTTAATCCATTTTGAATTTATTTCTGTGTATGGTGAAAAAAATACTTTTGCATGTTTCTGTCTAGTTTTCCTAACAACATTTGTGAAGACACTGTCTTTTTCCCATTGGATATTCTTCCCTGTTTTGTCGAAGATTAATTGACCAGATAATTTATTTCTGGATTTTCTATTCTGTTCCATTGATTTTTGTGTCCAAAGATTCCACCAAAAAACTAAGAACTGATAAATGAACTCAGTAAAGTTACAGGATACAAAATCAGTTGTTGTTCTATACAATAATAATGAAGCATCAGAAAGAGAAATTAAGAAACCAATCCCAATCACAGCTGCACCCAAAATAATAAAATATCTAAGAATAAACCTATCCAAAGAGATGAAAGACCTGTACTCTGAAAAGTATAGAACACTGATGAAAGAAATTGATGATGACACAAAGAAATGGAAAGGCATTCCATGCTCGTGGATTGGAAAAACAAATATTGTTAAAATCTCTATACTACCCAAAGCAATCTACACATTTAAAGCAATCCCTACCAAAATACCAACAACATTTTGCACAGAAATGGAACAAACAATCCAAAAATCTGTATGGAACTACAAAAGACTGCAAATAGCCAAAGCAACCTTGAAAAAGAAAAGCAAAGGTGAGGGTATCGCAATTCCAGATTTCAAGTTTTTATTACAGAGCTGTGGTAATCAAACTATCTGTTTTGTACATAGGTTGAGACCATTTGTATTGCTCTAAGAGATACAAAACTTATTCTTTAAATTTAAAATTCAAAAATTTCATCTTCGTATACATGGAGGTGCATATCTCTGTATTTTAGCTGATACGAGTGGGGCCCTTTTTATATGTTGACTGTTTTCCTCTTACTATTTCTTTAAGCTCTTTTGTCTTAAAAAATTCTTGTTGGGCACCTGGTTGGCTCAGTTGGTAGAGCATGCAACTCTTGATCTGCGTTGTGAGTTTGAGCTCCACATTGGGTGTAAAGATTCTGTCAATAAATAAATAAATCTTTAAAACAAATCCTTGTTATCCTGAATTTACTGATCGTAAAGTAAAACTTACTTCTGTGTCTTGTAGATTTTCTGTTTAAAATATGGCTTTTCTTTGCATCCTTAATATTATGTTCTTTTTGTGTGTGTTATGAAATGCTTTATAGTGCTTTCATGGCATTTTTTTCCTGTTTATTCATCTTTAAGAAGATGACTAAATAATCCATATTCCTTGTAAGTGAGAAGCACATGTAATTTAGATTGTCCTTTTTTTTTTTTTTTTTTTAACTGGGCCCTTGTTTGCTGTAGGGATCTTCTATTAAGTCAGAAGTCTCATTGCTATTTATAACATCTATTCATGTGATATTGTATAGTCCTAAATTTTAAATTTTATTAACAAAAGAGAAAATATCCTGGTCCCTCCCTCTCATATATTAACTTTATCCATTAATATACTTGTGAGGGTAAGAGTTTATATAAAGATACTCTGAGAACATGCAAAGCAATACTTTGCAAGGAACTCGGAATAAAAATATGTAGCCAGCAAGTCCTAGCCGTAATTCTTCCAACATTTTCTTCCCAGAAATTTATTTCCTCAGAAATGAAACATTTTCCTTAAATCATTTTTGCCATAATATTCATTGAGTAGGCTGAAATATAGATTAAAGGATTGGTTTAAGTAAAAAGATTTTAATGGGCCAAATTTGAGAATGAAATTGTTCTAACTGACTTGGAAAGCAGAAGTGTGTTTTCTTTCTGGAGCTTAATCCTTTTCTAAAGTAGTTTTCACAAGAAGAGGTATGTGAATTAACAGATATTGGATATGGATTTTTCCCCAATGACTCCACAAATATTTCTGTGGTTACTTCTGAAAAATCCTCATACCGACAAGCAGAGAGACAAGATTTGTTACTTTTGCATCTTTAATATTGTTTTCATGAACACTTCAAAGGAAAGATTTTGTGAAGTAAACTACGTATCACTAGCTTTTAGAGAATTCAAACTAAAATTCTTACAAGGACATTAAATTTTACCTAAATGTATCAACTTTCTCATATTTTAGAATGCTTAAAAGCAGTGTATTCTTTATAGCTTTGATTTTAGTGTTTAGTGCAGTACTTGCAGATGGTGAAACTTCAGTCATTTTTGTTCACTAAAATAAATGTTCACTGTATTTTATCATAACCAAATTAAACGCATAAGTAATAAAAATGTAAAAACCCAATGATCTGAAGTTTTCATCTGAGTTCTCAGCCAGCATAATGGATCTGTAGCTGATTATGATTATTATGAAAAACAATAATAGAATCCAAGAGGCATATGGATTGCCTCTAAAAATATGAAAAACATTAAAATAGGATATAAAACACATTAGATTATTAAAAAGAACAAAACAGTGTAATGTTTTAATCATTGCTATTTCAAAACCTTTCTTTTGAACACCATTTTATTATTTCTTTTCTGCAATATTGTACCTCACTTCATAAAACTGCAAGGGAAATATTAGTGAAGTAATAGATATCCCCTTCATGGTTGGACAACCATTATTGAGGTAACCTAGAAAAAGTTATCCCCCAAAAGGCTAAAACCATTAGATCACTGTAACAAAGACCAAAAATATATAAACTTGTAATGCATGTGTTGAAAAATTAAATGAAAGTAACTGAGGTGAACTTTCAGGAAGATAGAATTGAAGCAGAATTGCGAATCAAGTGATTTTACTGTGCAATGCTTAAAGAAACTGTTAATAGGATGACAATAGAATTACTAAAACATGGAAAAGCAGCAGGTAAGTATTCCACCAGCAATGATGAGGAAGATACTCCCACAGAGAGTATTTTCTCCCATAGAGAAAAATTTTAATACCTTCAGCAGTTCTCTGTAAATTGGACATGGTTACACGAATCCATCATAATTGTATAGCACTAGACATTAATATCATCCAATTGATTTCCCATGCAGCTCAATATTCACCAACAAACTTCCTAAATATGAATTTACATTGCTTTCAATGATTTTATAGGGGGAAATATATGGAAGAATAAAAACTGCTTTTTTGCTTTAAAGAGGTCTCTTTCTATGGACATTAAGAGATACCCATTCAGCATAGATAAAACTTTATTAGGTATGGGTAAGGATATAACATACTGATTATGTCAAAATTTACTCCGAATGCTGAATTTTTTTTAGATGTAAAAAGCTAAAGACCAAAACCTGGATGGGTGTCCACACAAAGATAATGTTTCACAATGATAGCCTGCCTTTATACATAAATGGTACCGATAGTAATACTGTTAATTTATATTATCTCTTAGTATAACAAAGGAAGACTTTGGAATTTATTACTGCATTGGGGAGAACTTTAATTGTCATGTGCACAGTTCGCACAGTTCAGAAAACATGGGATTTTAGGTCTGGAAATTTAAAATGTTTTTCCCTGTTAGATATTATTTCATCATCTTAAGCATATCTTTTCATTTTTTAATCCCTATGCCAATAATATCTGTTTTTAGCTACATCAAGATAGTGTCAAGATTTGCCAATTAAGAAAATAAATGTGAAAACTTTTGGAAGTGCTATGTAAAGAAAACCAATGCTTGAGGTGCTAATTAATGGATTTCATCAATCTGGATAAAAATTTATCTTCCCAAAATGGCCTTCCAATAATCTCCTATTCAGCTGCTTTATTGAAGACTCTTAAATTAATAGAACATAAAAATTTTATTCAGGTCATTTTTCTTACTTCTTTTTCAGTAGAACATGAAAAACAGTTGCCAAATTACTAATAAGGACTGAATGACTTTCATTGAGGATAGGACCAAAAGGAAGAGATGATAGTTGACTATCCAATAATATTGCCCCAATGCCTAAGAAAAACTTGAAAGCCCTTAGATGAATGGTTGTTGATGATTACGAAGCAATTCTGGTATGCATAGAGAAATAAGTAAGTACTCAAAAAAAAAAAAATCAATACTTAGGAATAGCTGGCTTGCATTTACAATTAGATTTGAGCAATCATCAAAATGTAAAAGTGGTAAACAATTGAGCTTTATAAGACCTAATGTAGTTCTACATATAGACATAGTACATTGCTATATCTCCCTCTGATCTAATTACTACCATGAAAAAAAAAATTGCAAACATAATGGAACAAAGAGGAATTTGAAAATTCTTAAGCTAGTTTTTTTTTCTTCGCTAGTTTTTAAATGTACTTGGTCACTTATAAATGAGTTTATATTAAAACAAATCATTTTACTCTAACAAAGGAACAAGGAAATAGAACTAGCTAAAGTGATACATTTTTAGTTAAAAGTAAAAAATCCAAGGTAAAAGGTCTACTTTCATGGGAGAACAAGATTCATAGGCTGTATACTAAATTGAAGGGAAGAATCGAATGATTTTTAGCTGTTATTTCACTGTGAGAATCAGAACTTGAATTTTATTATTGTTGCTGTCATTGAAAAGTATAAATAATTAAAATGCACTGCTTTGCTTATTAAAAAGGTTAAAAGGCAAACACTTTTGTATTATTTAACATTTTTATATTACTGGAATTATGACAGCTATTTGTGTGTGTGTGTGTGTCTATATATATCTACTGCAGACAACAATTTCTCAATCAGACACATTCATTTTTAGGCAAATTATTCTAATGCCACTGAAATCATAAAGAAAGTCAACAGGGATGCTTTTCTGTCATTTTCCTCCTCCATATATATTAATTCAGTTAAGATTTTTCAAATGCAAAAGTCCTAACTTAATCAAATTCAACTTTACTATAAAATCATATTTTAATCAATGATGCTTATCAAGACTGAACTTATACATTTTGATCAAGGAGGGTAGAATATATCTGAAGAACATTTTTATTGGGGATTCATGAAAGTAATGCATATCAAGAAGAAAACCTAAAGGAATATTCTAATTTTGTTTAACACACACACACACACACACACACACACACACACGTACCCCAAAAGTGAGAATTTCTCTTTTACTTCAGATTCATTAGCATATAATCTTTAAGAATATTTAAGAATAAATACGAATTTAATACAGAACTCTACACTTTCAAGTCTGTCTTCATATTCAGTAATCAGCCCACTCGTTTTTCAATTAGTTGAGGTTACACAGTTTCATTTAATATTTGAATTATTCAGTTTAATTAAAGTAACAAATTCAGACTTAAATGTGCTCAAAGGGGTTGAAAAATTAATTGCAATTTAGAATGCAGCATTTAAAAAAAATGTCCTCTAGCAGCCTGGAACTTAAAAATATTTAAGTTAAAATTTGAAAAGTTACTCATTTGAAGCTCAAGAAGTATGCCAACTTTACAAATATTAAATAAACAGTATTGTTAATACATTAGCTAATAACTTTGTAATTTATTTGTTTGCACAGTGAAGGGCACAGGGACAATAGGACACAATAAAAAAGCAAGTAATATCAATATTATAGCACCGTAAACTCTTTTAAAAAGGAATAATAAAGTACTGCTTTTATTTAGAAATATATTTACAGATCGAATAGTTCAATATATGAAATCGTTCAGTATTTAAAATTAAAACAAAAGTGCAAATGTACTTTATGATACTTATAGAATACTTAATATGGGACATTGTGCTAGAAATTTCATAAGTATTGCCTCCTTTTTATGTTTCAATTACTTGATGAAGTACTTTTTTACATGATACACTGATATAAAGTATTAGTATAAAGCTTTTATATTGTAAAGTGTGTTTGCCATTTATCATTTAATTTTAACAGCAGCCTCAGATAGACTGCACGGGTACCATTGTAGTAATTCTGGAGATCAGGAGACGAAGAATGATAAATGCAAATCACTTCTTTATGTATGTACATCAACTGTCTAGAGCTAAAAACCTAGCTTTATAATTCACATTCTCTTGCTTTTATTAATGGCTAGGTCACATTTAGAGTAGTATGTTGTTACTACTGATTATACTGTAATCAACAGTTACTGCTGATTATTAGTAGTAATGAAGATTATTAATGAAAAATATAAGTTCTAGTATGTGCTAAAGGAAAATAAGATTATTAATTTATCCTAATTATCATTTCATCTTCAGTGTGTTATCATATTCCTATAAATATATACAATATTTCCTTTAATGAGAGATGGATTCTTTTTATAAGTATTATGCTGAGCCCCCTACCTTGACTTTGGCATAACACTGCCTCTTAAGTGGGGTTTTTTTTTTCACCCATTAATCTCTCAGAATTGGAAGGCATTATACAATCAATGTATTTCCTTACTGTTTTACTGTGTTAGTGTTACCATCTTTACACCTTGTAACAGTTAATAAAAACTGTTATCAAATCAATGACGTTTTTTATAAGCTGTAACTTCTTAAGATTATGAAAATTCATTAATTCTTATTAGTGTTCTTGCCTATTCTTTTCTATTGGCTAGATTCATGTACTATAAATTATTTTAATACTGTCAATTTATGAGAATATCTGCTTGTCTTCTGACAATAAAATTATTTTTTAAGTACATAGTTTATACTGATGTAACTATTTTCATGTGACAGTGAAAGGAAAACATATAAATAAAATTGTCCTTTTTAATGCTCCCATGTGATTATCTTCAGAATATTCTTTTCATGTGTAAATGTCTCTAGAATTTACCTTGACTCTAATGTATAACTCTGGGAAAAAAAATTATTTTGGGTGTTGGTATATTGTTACGTAAGTGAAATTTATGGAAAGTAATCAGGTTTCAAAAGAGGTGAAGTGTTACCTGGGTTTGCCAAACATTTTATGAACTATTGAGAACTATTACTAATAGTTCTTATCAAGAGTGGAAGGGGAGCCACGAAAATTGGGAAGAAGTTGATAAAGCTTACCATCTCAAATCAATTTTTGGAATTATACTGCCACAGATTATGGTATATCTGGGTACATGTATTCCTATGATACTACTACCATAAAAGCAACTATCCCTAAAAATTTAAAATTTAATAATGATGTTAATACTCTAATAGAAAGTCATAACAATCTAGAATGAAGTTACCTTCAGTGCTACCCTAACAATTGTTTACAAATTGCAGGTAGAAGAAAGAGATAATTTAGTCTTTTTAAAAATTCTCTTTGTTCCCATATAAAAATGGACAGAAAGTAATTGAGAATTTTATCCTTCTGCTTTTCCTCATAAGGTGTGTTTTCAGTGCTTCTAAGAATTAAATGAAGGCAAAAGTAGATATAACTAGAAGCTTATTAAAATTTCATCTTCAGAGTAATCCCATTTATCTAGAGTTTAAATGAAATAGGAAAAAAAAAGATAAATTCAAAGCAAGCAAAGTAGAAAGGCTTATGCAAATAAAACAGAGTAACATGAAATATTTAACTTTTCTTATTGTGAAGGCTGAGTTTGGCTGTCAAAACTATTTCATTTAACTGCTGAGAGACAGTCGAGTTAAATATAAAGGGCCATGTTTTTAATACTAGCAGATTTTTTGTTATTACATATTCTGAGTTATAGTTAAAAGATCCAAGTTTCTAGATTTGTTAATAAATTAAAAAGCTTGATGCTTTAGCTTGTGCTTATGAGTTTTAATGAGATGAGAAGTGAAATAACATGGAATATTGGAGTTAAAGCGTTCCTCACATAAATCAGGATCCCTCTACCACATGCAAGATCATGATCCTTGCAGAGAGGAAAGAACAGATAGGAGCCCTTATTTTTCCTCCTAACAATAATGTTTCAATGTCTCCTCTACTAATAAGAACATAAAGCATAATTACAAATGAAATTAAACCTGTTTGGATAGTTGTTTTCAGTCATTTAAACTAGACATTTTTCCTTACTACTGTCACCTCTTCCAGGTAAATTTCTAGCATCCTTAGATTACTGATCATGAAAGATGAGAGAACATGACATTAATCCTCACTATCAACTCCATTTGTACCATTGCCTAAATAAATGAAAGAAAAGAAATATAGATACAGTGTTTTTAAATGAAAACATTCAAGCTCTTGCACAATTATCACAATGTTGATTTATGGAATACACTCCAGAGCAAAAATTTCAAAGCTAAATTTCAGTTTAGAGCAATAGAGGTCAACTGTAGTATCCTTTACAGGTGCACGACCAAACAGCGATTAAATAGTAAAACACTACAACTAGTAGACAACTAGTCAGGGAGATGTCCAGAAACCAGAATTTGAGCTGAGCAAGTTATATAATGTGCTGTAGAAAGGGGCTTAAAAACTTATCAAGTTTATCAACAAACAACCGTTGTTCATGTGGTCAGGGCTGTAAAATTACCTCTCAAAAGACTACAAAATACTCGGGATGATCAAGAGAAGAATGGATACCCAAAAACAATTGCTGTAGTATGATTGTGCTGTAATTATCACGGACTTGATTATCTTGAATCATTTAGTTGCCTTATAAATAACTAAATAATCCTAGTATCTGAAATTGTGCTAGGAAGACAAAAAAAGTTGTGGCAAACTGATATAGAATCTGCAGTTCTCAGCTTGATTTTCCACATTTTCTAGAAATATAACCATATTTTCTTGTACACAATTGCATAAATGAGGGTTTATGTTGGAGATGACAGAAGGCCCAATGTTAACTAGATGACTAAAAAGAATTTATCTAAAACTATACCTGAAGGCTCAAGACACCAACCATGACATTAGGATTTACTTTCTCTGCTTCTAAGAACTCTGGGTCTTATCTTTATAGTCATACTAACTCTTGTAACATCAGTAATATTCACTTACATTCTCACAATTCCCCCCACCAAAGATTATAGCCAAAAACTCTTTATTTCTTCAAAGTTGACGTCCAGACTTTGCCTCCCTCCTTTCGTTTCAGGGCTGATATATGTGTGGTATTTCTTCCCTCATATATATCTTTATCCATTTTTGTCAATTATTTGAAAGATCTTAGAAGTTTATATTCATCCTGTAATACTTCTGGGATAAGTTTTAATAGTTATAAAAATGATGTTGAATGAATGTTATACATGCATTCAGTAAGCTGTAAATGGCTGATTTATGAATAAAATTAAAGTTCAAGAGGCTAATGATCTTATGTCTTACATACTTTAATACTTTTTTATCATTTAAATGTGTGTTTACTTGATATGCATTTTTCTTTATTTTAGTTGCAGATATGCAGTTCTTTAAAATATAAGTTAAAAGGATTTGGGATATAAAATGAGGATTGAATAATCCTTTCATTTACAAACTATTTTAAATAAAATTATAAAAATTTATTACATACTGGGTTTCATGGATCATGATTATTTTCCAATTACTGTCTATGCCATTTTTGGTTATGAAATATTAGAATATTATTTTGCCGGAAGTTCCTTTTCTATTATCCTAGTGTTGCATATGCAGTTTTGTTCATCATTCAACATGTTATTTTTTTCTCAACACTATTTGCAGAAAACAACTATCAAGTGTTCCTACTCTACTAACTAGATAATTAGTACTTACACTGACCTGTCTTTTCATTAAACACCTACTCATTTTCTTAATGTAAAAAGCATCATGGAAATTAAAGATCCAAGTTTCTTAAAGAAATAATGTACTAGTACAATGAATTAAGACCAAACAAAACAGCATAGCTAATATGTCTTGTTGAATTCTCAGTGAATTATTTTTTTCCTAAACCATGAATTTTTTAAATGATTTTATTTATTTATTTGGGAGCGAGAGAGACTGAGAGAGAACATGAAGAGAGTGAGGGGCAGAGGGAGTAGCAGACTCCCAGCTCAGAAGGGAGCCTGATTTGAGGCTCAGTGGAGGAACTCAGGGATCATGACCTGAGCCAAAGGCAGACGCTTAACCAACCGAGCCACTCAGGTGCCCCCCTAAATCATGAAATTTAAGATATAACTCTATAAATTCCACCCTTCCTTTAATTAACATATTATTTGTTTTCCTTACTTATTAGTGAAGGAACAATTAAATAATATGTATCATTTGAGAACTTACATATATATAACATAATATGTATAACATAATATATATATGTATATATGTGTGTGTGTGTATATTTTTTTTTCTAATTTTCTACAACTGAGCATGACCCACAGGCTGAAAAATAATTTAACTATCAGTATCCCATTTTTAACTTGCTGACTTTTTTTTTTAATTTTATTTATTTATTTGACAGAGAGAGACAGCCAGCGAGAGAGGGAACAAAAGCAGGGGGAGTGGGAGAGGAAGAAGCAGGCTTCCAGGGGAGGAGCCTGATGTGGGGCTGGATCCAGAACGCCGGGATCACGCCTTGAGCCGAGGACAGACTCTTAACCACTGAGCCACCCAGGCGCCCCTAACTTGCTGACTTTTTAATACATTTGTTTATCGAGTACTTGTAATTTTTTTTCTGCACCAAAATAATTTGACAATTTCTCCTGTTCTTTTTCAAAGGATACATGCTTCAAGTGTACTTTAATCCAAAGAAATGGCTTATATAATAACAATGCAAGCTTTTGTAAAACATAGAAACCTATTGTAATCAAGCAATTCCTGTGTGTTAAATGGCCATCTAATTTATCATCCTTGAGCTATGCATAGTGAAAGAATGCATAGACTTACAGCTCACGTTTGGTTTTCAACATAGTATTGCACTATTGTTAACCATTTTAAATCTCCATATAAATGGATATACAGAAACAGTGCTTATGTTGTGTTTCTCCCCCCACCCCAATCCATATTCCAGTTGCCACTAGTGACCTACAAGATTTGTACTTCACAAAGTCCCTGAACTTTTAGTCCAATCACATTGGGCAGGCTTCCATATTCATTAGGACAGCAAGAAGATAGATTTGAACATGCTTCTAAAGTGACCAGTATATTTATCAGCCAATTTCCATATTCCTCAACATTTCCAGCTTGTTTAGGGGTATTACCTTATTGACTAATACAGGAAAATCTTTTGTACCCAAATACTAGCAAAGTTAAACAGTTGCAATATTCCCCTCATTATAAAAGGAACTGTGATCAAATATAAATTACAAGTAGTTAGGAATACACAGTATATAATTCATATTTCATATGTGCATGCATACTAGAAAAACTAAAAACTATCTTTATATAACAAAGATACATTTGAGATAAGAAAATGTTTCACATTTTCACAGGAAAATGTTTCATGGGAACTAGTCTATTAACAACAAGAATAAAATTGAGTTTAAGACAATTATTTTTGAATATTGATTGGCACCCATATAGAAAATTTGTTCTCTCCTGAAATATTTATTTCCATATAGAGTATAAGGCACTACATAAAGTTCCTGAAATATAATACATATTCAAAAACATTAAATTTTACTAATTATAATTGAGTGAAAATTCTGTGTGCATACACAGGTAATATGTGGGGAAAAATATTTTTAACAGTTTTAGGAGTATTCTGTGATTCATGTGCCTGTCACATTCTAAATAATAAGCATCACATTTTAAAATTATAGCCAATAATTTATTTTTCTTTCAACGAATATGTACTATTCTTATTAGAATAAATGTAATAATGGTTTGGCTAGAGAAAAATTTTCCACATTCTATAAATGAAAAAAAATTCAAAATAAATATTCACATGCATGTCCAAATGCCTTCAGTCCACCAGAGAATATATTCAAGAGAAGAGGAGAAAGGGGATATTTTTTCTCTTTCCAGTGATAGTAGAAACAATGCCTCCTCAGTAATAATTATAGCTAGAGTGCCTCAGAGCATCTGTCCATCCTAGGTTTTATAAGCATTTCTTGTACTAGTATTTCTCTTTTTTTACTCATTAATTGAGAACCATTTACCAGTATTTATAAAATATTGTAACAGAAAGTTCATCCCCTCTCAAATTTTCAACAAATGGCAATAATAACAGAATGGGTCTTGGCAGCCGCAATTAGGTCTTGAGATATTTCATGTCAGCCTTCACAGCATGAGAAGATGGCCCCTACATCACTTCCACTTTCTATATTCACTTGAGCGCTTCTTGTTACAACTAACTTAAATTGCTCTTACCTACATAGAATTTTGACAAATGTGATTGTTTAAATATAGTTGTCCTGTTGTAAGGGAAGAAATATACAAGGTAGTGGGAAGGGATGCTGAGTAACCATAAACATATTCATTTCTATCCCAACATGGAGTATAAACAGCAAAACCATAAAATATAGGGAAAATAATTAAAATTGAAAAAAAAGCCTAGCTGAATTAACATTTTATTCCCCTGTATTTTAATAATCTAAATTACTTAACGCCAAACCACAATATCTTTCTCATTCACATATATGGAAAAATAGACAATTATATAACATGTATATCAAATTTCATTGATATACCTTATATTAGTAGACTTTATCTCAATCATAGTATTAATATTAAGCATAATTAAGACCACAGTAAAGGTAATACACATTTGAAAATCAAAAAAGAAGACTACAAATATATTTTCAATCACACATAGGTAAAAATGTAATATAGATGTGTTACCAAAATAAAAGGTAAAAATACAAAATGGAAAAAAGGAAAGAAATCAAATCTAATGTGGGTATTCCGATAACTGTGAAGAGAACATTTATTAGGCAGACCTGCAAAACCACATTTTGAGCGTAATTTTTCCTCCATATTTTTTAATAAATGTTACTTTATCAGGGGAATGCTATTTTTTGCTAAAAAAAAAAAATCCCTGCTTTATTTCTGCTCAATTGTTCTTACATTATATAACTAGACAGTTTCTTAAATGTTCACTTATCGGTCATAGCAATGCTTTGTCTAACTTTTCATGTACCAGTTTCACTTTAGAAACTGCTAAGTGTCAGTCAGATAAACAGATACTTGATTTCTATGGCAGTAAGTGTTGAATTGACACAGAGATACAAACAATAATGTACAAAATCAGGTAGGATGTTGGAATCACAGACTTACCGTCTAGAAGTGACCTCTAGCAACGGAGCTCGAGCTGTTTGGGTTCTGCTGCAGCGGTAGCTCTGGCGGCTGAGAGTCAGGCTTTTATAATGGGATTATTCACAGCTGTTCTCAAACTTGCTTGAGCGTCAGAATCACCTGGAGGGTTTCTTAAACTACGGATGGCTGGGCCCCACCACCAGTTTCTGATTTGTAGGTCTGAATAAGGTCGAAGAATTTGCATTTCTAAGGAGTTCCAAGGGATGATGATACTGCTGGTCCAGGGCCACACTTCAAGATCTAGACTAAGCTCCTCTTTTTGAGATGGAGAAAGAAGCCTGCCTAGTGAGGTTAGAAGTAATCTGCCCAGGAGGCACCTGGGTGGCACTGTTGCTTAAGCTTCTGACTCTTGGTTTCAGCTCAGGTCATGATCTCAGGGTCATGATCTCTGAAGGGTCATGAGATCAAGCCCCATGTCCAGCTGTGCTCAGCAAGGATTCCACTTGAGATTCTCTCTCTCCCTCTGTTTCTGCCCTTCCTGCTCTTGCTTTCTCTCTCTCTCTCTGAAACAAATCTGAAAAAAAAAACAAAAAACAAAAAACGGTGAGTTGCCCAGGATCACACTATCAGTTTTTGACACAGCCAGAAGTCAGTCTTTAAGCATATGGCAGTTCTATTATTTCTCCTCTCTCCCTCTTCTTCCCATCAAATTTATATACATATTATATATATATATATGTATACACACACACATATATATACATTATATATATAAATATATATATATAATATATATATTATATTTCCTTTAAAACAACAGAAAGCTTATCCCTCGCCAGAACAAGTGTGAAGAGTTAGGAAATGATTACATTGAACAATACAGTAGGACCATGCTTCCACAATTAACTATCTCAAAGTTAAAAAACAAACAAACAAAAACCTCCAAATTCAATAGTTTCAAAGAACAAAGGTTTATTTCTCACTCAATCTGCATTACCATTAAGGGAGATCTGGTTTTTCAAATCTGGCTCACCCATGGATCCAAGCTAAAGAAGTCATCATTGGGATTATTGTTAGTTACAGAGAGAAGGAATGATACAAAAATGCCCAGTGGCTCTTAGTATTTCCATATGCAAGTGGCGTATTTCACCTCCACTCATTTTATTATGTAGAGAAAGTCACTCAACCACACGTAAAGTGTGGCATCTTTTACGCTTCATCTCAAAACGTCTCAGCCCTCCTTTTGACTTTGACTTTTGTTGTATGTAACCAACAATATATGTATAGGCGTATAGCACCATGGCTTAGGGGCAGGGTGCATAACTTTCTTTCCGCATTAAGGTTGCCCACCCAGCCATTGAAAGGCATTTGTAGGGGGGCTCACTCAGCCATCCTGGGATGTGCAAAAATCCATGTCTGTGAAAGGATAATATTCCCCAGATCAATCTTAGAGACACAGGGGATGAAAATAACCCGATTTTCCTTCTTCCCAGGCAGTCAGTTCCATGTTTGACTGCCTGATTTCTCAGAGGGTTTTCAGAGAGATTGAGCCCCAGCTGCCCACTGGAAAAATCTAACAGCTCAGTGACTCATCCTTGAATTAACTTTCCCCTCCTTTCTTGTTTTATTCTTCCTCGTTTCTTCATTCCTATCCTCTGGAATTAGTTCCCAAAATAAAATACCTACATGTAAACCCATCTCTCAAACTCTGTTAAGACACTTACCTTCAGAAGGGTTAGGAAAGTACATGTGGAGTCTTCGCCGAGAGTCGCCGCGGTTTCCTGCTTCAACAGTGCTTGGACGGAACCGGCGCTCGTTCCCCCCCACCCCGGCCGGCCGCTCAGAGCCAGCCCTCCGCCATCTCCTCAGACCGCTCCAAGGCCCCCGTCACAGCTCCAGCGCCGCACAGCCGCCGCCCGCCGCCGCCTTTCTTCAGCCGCCGCCTTTCTTCAGCCGCCGCCTTTCTTCAGCCGCCGCCATGATGACCGCGTCCCCCTCGCAGGTGCGCCAGAACTACCACCAGGACTCGGAGGCCGCCATCAACCGCCAGATCAACCTGGAGCTCTACGCCTCCTGCATCTACTTGTCCATGTCTTACAACTTTGACCGCGATGATGTGGCTTTGAAGAACTTCGCCAAATACTTTCTTCACCAATCTCATGAGGAGAGGGAACATGCTGAGAAACTGATGAAGCTGCAGAACCAACGAGGTGGCCGAATCTTCCTTCAGGATATCAAGAAACCAGACCGTGATGATTGGGAGAACAGGCTGAATGCAATGGAGTGTGCGTTACACTTGGAAAAGAGCGTGAATCAGTCACTACTGGAACTGCACAAACTGGCCACTGATAAAAACAACCCCCATTTGTGTGACTTCATTGAGACTCATTACCTGAATGAGCAGGTGAAATCCATCAAAGAATTGGGTGACCACGTAACCAACCTGCGCAAGATGGGGGCTCCCGCATCTCGCATGGCAGAGTATCTCTTTGACAAGCACACCTTGGGAAACAGTGATAGTGAGAGCTAAGCCTTAGGCTGTCTTCCCATAGCCTCAAGGGTGACTTCCCTGGTCACCGAGGCGCAGTGCATGCATGTTGGGGTTACCTATACCTTTTCTATAAGTTGTACCAAAACATCTACTTAACTTGCATTTGTACCATTCCTTCAAATAAAGTAATTTGGTACCCAAAAAAAAAAAAAAGTACATGTGTACAATATTCCCAGAAGAAAGCAAGCCAGAAATATTCCTTGACCATCATTATTGATTTATATAATTAGTAAATGAATTATACCAACATATCAAAAGTAAAATATATTTTGATGAAATGAGATTTATATTAGGAATGCCAGGTTAGATAAACATGAGGAAAACAATCCATATACATCATATGTGTTTAACAATTATGTGACTATTTGTTAACTGAACACATCATTTTATTTTTTTTTTTAAGATTTTATTTATTTATTTGACAGAGAGAGACAGCCAGCGAGAGAGGGAACACAGCAGGGGGAGTGGGAGAGGAAGAAGCAGGCTCCCAACAGAGGAGCCTGATGTGGGTCTCGATCCCAGAACGCCGGGATCACGCCCTAAGCCAAAGGCAGACGCTTAGCGACTGAGCCGCTAAGGCGCCCCATGAACACATCATTTTAATAGAACAAAAGATAAAAATACCTGATCATCCCATTGATGATGAAAAGGCATTTGCAAAGTCATTAAAAAACTACAACCATTTCTCTTTCCCTTACAAATATATATTTATTCTTCCTAGTTAGGAAGATATTTTTTCCTTGTGAATAAGAATTATGAATCATGAGATTCTGTAATATAAGTACATTTTTATTTTTAGGGAAAGAAGTATAATAGATATTGTATTACTCTGAGGAAAAATTTTTAAAACTTTTTTTTTCAAAAACATTGGTTATTTTAAAATCCAAAACATTTTTCTAGGAAAATCACACCTAATTCTAATTATGTGATCACTCTAATGCATAGATGATTGACTTTGTTGAATTTACCTTACATATTTGAATAATTTATATTACAAGGTGTTATTCTGAAGTAGCTTTTTAATTAAATTTTAAAGATATGTATATATGTGTGTACACAAATTTAATAATTAAGTACTTAAAAATGTTTAACTCAAGACCATTTAGTTGTAAACCGCTATGGAATTTTTGTTAAGTATACAAAGGTAAAACAAGATTTATAGCTTTCAGTTGATTTTAACTGTTGATAGAAAATATATGATGTGCATATAAAAAGTGAAGATTTTATCTCATTAGAGTAGCTAGGAGGAAAAAAATAATGAAATAAAGTTCAGAACTTTTCCAACTCTTTACAAATTTATAGCATGTCATATTTATCAGGTAGAGAGAATATTGGAACTACCATATTTCAATGAAATCATACCTTGTGTTTCATTATCAGAGCAAAATCTAAGGAGTATGAAAAAGTAACTAGTGAGACTATCTATTTTTAATGACTTTACAGGTAGTGCTGGACACATTTCTACTTAAAAAATGTTTTGGCTGATATTGCCAAATATCACTGTCACCATGGCAATAGTCACTTTTAAAAATGATTTAAAATAGAAAGGGCAAAAGACAAAGTAATTCTCCAACATATGAAATATAATTGTATGAAATCTTTTGCTGATTTATTGAGGAAAAAAATCACAGATAAAAACATAATCACTTTCACTTTCAGAGAATACAAGCAGGGGGAATGCTTCCTGACTGTCTGTAAGACCAGCAACACCCTAATATCAAAACCAAAGACATTTTGGGAAAAGAAAACTACAGACCAATTATATCTCTCATGAACATAGATACAAGAGTCCTCAATGAAATATTAGCAAATTGAATCCAACAAGAGTCCTCAATGAAATATTAGCAAATTGAATCCAACAATGTATAAAAAGAATTATACATCATGACCAGGTGGGATTTATCCCTGTATGCAAGGTGGTTCACTACTACAAAATCAATTAATATAATCCATCATGTTAACAGGCTATAGAAGAATAATCACATGATCATATAAATGCAAGGCAGAAAAGCATTTGACAAATTCCAACAACCATTTATGATAAAGACTCTCAGTAAACAAGGCATATTAGGGAACTTTCTCAGCTGATAATGTCTACAAAAACTGACAGCTAACATCATCATTTATGATGAGACACTATGAACTGTCTTACTAAGATCAGGAACACAGCAAGGATGTTCACTTTTATCAGTCCTATTCAATATCATATGAGAAATCCTAGCTAATTCAATAAGACAAGAAAATAAAATACAAGGTATGATGATTGATGATTGGGAAGAAAGAAATAAAAACAGTTTTTGTTTGCAAGTGACACAAATGACTATGCATAGAATCAAAAAGAATCAACAAAAATCTCCTGGAACTTATGAAAACTTACAGCAATGTTGTAGATGCAAGATAAATATATAAAAGTCATTCATTTTCCTATCTACCACAATGAACAGGTAGAATTTGAAATTAAAACAATAATACCATTTACATTAGCACATCCCAAAATGAAATATGTAGGGGTATATTGAACAAAATATTTATGAGATCTATGTGAGAAAAACTACAAGATCTGTTTAAAGAAATCAAAAATATTTCATGTTCATGTCAGTGTTCAGGGTGCCAGTGTGGCTCCATCAGTTAGGCATTTTCCTTTGACTCAGGTCATGATCCCATTGTCCTGAGACTGGGCCCTGCATCAGGTTCTCTGCTCACCAGCAAGTCTGCTTCTCCCTCTGCATCTGTGTTCGCTCTCTCTCTCTCTCTCTCAAATAAATAAATAAAATCTTTAAAAAAAAAATCAGTTCTTCCCTACTTGACCTGCAGACTCAATGCAATTCTAACCACAGTCCCAGAAAGATATTTTGTAGATTTTGATAAACTCATTCCAAAATTTATACAGAGCAGAAAAAGACCCAGAATAGCTAATACAATACTGAAGAACAAAGTTGGTCTGACACTACCCAAATTCAAGACTTACTATAAAGCTAATCAAGGTAGTGTGGAATTGGTGAAAGAATAGACAATTAGATCATGGAACAGAGTCAAGAGTCCAGAAATAGACTCACATAAATATAATCAACTCATCTTTGACAAAGGAGCAAAGGCAACACACTGAAGCAAAAATGGGGTTTTTCTATAAATGGTGTTAGAAGAATTAGACATGCACATGCATGCATAAAAAATGAATTAGCTATTAACTTTACCTCCTTCACAAAAAATTAACTTAAAATGAATCATAGACATAAATGTAAAACACAAAACTATAAAACTCCTAGAAGATAACATAAGAGAAAACCTAGATGACCTTGGATTTTGCAGTTACTTTTTACCTATGACATCAAAGGCATGATCGTGATCCATGAAAGAAAGAATTGATAAACTGAGCTGCTCTGTGAAAGACATTGTGAAGATAATAAAAAATACAACCCACTGCCTAGAAGGAAATATGTGCAAAGATTATCTGATAAAAACTATTACCTGTAATACAAAAGAACTCTTAAAACTCAAAAATAGGAAAACAAATAACTTGATTAAAAATGGCCAAAGACCTTAATAAATACCTCATCAAAGAAGATTTACAAATGGCAAATAAGCATAAGCATCAGGTGTCATTAGGAAAATGCAAATTAAAGCTATGAGATACCACTACACACTTGTTAGAATGGCCTAAGTCCAGAACACTGATAACACCAAATGCTGGTGAGAACTTGGAGCAACAGGAACTTTCATATTCACTGCTAGTGGAAATGCAAAATGGTACAGACACTTTGAAAGTGGTGGTTTCTTACAAAACTAAATATACTCTTTCTATATGATCCAGCAATCATGCTTCTTGGTATTTACCCCAAAGAGTTGAAAACGTGTGTCCACACAGAAAGCTGCGTGCATATGGATGTTTATAGCAACTTTATTTATAAACATCAGCACTTGGAAGCAACCAAGACGTCCTTCAGTAGGTAAACAGATAAACTGTAGTACAGCTAGACAATGGAATGTTATTCAGTGCCATAAAAGAAGTAAGTTCAAGTTATGAAAAGGCATGGTGGACTCCTAAATGCATATTACTAAGCAAAGTAAGCCAATCCGAGAAAACTACATACTGTATGATTCCAACCATGTGTCGTTCTGGAAAAGGCAAAGTTATGGAGACAATGAAAATATCTGGTTGTTGGGGTGGGGTAGGGAGAGATAAAATGATGGAACACAGAGGAGTTTAAAGCAATGACAATACTCTGTATGATAAAGTTATGATGGATACATTCTAAATTTGCCCAAACCTACTGAATGTGCAACACCAAGAGTGAAACCTAATTTACTATCAACTCGGTGATAAAGAGGTGTCAATATAGGTTCATTAACTGCTGATAATGAGGAAGCTTATGACATGTGGGCACAGTGTATATGGGATATCTCTGTATCTTTCACACTTAAAATTGATCTTAAAACAAAATAAAGCTCTTTTCTGAGATAATTCAAGTTCAAACATCAGTTCTATGGAAGCTGAATGCTTACACTCTCCCAGCTGAGATTCTAAGAGTTGTGCCTGAGCCGGTGTGGGGTGGGGGGTAATAAGGGCTGCAAAGCAAGCTGTCCTAGTAGGAAACACACTTTGAAATGGAGATTTATACGCAGGCAGTTAATGGTGACAGTGCTGTCTGGGAAAAGTTATAAGGGATTGATGGAATTAGGATTAGGAGGAGAGGAAAGTTTAACTTGGTAGAGTAACAATTGAGGCATTAGGAAATCCTATAGGAATTACTGCAGTTTTTCTAATTGGGACTAGAGAGTCAGAGGTGTATTTTTGAATTCTCTCATTAATCATACATTGGATTCAACTGTCCCTAGTGAGTAGTCCAAGATTGGGTGAGGCAGCTCTTTTCTTTTCTCCTTCTTCTTCTCCTTCTCCTTCTCCTCCTCCTCCTCCTCCTTCTCCTTCTTCTTTTTATTTAAGATTCTACATATTTATTTGTGATTCTACATATTTATTTGTCAGAGAGAGAAAGCAAGAGCACAGGCAAGGGGAACAGCAGGCAGAGGGAAAAGGAGGCTCCATGCTGGGCAAGGAGTCAGGTGCAGGACTCAGTCCCAGGACCCTGCCATCATGACCTGAGCCAAAGGCAGACGCTTAACCAACTGAGCCACCCAGGCATCCCGAGGCAGTTATTTTCATCCATGTGCAATTCAACATTCTATTGGTCTTTAACAATTCTACATATCTTTGTGAGTCACTAACTCCCCTTTGTACATGATTATCATTTCAAGGATGTTTCTATAATGAGCATATTTGGAAGACAGAGCTAGTGTCTCGCTCCAGAACAAAAGGCAGGGATACTTACTGTTCAGTGTAATGAAGACAATGCCTCCAGCTACAGCCAAGGGCAAGCATGCTACCACCTATTATAAAAAATTCAAATTCCCTTAGTTAAAGGTCACTCTTACGTGATGTAACCCAATACATATATACACATCATCTTTCACTCTTTATGTTACTCTTTGGGAACCAGTGCTGATACACTGATTACTATGATTGTACTGAATCAGGAGTCTTATATCTTCTACTAGCATCCATCACACTGTGGCAGCCAAGTTGTTAGTTTGCAAGTAGAGTAAAATCTAAGATTCTTCATAGTTCTGGACTGCCATTAGCTGTAAGCACACTTTCAGCAGCTGAGAGAAGTACCTTCACCCTAAAAGAAGGACCTTAGTAGTGTATCTTGACACTCATCCAGAGCACATGGGAATATGCAAGAGAACGTTCAAGGAAGAATCAAGATTTAGGACTCAGTCTACTAATATGAGAAAACATCAAACAAAGAGAGATAGAGAGAAAGAGAAAGACAGCACAAGAGAGCTCACCTAAAAAAGCATTGGTACGCAGAATTGGAAAGCATTCATTAGAAAAATACGAGTGAGATTCTCCAGTGATTAAATACATGCACGAATATTGTTATAAAGTTACGGTGTGGAATGGTTTTGTGTAGGGAACTCTGGACATCTTTAAGCATATGGAGAACACTGTAAAGCCAGAGTGTTCTCTGAGAATCATGCAATATTTTAGAATACTTTTAAGTTATGATATAGAATTAATACCATATATAAATAAGAAGTGCATTTTTAGCAGAAAACTGTTACTATCTTACAGGTTACATAAACTTTAACACAATGTCATAATAAACACAAACAAAGAAAGCAAACAAAAAACCAAGGAAATCTTATGGTTTAGCTGATTTTTTTCTATTCATATGTTATAGACCTCAATTATTTGATTTCTGCAGTGATACACTACTGATTAATTTATAAAGCAGCAGTGTTACCTTGAAAAGAATTCTATAACTACTGAATTAACCCCAAAACATCATTTCTTAGATTTCAATACTCATTCATTTGCTTTTTCCCCAAATGTCAGTTAAGAGCTTTCTAGTTGTCAGTGATCTACTTGATGTAAGATGTAAATGAGAAAGTATGACCTTAAGCTCATTCCCAAGCTGTGGCTTTAAGTGAGGAAACAATTGTTACTCCGTGTGAAAATTTCACTAAGATCTATAACAACAGAGTGAACCAAAGATTTGCTGTGGTGAGGTGGCTGATAGTCGAAACTGATACAATAACTTACACATAATCAAAAACTCAAAAATTATAATACATTAATTCATTTTAGAACAATTATATAGTTAAATAGGATGCCAGAAAAGGGGTTAGTTATAATACAGTATATTGCCAATTTTATGGAACTATTTTTTAATCTCACTTTTTTCTCTATTTGAAATAAATGTTTCAGTTTTGTTGGTTTTTTCCAATGAATTTTTAAAGAAGTTAAGATATTAATTAATATCCACATAAGGAGAAAGAATATCCGCATTAGTGTTTGCCAAATAATTTTTTTTAATGTAGTATTTTAGTTGACCTTGGATTTAAACTGAAGTGTGGGGAAAGAATACATAGATCTCTGAGAAAAAGTAATTTGAACCTAAGGAAAAACATTTGTCATTTCAATAGTGAAAATCAGTTCATAATTACCAAATCAAAATTTATAAATCCTTGCGACGGTTAAGTTTTTGTGTAACTTGACTGAACCATTCAGTGCTTGACATTTAGTCACAGATTATTCTGGATGTGTTTGTGAGGGTGTTTCTAGATGAGATTAACATTTGAACAGGTAACTGATAAAGCCCAAGGCCCTCCTGAATGTGGGTGGGGCTCACCCAACCAACTGAAGACCTGAAGAGAACCAAAAGGATGATTAAGAAAGGAACTCTTTCTGCCAAGTGTTTGAGTGTGGACATTGCCTTTCTCTTGCCCTCAGACTGGAACACCATCACCTCTCCTGGTTCTCAGACCTTGCAACTTGGACTGCAATTACACCACAGGCATCGTCTGTGTCTCTAGCTTTTCGAGTATAGATCTTGGGACTTGCCAGCCTCCAGAACCACGCAAGCCGATTCTTTACAATAATCCAAGTATCTATCTATGTATCTATCTATCAATCAGTCATCTATCATCTATCTATCCATCTACCTAGTTAGTTAGAAGCTAGATAGGAGCAGTGGAAGGAACGCCCTGAGGCAGAGTCCCAAGTCCTTGAAGGTGAATGGCAGAGACAGGAGCTGGAGGCAAGGACAGTGATAAAAAAAGCCACACTAAAAGCCCTGAGGGTACATCGTGACCTTGTGGCTTCCAAGACTTCAGGGCTGTCAGATCTAGAGCCACAGTGGAGGAGCATGCACTTTCTCTTCCACCTCTGCCCCAGGGTAACCCCTAGACTCATAATAATGCATTTGCATTGTGGGTACCCCCTTCCCCACCCACGGAGGGAGGCTGCCATGATGGTTTTTGTACAAACATTGTAGGGTCAAAAACTCCTTCCAGCCTGTGGGAAGAGTCCCCCAAATGGTTGGAAGTAGCTTCCCTTGGAGACCACCCCACCATACGTCACAGCTCCTCCCAGCCCAGAGAGACACAACAAATATCCAATCCCAAAACAACCTAGGGCTAATTCCACCTCCTGGAACCTGCCTGCTCTCCCACCATGAAAGGGTACTTACACTTTAATAAACTGCTCTGTGCTTGCTACTTTCCTTCTTGCTGTCTTTATTCGGTTGTGGATCCCCACGTAAATCTCGTTGGGAATCCAAAGACTGAGACCTCCATTCACACAATGCAGACTCTCACATTAGTAACATAAACACACACACACACACAGATACATTTCTATGCTACATCTGCACCTCCACCTTATTCAGGGTCCGTATGTTGCAGGAATTCTCTGTCTTTAGCGCCCACGGTTCTTGGTCATGCCGCTTCAAAGAATGAAGCGGTAGACCAGACGAAGAGTGGTGAGCAGCAAAGCAAAGTTTATTACGCAATAGCATAAAGCTCCCGGAGAGGGAGGGGGTGCCCGAGAAGGTTGCGCTTGGAGTTTCTAAGTTTAAGGGTTTTTATGACCTCTTTTGTGGAACTATCTTAAGCAAACAGGGTGTGCTGAGTCATGCCAATCAGGGCTTTGGTCATGTATCTGTTTAGGTTAATGTCAACGTGCTAATGGTCTTTTTTGCTGATTTCTGGGGGCTTCTGTCTTGCCAGTGATACTGACCAATGCTTTGTGGTTAATTGCCTTATTTAATGACTTTTTGCAGAAGTCATTTCTGCAACGGCTGTAAAGCAGAATGCTAGTGTGGTCCTAAGTTGCAAAACAGGATGTCAGTGCTGTTTTGTCTTAGTGCTGTCCTGAATCCATATTTTCTTGTTGGGGATCCTGGCCCTAACTACCTGTCCAACTAACTCCTAACACATAGAGAATAGTCAATTAATAAATATTTCAGCCTTTGAAAAGTATCTTCATTTTAAATAGCTTGTAATTCCTTGAAAATGACAGGTAAATATTTGACGTATATGTTGGAGTCAAAGTAGTGGTGTGCTGGTAAATGTTTTACAGTCAACGCTCCAAGAAGGTGGAGAAGCTGATCTGCAGCGCCCCCCCGCCGAGAGCTTATACTAAAGATAGAATAGGAAGACACGCTTGTGAGCCCCACGGGCTTTAGCGTGGACGTCAGAGCACAAGCAGCTGGGAACGCCTGGTCCGCTCAGGGCTGAACGCAGCCCCACCCGAAACCCGATCGCTGCTGAGGATAGCCCGTGGGGTCTGTAGAAACATGAATAAGAATAGGCTTCACTTGCTTAACTTTACGTTTTACTCCTAGTGACTTTCACCATGATGTACTACTGTTCACTGAAGACTTCCTGAAGAATCATTAACTTGGAAGGACTGTGCTCATTCAACCGGGATGTGCTACAGACCACTAGACTCCCTTTGATTACCCTTGATTGTCTTTGATTGTTTATCGCCAATAAATATGCGAGGCTGTAGCTGCTCGGGAGGACTGCGCTCTTTGCAGTCCCCTGCTCCCTTGTTTCTTTCACAGCTAACCCGTCTGTGCCTCATCCTTCTTCCAATCACCACGCCTCGGGGGCACTGAGCTAAAGTTTTTGCCAGTTCCAACGGTGTAAAATCTCCCACCAAGGTCAGCTTTATGCTATCAGTTTAACATCCTTCAACACAAATTTTTGAGCACATATGAACCAGACAGCTCTGTCATTTCAATATGAGTCAAGAACCTTGTCATACAACTGTAAGAAAGAGTGGGTGTTTCAGGGAATGATAGGAGCTTCTTCTAATAGGCATATGACAAATTGAATGTAAGAAATTTCTAATTTGGGATGATTTGAAATGGTTTGCATCAGATAACCTGCAGTTTATCTGAGCGACTTTTTCAATGAATATGTTCTTTGAATTTGAAATACATTTTTCAATATTAATTTTTAACCTATGGAAACAATACTTGCAATATTTCATTAAAAACATTTTTCATTTTCATCATTGACTCTCTTTACTGAATCCCCAGTTTTTAACTAAATAGTTTCTAGATAAATATAATATCCCCCATAACAAAATGTTGACAAAATACATTTTTCATCTCCATGGCTATGTCTTGCTCTTTTGATATTAAAACAGAGTACTTTAAGAAACTACCAGACAAAATTACTTTGCTTAATCTCCCAAAGGTGACTCTAAACTATGTGAAGCCTTGATATTTTTATAAAAATTATTTATACCATTATGTCACATAAAATTTTACACCAATTTTTCAGTAATAAAATATATTTTCTTCATTTGTAGCCAATATATACTGTTACTGTTATCAACCCTAAAAATAAAATAGCCAGTTATTTAACCAGAAAAAATAAGTTTTTTCAGGAATAACAGAAGAATGGCAGTTGAAGACACACAAACGATGGCAAACCATAGGCAAGTATGTAGAACAAAGAAGGAGAGCATCCTTTTTATAGAAGAGAGAAGAAAGTTGGGAGGGGTTGTTTTGAACAAAAATTCACCGGAGGAGAGCAAGAGTTTGGGCTTGCGGAGGGCTCTCACTGGCTGAGTTGTGATGAGTTTCTTACTGGCTGGTTTGTTGTTAGGCAAAGAGAAAATCTTTCCTTTTCTTACTAGTATATGTAAAATAAGCTTCTTCCTGCTGGTGTATGTAAAGTAAGCTTCAATGGGTGGTGTGTGAGTGAGAGCCTTCCTTTCATTGCTTCCTGACTCCATTTTGAATTAGGCTTCCTTTATTCATTTTCACACTATAATAGTATTGATGTAGTCACAAAGAAAAAAAAAAGTGTTTAATAATTGTTTTTGAATAAAGCACATGACATCACCATGTTAACCTACCTTTCAACATCACTCAGACTTCTTTGTATCATTCTCCTGTAAATAGAGGTCTGACCTATTTTCAAGGCTCCACTACACAACGCATATGCAAATGTCACCTTTGCTTTATTATGGTCACAATCTGCAAATGCTAACACGCAGATTCTCTCACACAGTGCTGAAGAGTTTGCACTAGGCATTGTACTCTAATATAATTGTTTTTCATCTCTATCAGAACATATACAGAGCCTAAGATGAAGTTGAGAAAGCCCAGGCACCACCAAAGAAATCAATTGTAGACTCTTCTCTCACAGGAAATCTTTTACATTATTTGTTGGCAGATGTCCAGTTTCTATGAGGAATACACCCCTTCTCCTGACCTTGGGTAAAGGAGAGCATTCTAAGAGTGCCTCATTTGACAAACCTGGTTATTGAAATGGTGGTTTCTTCTTTTAAAATAGGTGGAGGTCTTGGTTTTAATTAAAGATTTCATATTTTCCAGGGATGCTGAAGAAATTAACATGGGCTCAGAGATGAAGGCTCTGTTTGAAAAGCAGAGTTGGTAATAAGTAATTCTAGGATTACATAGTAATCCTAATTTCAAATGCCAAAGCCGAGTCCTCTGGAGATGAGTAGTGTCACAAGTAAATTTAGTCTTGAGATTTTTTTTTTGGTTACAGATATCTTGTGTCTTACTCTAGAACACTCTGCACAGGTAATATCAGTAACTCCACAAATCTCTTTTCACTTACACTGAAAGTTTGAATTTAAGCCGTGTTCTCTGAGGTAAAGGGTCAGGGGTTTTATCCACTAAGCCACCAAACCCCTCATTCCAAGTACTTTTGAGTCCTGGTATTTCTTTGTGACAGAAGACACTCATGAGGAATTATGCACTGTGCCTGAGGGTGAAGAAGTAAAAGAAAGACAGCCTTATTAAGAGTACATGTGGTACAGCCAGAAAGATTTTGACCTTCACAATGACACAAAGGCAGAGATGAATGCAAAAAAGCCCCACTGCTGTTAAACATTGCAACAAGACAACCTTTAGGGCATCTTAAAAAAAAAAAAAAAAAGTGAAACTGTTTATCAATACTGGGAGGACGAAAACAAATTTAAGGTTGGTCTGAGATTAATAGAGAAAAATTCAAAGATAGAAAACTTTAAAAACTGAGAGTCAAAGAAGATACTAAGGAGATGGGATATGAAGTGATTGGTAATCTTGTTTCATACTGTCTGATATTGTTTGTCTCCCATAAACGATTAAATGGTCAATTAAACTGCTGCTCTCATTTTGAAAACAGAAATGATTATTATTCCCCAAATAAGAACCCATGGACAGAATACTTTTCAGATCACTTTTGAAAAGTATATTCTGATTGAACGATAAATATACCCAGATTCAAACACAAAAAGATATGAACAAATACAAGAACGCTAATAACTTAATTATATTTTGATGCTAAATTAAAGGAGGTAAAGTACTCTGAAAACAAGATAGGAAAAACCCACCTGGTGCCGTCAGTGCCATGTTGAGCAAACAGCATTCGGACAATAGAATAAAACCATAAAAATTCAAACGTTTAGCTTTAAGTAAAAAATATCGCCACATTCTGTCATATAATTTTTACTAATGAATTCCACTACACTCATATTCTCATTAGCAGAAAGTTGTCTCCTCTTCCCTGACTTCTCACAGCTTTGCCCAAAGCATCTTGGCTTGTGTCTTGTGTACAATCTGATCTAAAGTGGTTTAATCCTCCCTTCAAATGCCAGGAAGAAGACAGCATTGGAAAGCCCACTGCAACTATTGCTTCTCAGACTGTCAGAGAATCCTCATCAGCAGTATCCAATTACAATTGCTCATGCTAATACCTTAAAGATCTATTTTCATCTCAAAATAGAAAAATAATGACTAAATCACAACCACCGATATGTTAAATTATTTTAGAAAAATCTAACATTCATCAGGAAAACTTAATTTAAATTAGTATTTTTTTATCCATGAAAATTTATATTATGTAATTTCTTAAGAACACAAATGATTCTGAGTTTTCCATTTTTATTTATTTATTTATTTATTTATTTATTTATTTATTTATTAAAGATTTTATTTATTTATTTGAGAGCGAGAGAGAGAGAGAGAGAGAGAGAAAACATGAGCAGGGGGAGGGGCACTCTGACTCAAGACTCAATCCCAGGACCCTGAGTTCATGATTTGAGCCATTTAACTGACTGAGCCACCTAAGCGCCCCTGAATTTTCCATTTTTAAAATTACAACTATAATTATATTTAAATTGAAAATAATTTTAAGTTGTATTCTATCATAATTTGCTAATGAAATTTTTAATTATTAATATTGTACTCATTAAAAGAAATTAATTTTGTATAATGCTTATTGGTCAGAATTCATGACCATTTTTATTGGCTGAAAATATATCAGTTATCCTGTCATAAATATATGGCAGTGATATATCTGTAAATTTAAAAGGTATATATTAATGTCAGGACAAAACTTCAATACATATTTTCCAAAACTTCTATTTAAATTTGCCCAAATATATTATTTTTCTGTTTACTCTTTAGGTGATGTAAGAAATGGACAGATACTTCCTATTTACTATATAATGGCTCATAAGACAGTTTTTTAAAAAGTTACAGAAATAGCTGTTGGTAACAGTGATCTAGAATGAACATCAACTTATAAACGCTATATGTAGATACAATCTCTTGTTCTTTGATTATTAATCTCCCACTGTTCTATATCAAAGGTAAATGTATTTTGTTCTATGAGTTAACCTGTAGGATAATAGGTCCACATCTCTCTACAGCATTTGCATCTTTATATAGGCAGTTTTTCCCACACTCTTTATTGAATTCATTCTAAATTAATGCTAGATAAAAAAGAACACTGCCCAGGATAATTAACTCAAATCATCTGGGATGCAGTTCCCAAACTTTAGCCTAAAATCAGAATTACCTAAAGAGCTTACAAAAACAGATTTTTGAGTTTCATCTCTAGAGTTTATGAGTCACTCGACCTGGTGTGGGGCTCAAGAATTTGTATTTCTCAAAAATTCCCAGTGATACTAATATTACTAGCAATGGGACTTCACTTTAAGAAACACTGCCCTAGGGGAACTGTGTTTTAACACATTCTCAGATGATTCTTCTGTTTTCCTAAGATGAGGGCGAAGCCTTTATACTTGTATCTCGGCCCATCCTGCCCTATTGCCACACTTCCGCCTGCCACACTCCTCCTCACATCTGAGCATGACATATCTGTGAAATATAATTCAACACAATGCACAAATTGGAATTTGAAGAGGTTAGTTACTTCTTCTTCATTTGACATGTAACTCTTACAATTTTTATGATTATAGTCTAACTTTGGTTTAATATTCTGTCTCTCTGCCCAGACAGTGGTTACAAATGTGAATGCTTACAAGGACTAGGAAGAGAAAATAAATGGGATAGATGAGTTGGATGGAAACTGGTAAACTGGATGGTCTATGCCCTGTCTAAAGGCAAAAACAAGTATTATTATAAAGAATACAGGCCCAATATTAACAAGCAATGAGGATTTTTTAAGAGAAAAATCACATCTAAATGTGTACAGATGTGTAAATGTGAGCATTTAATATTTCTTGAGCGAATGAATGAAGAAAATGATTACAAATCTTATCTAATTATGATTTTCATAAACTTTATTTTAGATTAGTTTTAGATCTGTAGAAAAGTTGCAAAGATAATATGGAATTCCCATTTTCCCCTTATCATTTTTATTTTTAGTATTTTATATCTTCATGGTATGTTCGTCACAACTCAGGAGCAAAATCTGATATAATATTATTAGCTAAATGACAATTTATTCAGATTTTACTAATGTTCTTTTTTTGTTCCAGGAGCCCATCCAGACAGACATAGTTAATTGCTGTGTCTTCTTGGATTTCCTTTGGCCGTGATGTTTCTCACAATTTACTTGTTTTTGATGGCCTTAGCTGTTTTAAAGGAATACTAGTAAGGTATTCTGTGCAACGTCACTCTAATGGGGTTCATCTGGTATTTTTTTCTGCAGTTAAACTAAAGTTATATGATTTGTGAAAATTCCACAGAAGTCAAGTACCATGTCATCACATTACCTGAAGTACCTGTTATCAACAGGACTTAATCATTAATGATGTAAACAATTAGCTGCCTGAACCAGTGTTTGCCAAGTTTCTCTGCAGTAAGGTACCCCTGCCCCCTTTTCATAATCTGCTCTTTCAAAGCAATTCACTAAACAGAACCTACACTTACGAGTGGGAAGGGCAGTTACATCTTCTTAAAAGGAGAGCATCTTCATAAATTATCTGGGATTCATTTGTGAGAAAGATTCGTCTTTTTCCCTCATAACAATAATCTTTTAATAAAAAAATTAATAAGAAAGCATTCTTCAATTTGACATAATGTGACACTTTAAGGGAAAGTATACTATTCTTCATCTTATTCTAATGGAGCAATCTTTATAATTAAAATATTACTTTCTAAATTCAGATAGCCTGTAATACCTTTTACAAATGCGGCTTCTAAATTGGGTGCATATTGATGAAATATCATAATCAGAAATGATCTCCATATTGCAGAGGAAGGAGCACAAGCCCGAATGAGTTAGTAAAGCAAATCTTCTCTGGGAAAAAGCAGGATAATGTACAGCTTTGTAGAGCATGTAATATACAAGGGGCAAGATAAACAGTACATGTTGCATTTGATTGACTCAGCACTCCTTAATATATTAAAGACTCCAACTGCTAACCATATTTTTAGATTTTCTTTGCTATGGCCAACGAAGAGACAAAGAACAATAATAAAGAGAAGAACAGAGTTTTAGACCAGGAAAGGACCTCAGCCATCATTAATCTGATAAGCTCGTTTTGTGTATAAGGAAATGTTTAACCTGGAAGTGTTGAAAGACTTGCATTGTGGTATACAGCTATTTGAGGGATAAATAGCATTATCTCCCATTTTTCGGACTTCCAAGTCAGTGTTTTATTATTACACTCTATTTTACTATGAAGAATCAGAGAAGAAAATTAACCCTTACCTGGAGAGAATGCTGAATTGCAGTTTTCTTTCTTTCTTCTTGTTCTGGTTTGTTATGTGCATTTGGCTAAGGCTGAGAGTATTGCTTCCATGAATTCTCTTCCCAGGGTTTTAGACTATAGATGGCTGAGAGTAAAATTTACATGGAATTTGGAGGGTTAAAAAAAATAAAAATAAAGAAGCTTTCCGAGAGCTGGAAATTTCCATTTCCACAGACCTGGCTCAGATATCTCTCTTCCCCATCGTTCCTCAGCTTCCAGATGTGTTTGATTTCTTGGATTTTCTTACAACTCTGATTTGTATACCAGTTAGGACATTTTCTCTGATTCACTGACGTCCCCATTCTAGAGGTGTTTTTTTTTTTTTTCCCTAAAACTCTCCCTAAACCCCCATTTTTTTTCATTGTGTTTTGTTTTGTTTATGCCTCACTCCTCTAGACTACTAAATGAAGGAAAACGGGAGTATTCCTTTTGGAAATATGGAGATGCTTCACTATAAATCGGATGACCTAAAAAACAAGGAATGTTAGAAATTACCAGCAAATTTGTTACTCGTATTAGTATGCTCAGCCATAACAAAATGCCATAGACGGGGGCGTAAGCAACAGGAAATTGTTTTCTCACAGTTCTGGAGGCTGGAAGTTGAAAATCAAGGTGCCAGCAAGACTGGTTTCTGGCGAGAGATCTCTTCCTGGCTTGCAGATGGCTATCTTATTATGTCCTCACATGGTGTTTCCTAGGTGCAAACATGGGGACAGAGAGAGCTGGATTTCAAGTAAGTTTCTTATGAGAATACTAATCCTATCAGATCAAGGCCCCTCCTTAATTGCTTCCTTAGAATTCCCAATCCAAATGCAGCCACATTGGGGTTCAGGGATTCAACATAGGAACTTTGTGGGTAAAAAACCCTTCGGTCCCTACAATTACTTAAATAAAACCAAATAATAAAGCAAATAAATGTATAAATAGATAAACAAATAAGGACCAAAAAAAGGAGAGGTCCATTGATTTGAAGGTTTCAGATCAGATATTTCTAAATGTTGACCTTAAATGTGTGCCAGTCTGACTTCTTAAGAATTAAACTGAGGGTTGCTGGAGGGGGAGAGGGGTGGCTGGGTGATGGACATTGGGGAGGGTATGTGCTATGGTGAGCGCTGTGAATTGTGTAAGACTGATGAATCACAGATCCGTACCCCTGAAACAAATAATACATTATATGTTAATTAAAAAAAATAAAAGTAATTTAAGGAAAGGATGAAAACCACCAAGTATAAAGTTCAAAGTTGACAATGTTCTAATGAAAGCAATAAACATTGATTACTTTCTTTCAGATATTTTTCCAAATTTAAATGACAAATGCTAAAACCAAACAATAAACTGTGAATGAATAAAATATGCATGGTTCTAATTTTAGAAACAGGGATATTGTCTTTTCTGGACATCATTAATCTATAATACCAGGATAAAATGTATATATATTCACATACCCATGTAATAAAAAACTAAAATTTCTCACACACACAAAAAAGAATTAATTAGGTGGGGCGCCTGGTGGCTCAGCGGTTAGGCGTCTGCCTTCGGCTCAGGGAGTGATCCCAGCATTCTGGGATCGAGCCCCACATCAGGCTCCTCCACTATGAGCCTGCTTCTTCCTCTCCCACTCCCCTGCTTGTGTTCCCTCTCTCGCTGGCTGTCTCTATCTCTGTCAAATAAATAAATAAAATCTTAAAAAAAAAAAAAAAGAATTAATTAGGGATTTCCACCAAAACGTACATGCCCAGTGTATATTATGACAAACCTCCCTAAATGATTCCTAAAAAAACTGATTTATAACAGCTGGTTTGAAACACAAAATCCAATTCATGGGTAGTCTGCTTTTAGTCACATTACAAGAAAGATTTTAAGACCAAGCTTAACCCTAATTCGGAAGTACTATACATGATGCAGAACTCCTACTATGGATGCAGAAATTTATAGTGATGGCAGACCCCACATATGTGTGTCATACTTGTTAAAAATTTAAAAAGAGAGATGTGTAAGATTCATATCTGCAATGTTTTCCTTTAACTGAATATGATTTCCTAAGTTTTTGAAGTTTACGTAAAAGTAAATTTTAAGAAGTTCGAAACCTATTGTGAAACTTTACAGCAAAAGCTAAACCAAATATTCTATAAATGTCAAATGTATCTAAAGTTTTATTATATATACATAAGAAGAAAAAGATCAAAAACACAAGAAAGGTTAAATAATGGGAGACGTTTTCTTGAGTAATACAAGACACTATAATATTGTTTCTTCCATATTTAGTTATTCTTTTTTAATAGAAAAAAAGAATTTTAACTGTTTTTGGCAAAGAACTCCTAGAATTAATAAATGTTGGCAAAATGCAGCTACACTTGTCTTCAAATGAATTCTTAAAAGCACAACTAATTGGGGCAGAATTATTTGTCTTAGGAAAAAGAAGTCTATAGAGTGAATTAATGGTTTAAAAGTGCACAAAAGGTTATTACAGAGGAATATTGCATAGTTGTTTCTGTCTCTAATGAACTTATGGCATAACCAGGTGCTCTATTAAAAGAGAAATCTGAAAACTCACTGTGAGCATACCACTAAATGAGCTGTGTTTAGGGACAATCCAAAGAGGCAACACGTCCTCCAGCTTAAAAAATGCAGGAGTTAAAGGCAGGATAAGCCAGTGCAAATAAACTAGACATAGCTTGAGTGAGGCCTGAGAAATAATGATTTAAAGAAATAAGTTAAAGGGAACAATAATAGAAACGATTAAAAAAGTAGAACTTTATTAAGGCAAATAACTCTTCAGCCAAATTAATCTTTTTATTTTTTCCAAAGGATTATAATCCTCTTTTATATTACTCTACACTACTATATATACTACTATAACACTACTAACTAGTGTTAATATTTGAGAGCAGACAACGTAAATAAATGTGATGAAGATACTTCAGGATTATCTGAATGGGGACCAGGTGTGGAAGTTAATATTCTGCCGTTAAGACAGCAGTCTGGTCCAGCTCTTTAGAATTTTTAAATTCATCACTTTGTTCATTATTTATACATGTCCATTGGCAGCTTGCCAATCATAATGTATGCACAAAAACAAAAGCCATATAATTAGCTGCGGATGACCTGTTTTGGCTAGAAACCTCTCTGCAATACGTCCGAAATATTATTTTGAAAAAATATTTTTTAGGAGAGACATACTGTCACTAATAAACTATGTCCACATTAGAATGTGCTCATGTACTCTTTCCAAAATTATTTGTTTGTTGTTATAATGACATTGGCTGACTTGGGGGGGTGTAAATTATTTTCTATGTAATGTTCGCTAATATTATAGGAAAAGATATTTGCTATATGCACCAAGACGGAGAATAATGGTGCTGACTTTTCAGTAACTTAACAGTTGACTGTATTTCCCCATTTTATTTTATGTGCATTTTGAACTGCATATGCACTATATTTCATAGTTGATTTTAGCACAGGATCCAGATGTTCCTGACACATCTGTTTTCGTACCTTTATATAAATGAACTTCAAAATGATACTAGCAACTCTGGGGACTGCATTAGTCACAATAAAAAGAACATATTTTTGTCTTGTCTACATAGGGATCATCTATGTATAAAGTAGATGTTGAGTAGCTAGTCATTTTTTATGTGTCCTTGCAATGCAGTTATTTACATACTACTGATTTGGTATGCCTAGCCATCTGGTTATGGATGAAATGCTGCACTTACTTTTTTTTCTTTTGCCTTTGTTTAAAAGGACTTTCTAAATGTTATCAATACCAAATGTTCTATGATTATTTATACTAATAACCTACAAAAATATTTTATATTTTTTCCAGACTGTTGCATGATACATTCCTCAATTTACATACCATTTGATTTTTTAGCTGACTTTGTAAAACGGTAGAATTAAATATAATGTTTTGAGTGTTTTATAGCTGTTGTACGACACACTATTTCTTAATAACTATATGAAACAGTAGATATACACCACCTGCTCTTTCACCAGTAAAGATGCAGCCGGGTAGTTAAAAGCTCAGGCAGAGCAGTCAAAGTGTTCTGTGGCAAGAATAGCTGTTGGCTTTGTTGGCTGTATGTATTTGGGCAAGATATAAATTTCTCTAAGTCCCAATTTCTTTATCTATAAAATGAGGATAATTGTAGAATTAGTTCACATAGTTATTGTATGGATTAAATTATATAACCTATTTAGAGAACTTAACACAACATCAACCATATAACAGGTACCTTTGAAAGGATAGCCACTTAGGTTGATATGATTAAATAGAGAGTAATTAAAATATTTTATATGATTTTGAAAAAGCTGAATTTGTTACTACTTACTTAGCTACGTATTTTGCTAATTTTAATATTGAAGATAAACTATTAAATAATATATATTCCTATTTTAATCTACTTAAACAATATCATAAGAAGTTTATGATGTCATGTTTTAAATTTTTTAAATGTTATCAAAAACTCTTCTAACAAAAAGTTTAGGGCGCCTGGGTGGCTCAGTCAGTCAAGCATCTGCCTTCGGCTCAGGTCATGATCCTGGAGTCCCAGGATCCCATTCCACATCGGGCTCCCTGCTTGGCAGGGAGTCTGCTTCTCCCTCTGCCCTTCACCCTGCTGGTGCTCTCTTTTGCTCTCTCTTTCTGTCTGTCTGTCTCAAATAAATAAATAAATAAATAAATAAATAAATAAATAAATAATCTTAATTAAAAAAAGTCTAAAATACATTTATACACAAAGTCTTTTCTAAGTCTTTTTTATTTTTTTTTATTTTTTTTTTTTTAAAGATTTTATTTATTTATTCGACAGAGATAGAGACAGCCAGCGAGAGAGGGAACACAAGCAGGGGGAGTGGGAGAGGAAGAAGCAGGCTCACAGTGGAGGAGCCTGATGTGGGGCTCGATCCCACAACGCCGGGATCACGCCCTGAGCTGAAGGCAGACGCTTAACCGCTGTGCCACCCAGGCGCCCCTAAGTCTTTTTTAAAAACAGCATTAATTAGGTATGATTAATATACAAAAACTGCATATATTTAATATATAAAATTTGGTCAGTTTAGATATATAAATATACCTGTGAAACCATCACTACAATCAAGGTAATGGACATATCCATTATCTCCAAAAGTTTCCTGTGTCCTCGTGTGCCTTTGTGTGAGTATGTGTGTGTGTGTGTGTTATAAGAACACTTATCATAAGATCCATGTTTTTAACAAAATTTTGAGTGCGTAATGTGTAACTGCTGACTAGAGACACTATGCTGTATAGCATGTCACCTGTCTCCTCCATGACAACATCTTCTAGTTGGAGTCTCTGTCCTCTGCAGGAATTTTGAAATATCCTGTTGGGGCACCATAGCAGCGAGCAGTGAGACTCTGTTTCTGGCCAAGAGGCTGAATTTCTGCTTTCTCTCATTTGAGCCTGAGGTTTGCTCTAAGTTGTAGCCACCCCCCCCCCCCTTTCATAAGCAGGAGAGCATTACCTCTTCATCAGGCTCTAAGACTCAAGCCTGGGCTACAGGCTACCCATCTTGCATGAAACACATTTTAGCCCCATTGGTCAAAAATAGCTGAGTTCCCAGGCCCCAGAGTCTGCTTCTAGACCCACAGGTCCCTAGTGGCTTCAACATCCCTTCCCCATGGTTTGTTTGTTTTGTCCTGTTTGTTTGTTGTTTATTTTTTTCTGGTCTACATTGATGTTTTAATTATTTTTCAATCTAACTATGCATTTTTATTTATGTGAACTTGGAACAAATGGTTTGGCAGGGTTTGAAGTTACTGTTTCTTTTGTACCAGAATTTTTTGTATCATTTTTATAATATCATTCTTCAACCAAATTTCGATGTATTGTGTACTGTCAGTTATAATCACATCATACCGGAGACCTTCTACTATCCATAAACAAGTTTTGGGTTTTGCTAAAGTCTACACAAGTAGCCCAAATTTTAAATAATGGGATGACTAAAGTCTAAATTCAAAGTCTATTTCATAGGCTGCCTAGAATGCAGTTTTTTAATCATTCGCAACTGACATCTTTGATTCTTAAATACATATCTAAACTACATGTTTCCTTTGTTCTGGTGACATTCATATTTTAAAAGATAGCTGCATTATTATATTACATTATATTAGATCTCAACCTTATCGAGTTTTAGAGATTTATGGTAAGAATATAGAAAAATTTAGTGAAATAGAAGGAACTCACTTGAATTTAAAGAATGAAAAGAATACAACAACATCCCATGTCTTTAATCTTCCAAATATGGTATTACTACACTGCTGTCAGTAATGAAAATTTTCTTCCTAATGATTATGGCAGTTATCGTAATATAAATTAAATATCATGGTGGAAAACCCAATATCATAAGGTTTTTGACAAGGTCTGTTTCAAGATCCTCAGATAAGGAATGATATGGAATGTGAACTTGGCACATTGATTACAAGGGATATCAAAGATGTGAATTTAGACACACATTTTTAAAGGCAAACATGGTTTTTTGAATTTTTTAAAATTAATAACACCACATGAAATCATTGATTAATCAATATCATTCCATCACATGGAAATTAGTGCATTTACTTTTGAAGCTCCACTTTGCTTACCTGGACTATCCTCCAACTTATAATATCAGCTTATCTCCTGATATGTGTTTAAAAAAGCATTTCATAAGCTCCATTACATATTTGAAAATGAAAATGATCTTTGAAATTAAAATGAAAAATATTGATAATGCAGCTTTAACTCTATTTTTCTTTGGCTCTATAATTCAACACTTCCATTAATGAATAAGAATAAATTCCTTAGTGAATATTCATCTTTAGTCTATTAAACTACCTGGCCAGTATATAAAAAATATGCTATGATTACATAAATGTGTACGCTACCACAAAAGTAGAGTTTACTATGCTAATTTGGCATCAGAAATTCTGACTTTCATTTCACTTGTATGAAAGTGTGTGACAAGGTGTGAAGTGCAGTAGACTGGAGGGAAGGGCTTTTAAGTCCTCATGTTTACCCTGATTTAACAAACAGTGTGAACTAGGGCCACCCTCTTTTTTTCCTCAATTGTATGATGTGTCTCTCATCTATGACACATCAAATATTATGCATCTCTTTCTGCTTAACATGTTCTGTGTATCTGTAAGCCAACCTAGAGCTTCTGGAAAAAAACAACAAAAAAAGTATTCAATAGGATGACATGTTAATGAAACCAAAGATGCTTTAAGGAAGCTTAATGCAGAGAAGAGGAAATGAGAGATGAGGAGGAAACTGAGATTTGGAAATATTTCTTTTAACTGGCAATAAGACCCTATGTGAAACCATTGTTTTAGAAATCAGAATAAAATATGGCAAAATGCAGCTCTGACCGGAAGTCACATTGCCACTTAGTAGTTGTGGATGAAATTCTTACATAGCTGATTGCATTTCAAAAGAATAGTAAAAAATATTGTTAGTTTCCAAGATCTGCCTGCTCCAGTGAGAATTACAACCCAATTTAAATGAGACCAATGAACCCTCCTATAGAGGAAAGAATCTGATTTCATCAAAGTGGATTCAGCCTTTGGCATGCTGTGTTTGCTTGTGGCCCAAGTCACAGCCCGCTGGGAGTGGCAGCCCCTGCCATCAGTGTCAGTCAGGGAACAGACATTTCTCTCTTTGTATTATCAACAAGCTCCAGGCCCTTGTGCTGGTCAGACGGCACTGAGATGCTGACAGTGAGCTGCTGCACAGACAGACTAGAGAGAGTCTCTCTGTATTTAAAGGGCCCAAGAACTGCAGGAAGACAGTGTTCCTGCTTCTTCTAAGTGGCATGTGTGAAGAGATATCTGATTTAGCAGCTCTGACAGCCCACAGGAAACTCGATCCAGACAGAAACAGAATGTGAAATAACAGGAGCTCTCATCCTTGAGTTTAAGAAAGAGGAGAGGAGACTAAGAATTCTAAGTGTCTCTGATAAACCAGGCATTATATTGTGTGTGTTAAACATATACTTTCATTTAATTTCCCAAAACACCATGTATGCATGTAGAGTTTAAATAATGTAACTTTGGTTATCTAGTAAATAAGTAGTTGTGGGTTAAAAAAAAAAATCTGATTAATCTGAAGCAGTGCTTCGAACACAGGGATGATAAGTGTGGGTTCTGGAATCCTGCAACTTGGTCTCAAAATTTGTTTCAACCACTTCCTAGTATTCAAACTTGAACAACTTTTCTGAATTTTTTGTGCCTTGGTTCCTCATCTGCAAAATGTAGGTAGTGTTTACATAACAGAGTTGTAAGATTCAAATTATATTATCCCTATTAATTGCTTAGACAAATATCTAATGTTTAGTAATTTCACAGAAAATGTTGATATGATTTACCAATGATCTTCAAAATCTATGCTATTCTAAAATGTCATACTGCTTCCTGCATTTGAGTGTGACAATCATAAAATGCATTCAAATATACTTTTCATGTTTCTATTAAGATTAATTAATCTTAATTGTGGTGATAATCTTATGCCATTTGGGTATTTGTTAAAACTCAATTTATTTTACCCCTATTGTTTGAAAGTTGCTCTTTGATGAGTTGTAAGTAATACATTATTGGAAATGGAAAACTTAATTGGTAACTTTGTAGCCTTAGGAATTGTGAATAGAGAACAATGAAGAAGGAAAAAAGTTTAAATAAGTGAAAAGAATAAGTGCATTAAAAGAAACAGAGAAACACAAATAAAATGCTTCAAAGAAAATGTTATATTTGTACCATTGTCTGAATGTCTCATGGATATCTTGAATTTAACATATTGAAAAGAAAACTAATTACTTCCCCATCCCTATTGCAAAATGACTTTTCAGTCTGTTTTGTGTGTCCTGTTAAATGAGATGGTTTAGTAATCTGATAATTTATTTGCTCTTATTCAAACCAAATCTTTGTGAATTATATAGTATTAGAGAAATATGTTCTAAAGTATACTTATTCATACTTAGAAGCATACATTCAGTAAATATTTGACTACTGCTTCTCATAGGCATTAACTTTTTTTTAAGTTTATAAACAATAGTGAACAAATTCTTCTTCCCATAATCAGTTTATATAGTCTTTGAAGAAATAGATAAATCCATGCATAATACAATTAAAAATTCTGATGGTATTTACTATAAATAAACACACTAACAAAACAAAACAGAACAAAATAAAAAGGAACAGTAGAAGTAGTCGGAAATTCAAGGGAAACATCCAACTACTGTTTCTTTGGTCTGGAACACACCTTCTCAGGTAATTATATTATCCTCTCAGATCTTTAAGCCTCTGTTCAATGTTGCCTCTCCATCATCTATATAAAATATCAATCCTCCTCCAATATGAAAGGGTTACACTACCCTTAATATTTTTAAAAATAATAAAAGATATTGACAGCAGACTGTGTGGCATGTTTACTTGTATATTTATTTTCTCTACCAACCACCAGAATGAAAATCTGTGAAGGTATGGACTGTATCTCATTGTCATATCCCCCAGCCCAGAAGAACCAGATACATACTAGATACTCAGTAAACATTGTTGAATAAATGAATAAGATACATTTGGCTGCAGGCTTCAAGAAAAGGAGAGGCTAATGTGTTAGAGGTGGGAGGAGGCAAGAGCTTATTAGCAAAGGGACCACAGTATCTACCTGCAATAATATGTAAAGAACCTAATAACTTGGAAAAATTAAGGAGCTCGTATATTTGGGATACATTGAAAAAAAGAAACTTGGCTCAAGAGAGATTGGAAATATGCAGTGTCAATTCTTTCAAGGATTTCTTAAGAATGTTTTGAATTTGTTTTTACTAGAGTGACTGAAGGTCTTGAAAGTAAAGTAATATAATCCCATTTATTTAGTGTTCATTTAATGTGGTTCCTTAAGTATTTTTGTAAATTTTACACATAAAAATCAAATTGAGGTATAATTTCCATAAAATAATTTTCATATACATTATAATTTTCATATGCATGTGTTCTAATAACTCATTAAATTATATAACCACAAACTCAGTCAAGATATCAAATATTTTCATCACTCCCAAAAGAACCTTGGTTCTCCTCTCTAGGTAGTCCACAACCGCCAATCTTACATTGACAATTGTGGATTGATTCTGTGACACAATAAATTTGTTTTTTGAACAATAAATTTGTTCTTGACTTTTTAGAAAAATAAATGTAATCATACCTAATATATTCATTTGTGTTGGGATTCCTTTGCCTACGATTACATTTTTGAGTCATCCATGTTATTGAGTGCATTAGTAGTCCATTTATTGTTTTATTGCCAAGTTGCATTTCATTGTACAAATGCTCCAGGATTTTTTCTTTTTTTAACCATTCACTGTTTGGTGGACACTTGGGTTGTTTACAGTTCAGAGCTATTAAGAATAAGCTGTTTATAAACATGTAACAAATACATGTGTGGACATATATTTCATAACTCTTGGGTAATGAAGGATTGGGATGACTAAGTCATCAATAAATTTATTTTTAAATTTATAGACATTACCATAAAGTTCTCCAAGTAGTCCCATCATTTCACATTGCACCATCAGTGTTCTGAGCGTTCCAGCTTCTCCACATCCTCAGCAATACTTGACAATTTTAGGAATTCTAGTTGCTATGTAGTTCCGTATTATTATGGTTTTATTTTCTATTTTCTTGCTGTGTAATAATGTTTGCTATCTTTCATGTCCTAGAGGCTATTAATGTATCTTCTTTCTTGAAGTGTCCATACAAGTCTTTTGCACAGTCTTACGGGGCAATGTTTATCTTCTTATTGAATTTTAATTTTTTTCCCCTATTTTCTAGATACAGGTCCCTTTTCATATATTTGTATTGCAAATATTTTTGACCAGTCTGAAGCTTGCCTATCACTTTCTTAATACTTTTAAAAAACACACTCTATTTTATTAAATTGAAAATAATTTTTAAACTACTTTAAGCTTCTTATCTCTTTAGGTGTCTTTGTCTACTTCGAGGCATGGGTTGTTTCAGATCTTCTAATTCCCAATATTTGTAGATTTTTATATGATGTTTCTGGATTTCTAATTTAACTTTTGGGTGATCAGAAAATTTTCTCTATGATTTCAATCCATTTACTTTTTTTTTTTTTTTTCAGATTTCTCCTATGGCCTACTATTGTCTATGTTGTAAACATTTCTTATGCACTTCAACAATGTTTTTTTATGGTAGTTTGGGTTGTAATGCTCTAAAATGTCAATTAGGTCAAGTATCTGATTAATATTGTTCAAGTTTTCTATATTCTTAGTGATTTTTCTCTGTTGTTCTTTCTATGAAGTGCTAACAGAAGAACACCAAAAGATCCAATTATGATTGTGGACTTGTCCATTTCTGCTTTCAGATTTGTTACCTTTTGCTTCATAATTATTAAGATTTGTTGTTATGAACATACACACTTGAATTACTATTTCTGCTTAATGAGTTGAAGCTTTTATTATTAAAAATGTCCCTTTTGTCTTTAGTAATATTCCTTTTTCTGAAGTCAACCTTGTCTAACGTTCATATTGCCACTTCAGCTTTTTTATTATTGTATTTTAGTATAGTTAATTTTATATTGTATTACCTAGGGACAGCTGATAGTTAGGCTTTGCTTTTTTATCCTTTCTTATATTTTTAGTCTTTTACTTGGCATATTTGAATCATTTACATATAATGTAATTATGAGTATAGTTGGTATACTGGGCTGAATAGTTTCCCCCAAAATTAATACCCACCTGGAACCTGTGGATATGACTTTATTTGGAAATATTATCTTTGCAGATGTTATTGAGTTAAGATGAAGTCAGATAGAATAGGGTAGGTCCCATATCCAGTATTATGTCTGGTGTCCCCATGAAAAGAAGAAAATTTAAACACAGAGACACACTCAGAGGGAAGATGGTGACATGGAGTTAGAGGCACAGATTGTAGTTATCCTTCCACAAACCAAGGGATGCCAGGAATTGCTGACAATCACCAGAACCTAGGAGAGGCAAGAAAGGGCTCTTCCTAGAGCCTTTGAAGAGAGCATGGCCCTGCCAATTCCTTGATTTTGGACTTCCAGTGTCCAGAATTGTGAGAGAATAAATTTCTGTTGGTTTAAGCCATGCATGTTATGCTAATTTGTTATGGCAGCTATAGGAAAGTAATATAATTGGTTTTAAGCCTATCATCTTACTATTTCTTCTGTATGTGAGTTTTCTTCCCTTTTTTAAAATTAAATGTGTACTTGTAGTACTCTATTTTGTCTCTTCTATGGGCTTACTAGCTGTATATGCCTATATTTTACAATGTGCATCTTTTGATTCATTTTGCAATATTCAACTTTAGCTTATTAGAATCTTCTTGCATTTCAAATGTACTTCCATTTGTCCCTTCTGGTCCTTTGCATTATTTTTTAATACATTCTGATTCTACATATTTTATAAACCTCATAATATATTGTTATTCTTACTTGTACTTTTGGATTCCAATATAAATTAATTATTTGCATTTCGTTATTTCATTTGATTAATTCTTATAGTTTCTATTTTTCTCCTGATATGTCCTATTTTTGAGGTATTATAATCTTGATTTTTATTATTTCTTTAAATACAGTTTCCTTTAATTTTTAAAATTTATTTATAATATCTGAATAAAGGCTTTGTTTGATATATCTGACATGTGGATCCATTCAGAGTCAGTTCCTGCTCAATATTATTTTCCTGAGGGGTGCCTGGATGACTCAGTAGGTTAAGTGTTTGCCCTCAGCTCAGGTCATGATCTCAGGGTCCTAGGACCGAGCCTCACATTGGGCTCCTTGCTCAGCAGAGAGTCTGCTTCTCCCTACCTTCTGCCTGTAGCTCCCCTAGCTTGTGCTCTCCCTCTCTCTGTCAAATAAAGAATAAAATCTTATAATATCTCTATATATTATTTTTCTGAGTATGTGCAGTATCTTCTTATTTTTTTGCACATCTGATAAATTCTGTTGAAAACTGTACATTTCAGTTACTATTTTATAGCAGCTCTGGATTTTGCCACCCTTCCTCCCTTGAGAGTAGTTGTTGCTTGTTAAATTTTTATTTATTTATTTCAATTTTATTAATTTACTTATGTAGTTATTTATCTATTTGAGTAACTGGCCTGGACTTTATCTGTGAAATTTGTCTCCCTTGCAGTTTTTACTTTTACATTTTTAATTCTGACTTCCCTGTCGTCAAAGGTCAGCATATCTTAGTGGTTAACCCAGAATTGGAAAGAAGTTGTGCTTAAACAACTTGATTTTATGTGACTTCCAATCTCTGCCAATAAATCTGTAGGTGAGATAAAGACCATATTCACAGTTGAGGCCATTTTCAGCTCCCACTCAGCATTGGCTTTCCTCAAGCCCTCTGCTGTCGCCTGCATGCGAACATACTTGCCTACTCAGCCAAGAATTTGTGAAAAGTTATGTATCCTTCTATGTTTCTCTAATTTCAAAGTTTTCCCACCAATTTTCTGGCTAGATTATCACTGACTCAACAGAGTTGCTAATCCCAGAGTAACAGTCATGGGATTTCCCCATTGTTTCCTATAGAGCTGGTTACATTTACTGATGATCCAGTCAGGTATTCACTTTCTGTCCCAAATCAAGTCTGCCCCTTGGCTGTGAAGCTGTTCGTTTCCCCTTTTCCAGACCAAATACTGTAAAATTACAAAATCAAGCTTGACAGGGCAGAGGCTGAGGTAGTGGAGGATACACAAGAATGGCCCCAAGCAAGAAGGTGGCAGACTTCCATTGTTTTTACCCATTACTTAATAGTTTTTCTTGAAGAAACACTAATTTATAATTGGTCTTTGTTCAATTTCCAGAGATGGAAAATTGTGAGATTTTGGAGGCATATTTTCCAGTTTTTAACCTGTATTTTTATATTTAAGGGGAAAAATTTGCCAATCTTTTTACTGCACCATAATTGGAAATCAAAAATTGATTGGATTTGTTTTATGCTATTTTAAATTTTATCATTTTAAGATTTCTTTTTTTTAATTGACTTATGCTGTTTAGGAATGTCATTTATTTTTAATTACCTAATATGAAGTGAAGTTATTGAATTTACTTTTTATTTTTTTATTTTTTTAAAGACATTTATTTATTTGAGAGAGAGACTGCATGTGTGCAAGTTGGGGGAGGGGTAGAGGGATAGAATCTCAAGCAGACTCCCCACTGAGCATGGAGCCAGGCACTGGGCTGGATCCCATGGCCCATGAGATCATGACCTGAGCTGAAACCAAGAGTCAGACGCTTAACCAACTAAGCCACCCAGGAACCCCACTGAATTTCCTTTTTAATTCTAATATTTCTTTAGGTTTTTCTGGATTGTGTGCATACACAATCTTTTGACAATAAATAATAACTAATAACAAATTTATTTCATTCTTTCCAGCCTTAAGTTTTTTCTCCCCCCCCCCCCCTTTTGGATCCTTTAACATCTCAGGTATGATTTTGAATTAAAATTGTGATAGCAAATAACTTCACCTCATTCGTATTCTTGGGGTGAAGTATGAAATATATTCTATCAGATTAAGGATGCCCCCTTCTCTTCCTAGTTAGCATATATGTTATCTTTGTCATTAAATTTATGCTGAATTGTATAAAATGTTTTTGCAGCACCCATTGAAAAAGATATAATTATTTTTCTTTTTTTCTATTGATGTGTAGATTTATTTGGTTAATTTTATTAAAAATAATATTACATTCCTCAAATAAATCCAACTTGTTTATGAAGTATTGAACATCTTATAATTTGATGGGTTTTAATCTTTATTATTATTATTATTATTATCATTTAATAATGATTTTGTGTTTATGAGAGAGATGGTCTGTGCTCTTATTAGGGTTTTCCCATCAGGATTATACTGGTCTCATAAAATAGTTGAGAAATATAAATATATGGAAGAATTATTAAAAACTAGTGTAATTTCATTCCTAAATTAAGGAATAAATTCAACTAACAAAACCATCAGTGCTTAGAGATTTCTTTGTGTTTATTTTCTTTATTGGGTATAAGATTATATTGGATTTCTATTTATTCTTGTGTCAGTTTTGGCAAATTCTGTTTTTTTCATGAATGTTCATCTTTTCCTTTCCTAAGTTTATTTGGTAAACTTGGTCATGATATCTCTGTTATCTGTTTAATATTTAATACATAGTAAGCACTTCAAAATGCTGACTTTTACTTAGAAAGGTATTGCTATGTATTAATCTGAAGTTTTCAAAAAATGCATTATTTGTTCCAGATACAACAGGTTCCCAAGAAATGGGTGAAAGGCAAAAATATATGTTAAGAGGTATGAGGTATTTATTACTCTGAGATCAATTCATGTTTGTAACTACCACTTTAAAGATTTCTTTTCTATAAAATATAAATGTGTTAATTTGAAAGATAACTGAGGCATTCTTCCTACTGGCATCTTAAATCAAAGTTTATATGGAAAAATAAATTATTTCTAAAGCATGTATTATTTATATTTACAATAGATTCTAGCTAAATAAAATAGCATTCTTATATATTGTCTTATATGATCTAATTTCAACTTCTGACTTTGATACTGTATTGGTACTCTATAAGGACATTTTAATTAATTAAAGTCTATTTTTCTATCGCTTAGAATCATTATTTATTTATAAATAGTTTATAAAAGAATTGAAAATGTTTTGCAACTGCATTACTAATGAATCATTATCATTATGATGTTTCTAAATCATCGTATTATTAAAGTGTTTTTTAAAAGCAATTAGAGATTATGAGTTATTTTTTCATATGAGTTATTTTTTCATATATATTATCTTTTTCTACCTCATATGAGTCTTCTGAAATTAGATCTTATTAATATTCAGATTGTTTTATAACAGGAAACTGAGTCTCAGGCAGATTCTTATGGAATGGAGGAAATATTAACCAAGATATGTTCTTAAAACCTTTGAGAATATCCAAACTCATTACCCCCATGTAATGTGTACTTCATAATTAATAGAGGCCAAAAGAGCAGTTTGAGTTGATGATATGCTCTGCAGAGTATGTTCATTCACTTCCTATGTGGTTTTCTCCTGCACATCAGCTTTGAAACATAAGCAATTAAATTTTTTACCTAACCTCAGCAAAATCACAAACTACTATGAAAAGTTGAAAACTTTCTAGGTTACCCACAGATAGCTGGAACTATAATTGTGTACTTTGAATGACAATCCTACATTCAAAATCCTATCTCCTTCTCAGTATAGTAAGGAAAGAGAAATTCAATTTCGTTAATCAATTATTCAGTATCTCAATATATCAATGCATATACAGACTATTCAAAATCAAAATCAATATTATAAGAATTTCATTATATTTCACATAAAAATTACAAGCACATCAAAATATGCACTGCATTCTTCATTATAATTTTCTGTAAGGTTTATCTATTGTCATGCTCTTCAAATATATTTTTTCAAATTTTTACACATAACAGTGTGTATATCCTTATATTATTTTTTCTGAATATTTCTCTGGAAAGAAGAATTAGACACTCTCTCATCCTGAATATAAATCTTCCTCTCTCTCTTTATGAGGACCATAAACTAATTAATATTGATAAGATAGAAGAAAAACAAATGCATATGTCTCTTTAAGAGTTTCACATCAAATCAGCTCTGATGCACTTGCAGTTGCCCATCAAATAGTTACATTTCTTTCAGTGCACAGGAGGTGCCTGATGTGCACTAAGAGGCATAATTGCTTTTATAAGTTGAGCATATGTTTCCAACCTCAAACCTCAACCAAAAATCATCCAACACTCCTGATCCGGATATCTGTTTTTTTGTGTTAATATTTAAAATATAGTTAGCATTTGGCAGGTTTTTTGCAGAATATTTTTATATTGTTGTGATACACTCATTTTGATTGCATTTTCATAGAAATATTACACAGTTGCTTCTGACTCATAAAAACATGATTTGCAAATGGTTTTACCCATAAATCATTACTGCTGCTTCTTTTCTATTTATTTACTCTTCATGACCATAACACCTTTTACCAGTCATGGAAACCATATAAAGGCAAACAAAACAAACAGGCAAAGAAAAACCAGCCGGGGGGGGGGGGGGGGCGGGGAGCTGCTTTTAAAGAATCAGTGGAAAGAAGTGAAAGAAAAAATATATCAATGAGAACAAGAAACAATATTGACAATATTTCTCAAAGTAGTCATTAGCTCTAGTTTTATCAAAATCCCCTGTCTCGATGTTTAAATGCAGATTTCCAGGCTCTCACTCAGATTTATTAAACTAGACTCTAAAAGTATAGCACCAGAATATATTACGACTTCAGCTAAAACCCCATGATATTGACACACAAGAAATCTAATAACCTAATTTTCTGGGCCTGGACTGGAGCCCCATGAACCAGCATTACAAACAAGCATTCACTCTTTTTAATGAGGTTATTCATTCAGCAAACACTTTCCTAATATTCTCCTTTGGACTCAGGAAGATTGACAATCAGAAGCCTAACTCTGGAAATGAAAAAGTAATTTTGGAACATGGCCTTCACAGAGTGATAAGGCTGGCATTGATGGAATATTATGTGCAATGTTAGGTTGAGGTTACTTTGTCATGAAAAAGATGGACTTTCAAACTTGGAAGATTGTATTAACGGACGGTGGATTCATAAATTGTTTTAATCTGCTTATCTTTGGCTTGATGAGAAAATTAAATTTTTTCAATATTCTGATAAAACATGACCTCCTTTCGCAGGATGCCAGACTATTTTATTATACATAAAAATAGGGAATTATTGTGTTCTAGAAATAAAAAGAAACTGCTACTGGAGAACAAGCATAATGCTACTAGGAGTTCTAGATCATAGAAGCTAGATTTTGAAAACCCATACAGAGACAGGGAATGAGAACGTAGGTTTAACATGAGACAGGGAGCTAGAGGAGTTTATTTGTGTAAAGCAAAGAGCTGAAACATTGCTCCATCATCCACAAATGGGAACTTATCTTTGCTTGGACAATCTAAAAAGAGCTCTGAATACAATTTTAAACTGTATTATTTTTCTATAGCTGTGTAATAAGTTCAAAACTTACTGGCTTAAAACAAAATAAGCATCTCAGGTTCTGAGGGTCAGGAACTTAGAAGTGGTTTAGCTGAGTAGATACTGGCTCTGGGTTCCTTACATTGGTGTATTAGTTAGGGTTCTCCAGAGAAACAAAACTGACAGGACCCACATACGTACATACATACAAGATTTATTATAGGAAATGGCTCACGTAGTTATGGAAGCTGAGAAGTCCCATGATCTACCATCTACACGTTGGAGAACTAGGAAACCTGGTTTGAGTACAAATGCTTGAGAATTGGGGAGGGAGGCAGGTAGGGCTGGAACTGACAGTGTAAGTCCTGATGTGAGTCCAAAAGCCCAAGAACTGGAACGCCAATGTCTGATGGAGGATAAAATGGATGTCTCAAATTGAGCAGAGAGAGACTAATTCACCCTTCTTCCACCTTTTTGTTGTATTTGAACTCGCAACCAACTGGATGATACCCACCTGCACTGAGAAGGGCCATCTGCTTTACTCAGTTCACCAATTTGAATGCTAATCCATTCTGGAAACATCCTTACAGATATCCCCAGAAAGAATGTTTTACCAGCTATCTGGACATCCCTTAGCCTGGTCAAGTTGACAAATAAAACTAAACATCGTATGTAGTAAAAAGTCAGATGTTGTACAGAGTACTGTCTTCTGAATGCTTGAATGGTGTGAGACAGTCTACTCCAACGTGGCTCACACACATGGCTGACAAGTTAGGCTACTTATTGGCATGAAGCCTCAGTTCCCTACCACATAGATGTCTCCATCGGCCTTTCTGCATGGTGGCTGATTTCCCCCAGAGCAAGTGATGCAAGAGACCACAAAGTGGAAGCCACAATGTATTTTATGACCTATTGAAGGTCACACACAGTCATTCTTAAAATACCCTTTTGGGTGGGAGGAGACTTACATAAAGGTGTAATGTGAACAACACAGTCTGATGTGTTAGGTTTGCATATGTCAGGGATGTTGAATGACCTAGGGAGAGAAAGAGAGAAAGAGAGAACAGAAACAGAGAGACAGACACACCCAGAGAAAAAGACAGAAAGATACCAGACAATCTCTAAATTCTGAAAACCAAGATATTAATGCATCCACAAAATAGTCAAGTAGAAGCTACTGAATACTGCCTAGGCTTACCAGTGCTCTCTGTTACACTAGAAACAAAATAGAAAGGAAACCAACATCATACTTCTTATTAATGGAATTTCATGAACACATTTCATCTCAATTCATATTTCATGGCATCCAGGTGCTAAGTGCAGTTTCAAGCATACTCTACCCTCCCATAAATTATACAGTAAATCATCACTTGGTAATGGGCATTTTATTTTTCATGCTGATTTCCTTAAGTGCTCCACTCTGAGGTCTCTCAGTCATGGCCATATGCTTTTCTTTCCTTTCACATATTTGAATACAGAGCCATACTGATAGTTCCAAGATTTTTTCACTTTTTTTTTTTTTTATGAACCCTGGGTTATTCAAAATTGTTCTTTCAGATCAAGAACAGAGGAAAAATCTTTCACAGAAAACCAACATGTAGGGAACTCTCTTTTTTTTTTCTTTTATCACTCCTGCTAAGATTCATTTGAAAAAGATTTTCCTGAAAAAGATGAAAGAAAGTATGACAACTTTTGAATCAAAAATGCCTTGGAAAGTAGAAACAGAGCTCAAGAAAATGTGTTTCAGTTTTTAAGAACTTTGACACATTAAAATACGTGTTATTTTATTTGTTTTGCTTTGCTTTTTTTACTCTCTTGCTCTTTTATTTGGGTGTAGGTATACTTGAAGTCAGCTTTGGGATAGAAGATGAATCATGTTTCTCCAATGCATATCATTTAAAGCTGTACTAGTATTGACTGATAAACTCTTCTTTTCCCTCATCTTCCTTGGGAGACAATTAGCTCATTTGCATTGTGACAAAAGAACCCCTAGGCAGTCTTGGGCTGCTAATTCCATGTACTGTTCCTGGCTTGCTCCCAGTTGTTCGGTTTCCCATGCCTCAGAACGTAGTTTTCATTTTTCAAAGGTTCCTAGCATTCTTCAAAACAGGCTTTCAAGAGAAAATGTTTTTCACTTGAAAATTTTGTTACCTAATTCTCAAATATCACATCTGTCCGTAATTCCTAATTATTATGGGTTGTTATGACTTGAACTGTGGAAGATAGGATGGAGGAATTATTATATCTTCTTCAATTTGGTTTTCTATAAGATGTGATTTCTTCCTATATTTTCCTTTGAAATTATTTCTAACACGAAGTAGAAAATTAAAATAATTCTTTGGGCACCTGGGTAGCCCAGTTGATTGAGCATCTTACTTTTGGTTTTGGCTCAGGTAATCATCTTTGGTTGTGAGATCGAGCCCCACATTGGCCTCTTCACTCAGTGAGGAATCTACTTCAGGTTCTCTCTCTGTCTCCCTTCTGCACTCTCTATCTCTAAAACAAACAAACAAAATAAAGAAAAGTCTTTAAAATAATTCTTATGAGGGGTGCCTGGGTGGCTCAGTTGTTAAGCGTCTGCCGTTGGCTCAGGGCCTGATCCCAGGGTTCTGGAATCGAGCACCGTATCAGGCTCCTCTGCTCCTCTGGGAGCCTGCTTCTTCCTCTCCCACTCCCCCTGCTTGTGTTCCCTCTCTCGCTGGCTGTCTCTCTCTCTGTCAAATAAATAAATAAAATCTTAAATAATAATAATAATAATTCTTATGAGTAATTTATAAGAATTTATGCAGATGTTTCTCTGTGGTCTTGGAGACCAAGGGTATAAGAATGGTTCTTTTTTTTTTTTTTTAAGACTTTATTTATTTGAGAGAGAGAGAAAGAGCATAAGCAGGGGAAGTGGCAGAGGGAGAGAGAGAAGCAGGCTCCCCACTGAGCAGGAAGCCTGACAAGGAACTCAATTCCAGCACCCTGGGATCATGACCTGAGCTGAAGGCACTTAACCAACTGGGCCACCCAAGGTGCTCCATATAAGGAATGGTTCTTAAGCAGCCAATGGAGAATAGAAGAAAAGAGGAAAAGTTCACACTTTCGCAAGGGATTTATTCATTTGTCCAAAAGGCAGAGGCTTGAGCAAATATCTATCACAGTTGTTATTCAGCAAGTTTCAGGTTTATGGGAAAATGTTTTAAAATGAAATGGAAACATGTTACTGAAAATTTTTAATGCACATTATTGTTAAAAAATGTGAAGTTAGTAAATGAAGTCATCATTTTTAAGTACATAGGTAGATTTTTAAAGTTTTACAAATAAAATAATTTTGGTTAGTGGGCAAATTAAAGAGTAGAATTATTCATTTGGAATTTTCAGGAAAAAGAGAGCTTTATTGAGGCATATTTTGTAAGTAACTCTTCAAACTTCAAATAAGTCTTCCCTGACTTTATGCAAGTATTTCTAAAATACAAGATGCAATATTTTGCCTCCATAACCGAAGTATTTTTATACCCCAAATCTCTGACTACCTGAATTCTCATATCATTTCGAGCATTCTTTTGATGAAAAAAGAACTAATACCATCAAGAAATCATAAAATGCTTTAAACTGCTTGGCTCCCTATTAGGCTTGGTTTTTGTTTTTTGGTTTTTGTCCCTGCTGTTTCCCTTATTCAGTGTTACACTACTACTTGCTACTCTCTATAACATTATCCGGTCCCATTAATACCTTTAGAAGTCAGATTTTTTTTTTATACACTCAGTCACCATGAAGGTTTCTAAACTAGACATTCTACCCATAACCAAAATTTATCATTAGTAAGATTGGCATGGTCTGGTTAATCTTTAATACTTTTTCTAAAGCCATGCAGTAGATTGTCTTATTTAGCAAGCTTCGGGAACAATTATTCTAATTACTACCTTCTCCCTGATTGTAGGCTGGGAATTAGGATGATTTCTTGTCATATATATTTCTCACCACTAGCCTGAAAAGAGACCATCAGTGGGATTTCAGAACGAATGTCTTTCTTCTAAAATATACTTTGGAATTGTATCCACCTTCCCAGCCCTCCAATGTTCCTTGTGTCCCAGAAGTGTTAGTCAGAGTTGTATGGAGATGAAAGGGAAAATAAATATTCCTCTTTTAGCTTTCTTTAATAATGTTAAGCAATAGACTGAGTCTCTTCTTGTCTAAAAGCTGTGAGATGCTGTGCTATCTGCCATTTATATCTTGTGATAATTTTTTGTATTGTTGTTCTATTTCTGTTGACAGCATCACTTTGGCTCCTCTTTCCTGGTGAATGCTGCTGCTGCTCCTTTGTTAAATGTTGCCCACCCATATGGTCATTTTCACTAGGATCTACACCAGGGAGTTTACAGATGTGAGATCAGGGCATAATACTATTAGCTTCAGGTTCACAATGGCACCAGATGGTCCCATGTTCTGATCAAGAGATGCAGCACATAGTTTCATTCCCCTCTTTAGTCCTGTGCTTTTCTATCAGAAGGATGCAACTTCATGTTGTAAGAGTTATAGGCTAAGCATTAAGTCTCTAAATTAGTCTAAAGTATACATAGGTTTGAGCTGGGCTTTAGGAGAACTATTTATGTGTCTCAACTATTCATGTGTTCTTGCCTTTTTTAGAGTGTTCATGTTATAAAGCTAGTTGTGTAGAAGTCTGACCTTAGGACATATTAAAATACTATAGATTATTAATGTAGAGTTCATCTCTTTGACCACTCTGACTGCTGTAAAAATGAGTATATTTTTAAATATATATGCTATGATGTAATTTCTTGCTTCTATGTCTATATCCATGATATTGTGAATTCTCTGATGAAGTTTACACTGCATATGTCTTTGTAATTCAGAATTTTGCCACAGAGTCTGTACTTAGTAGATTTAGTTGTTGGGTAAATATATTACATTTATTAATCTCCTTTTATGTATTTAAAATATGAGATACTGGTATTAAATAACTTAACGAGTCATTTAAGTAAAAACATGTATTATGAATTATTATGTTACTGTTCGTGGAACATTGTTGAATGAGACTGTTATTCTCTTACAGAGCCTGCACTCAATGAGGGATAATAAAAGCAATATATAATCAAATAAAGATACATAATTTCAGGTATAGATTCATCCTTTGAAGAAAAATAAAACAGAGTCAAAGAATCAAGAATGCCCTGAGGGCAGGAATGAGGAGGTCCTCTTTCAACCTTGAGGAAAGGAGAAAGTAAATAATATATGAATGTCTGGGAGAAGAACAATCCAGGAAAAGAAACTAAAAGGCAAACTCTCAAAAAAAACAAAACAAAAACAAAAACAAATAAATAATGACAAACAAAGGCCAATATGACTGCAACAGAAATAAGCACTAGGTAAAAGGGGAGGATGGGATTAAAGAGAGAACCATGAAAAATAATCACATACAACTTTACAAGTCATGTAATGATTTTGTATTTTATTCTAAGGAAAAGGGTTGTGACTGAGAAAGGAAATGTAGAGCAGTCAGATTTTCTTTTAAATTTTTAAAAAATATATAAAACCTGTTAAATATGTTTAGGAAAGAGCTCACATGAAAGGAGAGCTTAAAGAAACTTGAAAGTGCAAAGTTGATGAAAAGGAAATTAGCCTTGGAGAGGAGATCTCTTCTATATAATGGAAAGAAAGGAAAGAGTGATGTGTATGTAAGTGTGATGGTGTGTTTGCTAATATGCTTATGGAGATGCACTGCTCTGATCTGTCTTCAAAGAGGCATTGACTGCCGTCATCTGCGTGTCAGCATTGGTCTCAGATATAGAGATCCACCTTTCTCAAGGAAATGGTCTTCCCAGGACAGTTCACATGTATGACTGATTGAAGCTGAGGTATATTTTCCCAAAAGATCAGATAACTCTGTGGAGGCATATATGTTCTGGAGTTCTCCACAGGATTGTCCAAGATCACAGTTCTAATTCTCTTTCTGCCCCATCCTGCTCTCTTCCACTTTCTTCAATAAATCTTGATCTCTAATAAATACCCAGGAAGAAAAACTCTCACAGAGACCCTTATCATTGACAGAAAACTCAAAAAAGTTCTTTGGTAGCCTTCTTTGAGAATGAGTAATGAAATGCATGGAGGTCTAAGAATGGTAAGTTCAAAGTGGATGTAAATGTTTTAAATAGTTGCTAGAAAAAAATGGGGTTAAAAATAGTCTAAGGAAACAGAAGAATTCCTGGTCTGTCTCGGTAACCAAATTGAGGACATAGACCAAGAAGACTATGAACACTCCTTCCTCTTTAAAAAGTATCTTCTATCAACTGTTTCGGAAACATATTAATGGCTTTCCTTCTATCTGTCTCACACTCCTCATCTCCTCTAATGATCCTTTTTCTTATCCTTAATTATCCTGTTAAATTTAATGCTATCAAAGTCTGTCCTGACTCACTTCACACATTTTCCTGAACAGGTTCATCTACTTCAATGCTTCAGTTACCCTCCATATACTGACAAATCTCCAAACTCTTTTCTAGCCCACAAGTCTTTCTTAAACATATGATTAAATATCCAGTAGTCTAATGGTCATCGTTTTTTTTTTTTTTTAATTTCAGAGGTGGAATTTAGTGATTCATCATTTGCATGTAACACCCAGTGCTCATTACATCAAGTGCCCTCCTTAATGCCCATCACCCAATTATTTCTTTCCCCCACTTACCTCCCTTCCAGAAACCCTCACTTTGTTTCCTAGAGTGCAGCATCTCTTATGGTTTGTCTCCCTTTCAATTTTCATATATTTTTCCTTCCCTTCCCTTATATTCACCTGTTTTGTTTCTTAAATTCCACATGAGTGAAATCATATGGTATTTGTCTTTCTCTGACTGACTTATTTTGCTTAACATAATACCTTCTAGTTTCATACATGTCGTTGCAAATGGCAAGATTTCATTCTTTTGATGGCTGAGAAACATTCCACATCTTCCTTATCCATGCATCTGTCAATGGACATCTGGGCTCTTTCCGTATTTTGGCTATTGTGGACATTGCTGCTATAAACATTGGGGTAAAAATACCCCTTTGAATCACTATGTTTGTATCCTTTGGATAAATACATAATAGTACAATTGCTAGGTTGTAGGATAGTTCTATTTTCAATTTTTTGAGGAACTTCCATACTGTTTTCCAGAGTGGCTGAACCAACAGTGTAAGAGAGTTCCCCTTTCTCCTCATCCTTGCCAACATCTGTTGTTTCCTGAGTTGTTAATTTTAGCGATTCTGACCAGTGTGAGGTGGTATCTAACTGTGGTTTTGATTTGGATTTCTCTGATGCCAAGTGATGCTGAGCATTTTTTCATGTGTCTGTTGGCCACCTTTACTTGGAAATCTCATAGGTGCCCTAAACCCAGCATACAAAAAACTTAGCTTTTTTTTTTTTTGCTTTGTTTTGAAAATTTTATAATTTTATTTCTCTCTTTAATGTTATATCCTATAAGTTACAGTTTTTTTCAGTTTTTAAATGAAGATAAATCTCCATAATTTTCTCTTTTCTTAATTATTAAATGCTGTCAATTCCTTAGCCTAAATAATATTTGAATCCGTCTAATATACTGGATTTATGGCCTCCAATATGCCTAGCCTACACTATTACCATATCCTGTAAGTTTGTCTTCCAAACTTCAGTCTTATTTTCTCCCATCTCTTTTTTTTAAAGTTAAAACTTATCATTTTATTAGATTCATTAAATTGTTGGAATTGAGCATCAGACATAAATTTAAAAACCTCAAAATAGGTCCTGAAAAACACTTCCTTCTTAGGGCAAGCAGTCAGAATAAGCATGTAACCATGGTGGCTTGTCTGTTCCACACCAACCAAGTTAGCTTTTCTCATAACTGGCCACACAAGCTCTGTCAACCTTTCAGTTAACACCATTCAGACACCCTGTAGATCTAAAATAAGGCATGTAGGATGCCTTGGCCTACCCAGGAATGCTGCAAACATGTTCTTCTTCATATTGTTGAGGAGAAAAAAAATAAACTTTTAAAAGCTGCCATTTGAAGTGATAGCTTCCTTGTACTTATGGCATACCTCGGTGTATAATGAATAAGTAACATTCAAGTATAAAAAGATTTCTTCCAAAAGCACTGCTCTCTGAAGGAAATTGGTTTCTCAGTTGCTATGCCAGCTGCTCAAAAAGCTCATAGGACCAGGTTAAAAAAAAAAAAGTTAAAATTCTAGAATAAATTGTGCCGTGTGGAGCTCTCATCTGCAACCTGCAAACCCTCAGGTGCTACAATGTGACCTCCTCTGATCACAAGACTACCAATGGCCTCTTTTTCTTAAGCTACCAGTCTGTGAAGTTTGGCTAGTGCTTAGTCTGATCTGGTTTTTGAAAGAATATCTAAAATTCCTCTTCTTCTTCAAATGCCTCAATGCTTTCCCAATGTCCCTGTAATAATTATAAATTTGAAATGTCTTAATATGGCTCACATGGTCCTTTAACATCTAGCTCTTGCTTATTTTCCTCTCTCATCTTTTGCCAACTACCAGCTTTATTCCCAGTCCCACTCTATAAATTCTAGGTTCTAACTATACTGAATCCCTTCAAGTTCTTAGGACATTTAATGTTGTCATGAAGCTTTGAGTCTTTCATTGAGTATCAAGTATCTATATCCACAATGATGTCATTCCATAAAAATCACAAACTCTTTGTGGCCTCCATGCTAAATGTTTCATTAGTGCTTGAGTCTGTGAATCTGTGATTTAGGCTGGTCTTAGTTGGATGCACTTACTGATTTATAACAGCTCTGGCTGGGATGACCACATGTGGTTGGCTGAGAAATGACCCCTCAAAGATGTCAGGTCATGATCGCTGATACTTATAAATCACTGTATTTGGAAATAGGGTCTTTGCAGATATAATTAAACATCCTGATATGACTACAGATCTTGAGATGAGGACATTATCCTGGATTCTCTGGGAGGATCTAAAATGTAATCATATATATTCTTATAAAAGAGAAGCCAGAGCTGTGGTTTCAGAGGGTCAAACCATGAGTCCAGAAGCTGGAGCCTCCAGCCTTAGAGGTTTATTCTTAGGCCTTAAGATCTAATGGAATTGCCTTGCTGGTCGATTTGAAGTTGCTTGGGACTGGTGATCTTCTTCTTCTTCCATTTTCTGCCTTTTGGAATAGGAATATCTATAATTGTTCTATGCCTGCCCCACCATTGTATATTGGAACCATATAACTTGTTTTTTAGTTTCACAAGCCTACAGATGGGGAGGGATTTTGCTCCAAGATGAATCATACACCGTCTCACACATATCTGATTTAAATCATGAGATTTGAGACATTTGATCTGATGATATTTTGATGAGATCTTGGAATTGAGTAGATGCTATAATTAATTAAAACATTTGGGAATGTTGGGATGTGGTAAATGTATTTTGCATGTCATGGATGTGAATCTTTTGGACCAGAGGAAAGGCCGTGGTAGACTAAAAAACTGCACTAAAAGATATCAGACACCAAGCCCCAGAACTTATGAATATTGCCTTATTTAGAAAAAGGGTCTTTTCATATATGACTGAGTTAAAGATTCTGGGGAGATGGAGAGGTTATCCTGAATTATCTGGGTGGGTCCTAAATGCAATCACAAGTGTCCTCATAAGAGAGAAGCAGAGTGACATTATACAAAGACACACAGAAGACTTGAAACTGTGACCATGGAGGCAGAGACTGGAGTGATGTGGCCACAAGCCAAGGAATGTTGGCAGCCACCAGAAACTGGAAGAAATTTGAATAGATTCTCTCTAGTCTTTGGAGGATGTGTGACCCTTTTCAACAGCTTGACTTTAGCCCAGCGATACTGATTTCAGACTTCTGGCTACCAGAATTGTGAAAGAATAAATCTCTGTTATTTTAAGCCACCCAAGAAACCAACACACTTCTACATGTTTCCCTCATCCTCTTGCATTCTGTCACTGTGCTTCTTTTTGTGAAATTTCAGAAGGCAGAAGCAGAATAGGAAAAAGCCAGGGCTTTTATAAGTTTACATTTGCATATGATTTGCTGACAGCCTACAACTGATAAAAGAAAGTCACATGACTGGTTGGCCCAGAGTCCAGAGAAGGTACTGCAAGTTTGCACAACAAAGGATGTGGATGTGGGGGAAAAGGAAGTGTCAGGAACGTTTTGCAATCTGCCATCCATAAGTTTATTTTCTCTCAATTTGATTATTACCTTTGATTCTATCTTTGAGACATCCCATTCATTTTCAGGTGTTGCCTTTCTTTTAATAAATAAATAAATATTTATTTATTTATTTATTTATTTGAGATAAAGAGAGAGAGTGCACAGAGGTGTGAGCCTCTGGTGGGGAGCAGGCAGAGGGAGAGACTCTGCAAGCAGACTCCCAGCTGAGCCCAAAGCCTGAGGCGGGGCTCCATCTCATGACCCATGAGATGATGACTTGAACTGAAAACGACAGTTGGATGTTTAACCAACTGAGCCACCCAAGTACCCCAGGTGTTGCCCTTTCTTAGTGCTTAGGTGTTATGTTTTACTAGTGTGGTATAATTGTATTTTCATTATTAAAACAACTATCTCAAAAAGTTTATTTAATAGGTCCTCACTAGACTGTAATCTCAGTGGCAGCAAGCATGCAATTCTGTCATCTTTGTATTTCTAGTAACTAATGCAGAACTTTAGACATAGTGTATGCACAGAATATGCTAGTTGAATTAATATACAAATTATATTGTTACAATAGACATTCTGCCAATGCACTAAAAAAATGTTAATTTTTTACTTCAAGGAATTTTAAATAAATATGATTCGTTGCAAATAAATTTATGCACTTTTATTTTCATGTCATAAATTATGAGTAGTATTAAAAATTGAAGTTGATTATTTTAACTATAATTTAAAACATTTCAGTAAGGTAGCACTAATTGCCATATGATTATATTCCAACTTGTTGGACAGAAATTATTAAAATTAAAATTTTCTTCACTGTTGATATTTTCTATCATTCTCCTAGTTTTCCAAGAAACTTTAGGAAACAGGTTGAAAACACTACAAAGTTATTTTTGCCCACATATACCTATTTAAACATTTACCCGTTGTTGAAGGAATATATTCAATTACCTGATGCCCATGTTTATTGATAATCGATATGTTTTAAATAGTTTGATTTCATTTCAACCCTTTTAATAACTGGAATGGTGAGAAAAGGGTGAGCCTTACTCTATCTTTTTTTTTCCCCCTTTGGCTTTACACAAAGTGAATAGAAATATTTTAAAAGTGACCTTAACTTTACCCAGAAGCACAGGGGAAAAAAACTGAATGCTAGAAGATGTAATTAAAGTTCTAAGGACACACACACACACACACACACAAACACACACAGAGAGTCACCTTCCTATTCATTTTATTTTATATTATTTCTTGTTGATGTTAATTTTTATCCTTTTTCTGATACTGATACTTTTTAAAATTGTAATAATAAATGTATCAATTCCAGCAATTTCACCTTCTTTATATTTGTTTGTTTTTAATTTGATATTTATGAAAAAAAAAGTAGTAGTTAATATTGGCTAGAAAAATATTTTAGGCACATTACCCATCAGGTTCCCCCAAACAGCTGTGCCCCTACACCTTCATCCAAAACCCCTTGTCAAGATCTGGGCCTTTGCAGAGATCAGGGCACCAGCACTGAGGGCCTGTGCCAAACTGTGGGGAAGTTGCCTAATGCTGATTCAGATCCAGCTGGAATTGTATTTAAAAACTCCAAATTCAGTACATTTTTATTTTAAGAAGAAAGCCACATATGCCTGTCCTCTTTTTCTTCATAATATTGCTTTTGAAATGATATGAACTGTATAAATAAGAACCACAAAATGAGTGTCCTTACTGAAATCATGTTTGCCATTTTGCAGCTTTCAGACCACAAAAATCTTATAATCTCTGGAAAATTGGACCTCATCCATTCAAACATAATTATTTATCAAACTTTTTCTGGCAAAAGACTATAGTACATAGTGGCTTAATTTGCATGCATGCAAGCAATACAAACATTCTAAGTTATTGAACACTTACTAGCAGAGTGGAAATCACTGATTTCAGTTATACTGGTCAAAGTAGTGGTCTATATAGATGTAGTTTCTATGGGAGCAGAGACAAGTGTTAGAATAAAGTTTAATAAATTAAATCACATAGTATAATAGATCTTTTGCTTTCCTAAATAAATTCGAAGAGATCACAATAAACTATGAAAATCAACAACAAAGAATTCTGTGGTTGCCTTAAAAAAAGCGTTTCATCTTGAAATAATTAAAAGAAAATCTTATTTACAGTCATTAATATAGCAATGTCATCATAGTTTTCTTAGGAAAATGAACAAACTATAAAAATAAGACAGACATTTATCACAAAAAGTATATTATCTGTAGCCTGATCTTATCACCTAGAAAAAAAATAAAATAGAAAACATTAATTGAAATGATACTTCAAAAGTTGAAAAAGCTAACCATGAAGAAAATAGAAAATCAAAACATAAATTTGATTTTCTCATAAGCATGAAATGTTTCAGTACTGAAAAATACAAAATATTATACTACATACATTGTGCCATGTTAGCTACTGGTGCTCTGTTATGATAAAAGAAAGAAATTGTTACAGAAGATATGCACCTCTTCCTTTGCCCTCAGTGGACACTTATACTTATTGAATTTTCCCTATTTTGAAGTTTTTACAGTCCTTTTCAGGACGACATTGTGATATCAGTTTTTAAAAATATTTCTGTTTATGAAAATTGTGTAGAACAGTAATTATCTCACAAGATTAATGTAAATAAAGCACTAGCACATTTTGTGGTTCAGAGTAAATGTTGAATAAATCGTTAATTATTGTTTATTATTTTAAATTATTATTGAATTTCACTAAAATGAATGTTTACTTTCACTAGTTAAATCAGTTACAGTGTGATATTAATTTGTGACAAGTGTACACAGATCACCAGTGCAAATCTAACTAGGTTGCTTTAATTGTGCTCAAATTCACAGATAAAGTGGGAACTTGGAAGGTTTTCTTATATGAACTGAAAATTTAAAATTTCATGTATACATTTATAATCATATCCTCTTTATTTTCCTTTTACTGGTGTTTTGCAATAATGATTTGCAATCAGCAAAATTGTATCATTACGTGGATATTAGGAATGGCAATTTTTGAGTCAGTATTTTTAATAATTAGGTCTAGGTTTTGTAGAACCCCTTTAGAAATTCAGTTCAGAGAATTTAATTTTGATTTGGGAGATAGTCATGGGACCATAAGTTGACCATTTTTCTTGGTTAAAGAGCAAAAATCCTATATCTTCAATAAAGATATCAATTTATGAATATGTAGATAGACACAACATGCACATTCTCATATTAATTTGTTTGCAAATAAAACTATTTCTATTCTATATCTTCTATTTCATATGTTACATTATGTAATAATAGAAATAGCATACAAAAATCTTGCAGCATCTCCTTTTAAAATACAAGGCAAATTTAAGAATAAGTAACTTATTTTTAACACGTTTTTAGGCAACACCTGAGACAGAAAGAAAATTATAGTTATAAATAAAATAAATCTCTGAGCAGGTATTTTATGATGCTAAGATTTTTTTTTTTTTCTAACAATGTTCCAGAATGACAGGTCCTCTGGAAAGTACACTGATGGAGTCGCTACCACATTGCAAATCTCCCTCAGTTGTATCCAGGGTCCCAATAGCTTCTACCAATATTAAATAAGAACTGTATTTACCACACATCAAAGAGTTTACTAAATTTAGGGCCGGCTAGGGGCCGATGAAATTATTATTTTGTAGCCTAGTAACATACTCAAAATTAAATGCTAAGGAGAAAATTTCATAAGATAAATAAATAATAGGCAGAATAAGAGAAGCATACAGAGAATCACTCTAAAATAATTTTATGATCTTGTGTCTCCAGAGACTCTTTAAACTCTCAGTAGTCCTAAAGGAGAGATTCTTCCAACTTTTACTTTAGTTCTCCCTCAGCTTGAAATGCAGAGCTGAATTATGATGTGCAATGGCATTATCTGTGAATATCCTAAATCAGAAGATAGAGAAAAGAGAAAGAGAAAATTGGTAATTTCATCAACTTTAGGAAGAAATAAAGAATTGTTTAAAAGCAGCTGGCAAGAGAAAACTCAAGTTTTCTGAGAAAGAAAGTTAACTGTCATGAGTATTTGATGTGTGACTGAAATAGGGAGAAGAGGCAGAAACAAAACTGGAGGGATTTTTCTACTCAATAGAATATCTGCTGTCATCCTAACTAATCAAAGTATTTGGGGAAATGGATGGTTTAGTAGTTATTCAAATGAATTAATACCAAGTAGAAAACCACCAAATGATTGACTGCTGGGCAATCTAGAGAGATATTGACAAAAAGAAGGTTATTTATTTATTTGGGTTCTTTTAGACGGTAGAAAGGTCAGTTTTATTGTAGTTACAAAGTGTGTTGAAGCAGTTCTTACAACATAATCACTAAGAACACACAAAAATGTAGACAATAGAACTCCATTAGAAGAAATTATACACTATATGCATATTAATTTATGTAACAATCATACTGCTTTAAAATACAGTATCTTAAATATAGAAACATTTATGCAATGTTTGTGGAAAAAAATGATACTTACCTGGCTTAATATCATACCATAATGAAAGTATGTCTCTTCTAAATAACAATGATATAAGCACATATTCTAATTTAGTTTTTGAAGTTAGGAAAAATTTTAAATGTATAATGAATGATTGTATGAGTTAATACAAATATTTAATACATCTTATAGTGCTTAAACTTAGAGTTTTCATAATGCCCAGATGTTTTAGGGTGCACAGTCACTTATTTTTAAAGGCAGCTGTCCTACTATGTAAATCACAATATTTCTTTTTTAATATAAGCTAGCCCCAACAGACATTATCCACTTAGAAGCACAAATGAGCAAACCACATATTTTTACAATCACATCACTGTTGAGGCTCCTGGGTGACTCGGCTGATTGAGAAGCCAACTCTTGGTTTTGGCTCAGGTCATGATCTTGCAGTCGTGGGATTGAGCCTCACAATGGGCTCTGTGCTCAGTGCAGCCTCTTTAGATGCTCTCCCCCTCTCCCTCTCTCTCTCCCCAGCTCAAGCTCTCTCTTTATCTCTCAAATAAATAAACAAAATCTTTAAAAAAAATGTATCACTGTTGATAGCTGATCAATATGAAATGGTTTCACTGTAATGTGCAGAAGTAGCATGCAAATATTTAATATTAAAGCCTCTTTTTAATAATTGCTGGTGGTTACTTAGTCCTGTATCATTATACTAGAAAGCAATATTTCTTGCTTTCTCCTCTGCTAGGCATAAGGGATGATTACACTTCTCTGTCCTTTGTAGTTTAGTGTAGTTATATGACTTACTTTATTGTCAATGAAAAATAAACCAACAAAAAGTAAATCAATTCTTGGAAGAAATACATAAGAATTAATAGGATATTCTCCAGTCTCTCTTTTTTTGTCATCCTGATTGTGGAAATAAAGAATTCTGTATTCTGAATTCTCCTTTAATATGGATTGTTAAGATGTCACATAGAAAATAATTGCTGTAGAAGGACACTCATATTCACAGCTGATTTGGTGAATAAAATGTAAATATTAATTACTAAACTATAGAGGTTTGGAGGTTGTTTGTCACCTTAGTGTAACCTAGCTTATCCTGATAGAATTTTCTTTTCCCTAATGCCTACAACTGGATGATCTGTCTTAGCCCAATCCACTGACTAACTTCACACGTTTAAAAAGTTATCTTATTTCCAAAGAGAAGAGGTATAAAGGACACTAGTTTAAAATCTGTCAGAAACATCTAGCTGCACTGAGTGCTTTGTTGAATATCATTTAAGTAACAGGCTTAGTGCTAAGTTATTTATTCACAATCATGATAAGATCAGTCCTTGTTCTCCAGGAGCCTATGTTCTAGAGACAAAGCAGATAAAAATACAAATGAATTGGTTCAATACAAGGCATCACTGCTTTAATGGAAATACATACAGAAAGAGTGAAAACAGACAGACAGATATCATGTCCCTGCCTGAGGGTGTTACAGAAACTTTTACAAAGAAGAATAGATTTGGTGGTGGAACACAGAGTCTGAGTATATTCAGAGCAAAGGGAATATGCAAAGTCCTGACAATGAATGTATGAGTTCAGGACAAGTTTGTGGTTAAATATTGCTGAATACAATACAGAGGAGTTATCAGGAAAGCTAAGACTGGACAGCTGGACCAGGCCATAACACAATGAATCACATAGTCCACGTGAAGGGCTCCATATGTTCATAAGTGAAAAACTCTGAAAGAACTTGAAGTCAAAACTGAAAGGATCGGGTTGCATTTTAGAAACAAAACAACACAAGAAAAAATGGTTGATAAGTTTAGCATTGATTAAAGTGAAATAAGAGACAAAGAGAACATTATAAAGCCAATAGAAAATAGAAATTATAGAAAAGGACAGCAAGGGAAATGTAGAAAAATGAATGAACAGAACAATATTCTTAATGGGAAAAAATCTGGATGACAAGAATAGGAGAATGGGGACCGGAAGGGATCTAGGATGTCTTTAACTTTCAAGTTTGTAGAAAAACATATGGAACCACTGACTGAGATGGGGGATTTAACAAGAAAAATTGGTTTGAGGACTAGAAAGGAGACATAGTGAGGAGTTCATTTGGGGACACTCTGAGTTTGTATTTGTGTCTCATTTGGGTGAAGATTTCTAGCAAGAGCTCATAATAAAGTTTTAGATCTCTGATTCATAAAGTGTGAATCAAATTAGTCAAAGAAAATATATGCATTGAGTTGAAAAAATGTGAGGATGAAGTAGAAGGTGATAAAGGAGACAACTAGGAATAAATGTTTCTGAAATTTCTCTGTGTTTAAGTCCCTGGCTTGTTTCCTTAAAAAAGGAAAGAAAACCAATATGTTAATGTATTCATAGTTTCATGCCTATTCAATAAATCTCAATGAAAGTGGATTTTTACAAAGTTTACAGTAGTATTAAACCATAATAAGTAACATAATAAAAAGGTAGAAAATACTTTTATTATGCCAACCATATTACTTGCAATTTCCTAATTAAATAGTGCATTTGATAACAACCATGGAAATAAAGTGGTGAGATGGAAAGGATCCTGAAATTGGTGTGTGGGGATCCGGGTTCTGGGAAAACTCTGTCACTAATGATTTCAATGAACCTGAGAAGAATGCCTACTTATGATTCATTAGAGCCTAAACTTTGTGAAATTAAGGATTTCACTTAATTCATATTTTATAGTCTAAGGAAGTTATAACAATGTTTATTGTTAAGAATCACAATAAATTGTAGGTCAGAAATCAACCTTCAGTGAAATTATCTAAGTATGCAGGCACTAGGAGAATTAGATGTGGTGTCAGGAATTGCTAGCATAAAAATTTAGCTTAAAGAGCCACTTTATACTTGTTTCCCCAGCTATGGAATCAATAACAATGAGTCTTAGCCATGTGGTCATCATTACATAGGAAGTAAGTATATCCAGATATATCAAGGAGAAATGGCTGACCATTGTCCTGCATTGTTCCAATATGCTCTTTCATCATCTTTGCAAAGTTAGGACAATTTGAAAGCGCTACCTTTTGAATATTCTTGCTGAAAAGGATTTTCAGATCCCATAGTTGTTTGGTTTAACACCACATTTGGCTTCACCAATAAGAGAGATAATTTGCTTTCCTCTGTGATAATGAGAGAGTTTTAAAGATCAATGCCCCTATCCACGCTTTGGAACCTTTACAGCACCTGTGACATCTCAGTCAGCAGAGTGCCCAAGAAGGCCTGAGTGCAAAGGTCATATATATTCAATGAGACACAAGTCTATTCACATTGTCAAATAACAGATGAATATATCATAGGTCTGATTGTACCTGAGCTTTGTCTTTGTACTCACATCCTCATAAATATTTGTCTGTCCTTAAGTTTTACCATTTAAGTTCTTCCATTGAGATTCCATTTTCACTTTAACGACACCACAATACAGGTTATCTGACTTCTGAGTTGCCATTCTAGAATAATTACCCAGTCTTTCCCTGCTTGCCTTCCATGGTCCTGGTCATTTAGACATATGGGTATTAGATTTTGGTTTAGAATTTCACTTAATGGTAATAATGCCAGGTGTTGTCTATACACCTATAAATCAGTTTTTAGTCTCAAAACTCTGTTTGGAAGCATACTTCTCTGTCCTACCTCTAAAGCCTTGATGCTATTCTCAAATCAGACCTTTGGAAATGTACACATTCTTGTTTTAGTCCATCTGCCAACTGCCATAAAACACTATGCTTCACATTCAAGTAGATCTGGCATATGGTTTCCTAATGTTTATTAATTCAAGAGGCTTGTTCCAAGTGAAGAAACAAGCATTTTATGAAAGATCAAAAATCTGTAGAAAACTAGGCAAGTAATTGGATCTTTGTTTCAGAAAATGCATTTACTGAGAGATCTATTTACTCAAGCTATTTAATAATGGCATCACAGATCCAGTGATGTTAAACTGGCAAGAATTTGTTTTGTAGACCAGGAAGTCTGTATTGTAAAGATTACCAGAAGATTAAAATGACTTTTATGATCTAAAGAAAGTACAACTAAATATGTGACTGGCAAAATTTAGTATGACATGGGATGACACTTATTTACAAATATTCTGAATCACAGTATGCTTATTATTTCCAACCCCAAACCTAAAACACACATAGCTAATTTGGATTCATTTTTATTGGCTCCTCCAATTTGGCTTTTAAGCTCTTTTAATTTATTTTTGATTGTATTTATGTTTAAGCAGTTTGTCATTTGTATGATTTAATCAGAATTTGTATTCCATTAGAAAATGTCATGGTTTTGGCTTTATTTCATATAACCACTTTTTAAAAAAGTAATTAGACTAAACTAAATCTATACTTATTTTTTGCTCCATGCTTATTCTCATAATATTACAAATCTGGTGTGAACTGTTAAGTGATTTACAAATATGTTTGTAAAACATACATGCATTTTGTTATTTTTCATGTTACACATCTAGGCAATATTCTGATGTGAAACTTTCTAGAATACCTGTTGAACTCTTTGAGAATACACAGGAATCCTTAGAAATCATGGAGAATAAAATGTTTATTGAAAACCAATATGAGGGCGCCTGGGTGGCTCAGCCCGTTAAGTCTCTGCCTTCAGCTCAGGTCATGATCCCAGGGCCCTAGGATGAAGCCATGCATCAGGCTCCCTGCACCTCTGGGAGCCTGCTTCTTCCTCTCCCTCTGCCTACCACTTGCTCCCCCTGCTTGTGTTCTCCCTCTGTCAAATAAATAAATAAAATCTTAAAAAAAAAAAAAGGAAAGAAAACCAATATGTTAATGTATTCATAGTTTCATGCCTATTCAATAAATCTCAATGAAAGTGGATTTTTACAAAGTTTACAGTAGTATTAAACCATAATAAGTAACATAATAAAAAGGTAGAAAATACTTTTATTATGCCAACCATATTACTTGCAATTTCCTAATTAAATAGTGCATTTGATAACAACTATGGAAATAAAGTGGTGAGATGGAAAGAATCTTGAAATTGGTGTGTGGGGATCCAGGTTCTGGGAAAACTCTGTCACTCATGATTTCAATGAACCCGAGTTGAGCAAGAGACTTAATCTTATAGGTTCTTTAGCTTTAAAGATCTGTTAAATAATTTCTTGGATAATTTCTCTCTTATTATGGGCTGAATTGTGTTTTCTCAAAATTCATATGTTAATGCCCAAATCCTCAGTACCTCACAAGTGACTATATTTGGAGACAAGAGAATTGAAAGCAGTAACTAAGAACATTCATTAGAGTGGTCCCTAATCCAATACACCTGGGGTCTTTATAAAACAAGATTAGGAGACAGAGAGAGAGAGAGAGACCAGACACATGTATGCACAGAAACAAGCATGTTAACACACAGTAAGAAGGCAACATCCGTAAGCAAAAGAAAGAGGACTCAGAAGAAATTAAACCTTCTGACACCTTGATCTTGTAGCTCTACCCTCCAGAACTGTGAGAAAATAAATTTCTCTTTTTAAAGCACCCAGTTTGTGGAATTTTGTTATCTCAATGCTAGGAAATTAATATATCTCTCTTGGGCCCTAGAAATATGTCATCAACTAGCCTCTGATCTATACTTATTAATTGTATTTGAGAATAGAAGATGACATGATGCAGATTCATTTTAGTGGGAATTCATATGCTCAGACTCACCACACAGGAATGGTAGAGAGAGGGAGTGGTCTTGGTCCAAATACTATATACTCTCATTTTCTTACAAAGTTTTTGGAGATTTTCTTAAATAGGTAATTGTTTATTTTCTGTTTGTTCTTGGAACTATTACCAGAGATATTAAAGGTTGCTTTATTTTCATTTTCATCAGTTCTACTCTGAAGCAGGTCAGCAGAACTCCTCACACTGTTCTGTCACAGGTCAATCTCTTCTTAATATGTTTTGCTTTTTATTTTCTAAATGAATTTAGTTGTGCCTTTTTTCATTAGTTTTCAAAAATGTACTTGCTTTAAAGATCTAATAAGTAAAGTGACTACCCACTAATGTGAGATATAACTCTCAGCATGGCATTTTTTTAAAGCAGTATTTTTATAGAAATCTTATTGATCACATAATATTACAAGAATGTCAGATATAATGATGTATACAATTTACTTTAAATACTACATCTTCTTATGAATGTAGTTAAATTTTATTTACTATAAGACTTTAAAATATATTTTCCTAACAATATTGATTTAAATACATAGTTGTATATGAAAATATACATTTACATGTGCTGTTATATATCAATATAACATATCATATATATCATTATGTTAAAAAGAAAGCTTACTTACATAAGACAATAATTTAATAATTCTTTTCAGCAAAATCTCAGTTAATTATGAGTTTTAAATCAAAACATTATCCTGAAACATTATCATTTTGTTAAATACTCTTGATTGAGCTAATATTTTAAAATAGAAGCTCAACTTATTTTTATGATTTTTCCAAGATCAGAAAAATTGTATGCTTATTATTCAAAAGTCAGTAGAATAAGTCCATAATTCCTAAAAGATGACTTTGTTCTCATATGGAAAAAACAATAAAATTATCTTTAAAATTAAGCTAACAAGTATATAAATATATTGTGTGAATATACTAGGGAAATTGATTTTAGCAAGTTTTTTCATTGAATCAAAATGATAGGGATATTCATATATATTTTTGTGTTTTTTTTTCAAGTTTTTATTTTGTATTTGTCTTTGACTGACTTAATAGCGCAATACACTCTATCTCCACCCACGCTATTGCAAATGGGAAGATTCCATTCTTTTTGATGGCTGAGTAATATTTCATTGCATCGTGTGTGTGTGTGTGTGTGTGTGTGTGTGTGTGTGTGCGCGCGCATGTGTATCTGTTCATCGATGGATTGACATTTGGGCTCTTTCCCTAATTTGGCTATTGTTGATAATGCTGCTATAAGCTTCTAATTTTAAGATAGTCTGTTAAAAAATAAAGCTTATTAACAGTATTTTCAAAATTTACAATATGTATGAAGTAGTCTTTAGAAAGTTATTAGTAAAAACAGAAATCTCTAAAACTTTATCAACTAGGTCACGCCACATATATTTTGCAACCCTTCCTAAAGAAATTGCATTTATCTTCTGATTCTTGTAAAAGCCCATCTACAATCAATTTAATTTGGACATTAGGAATATTTTGTTTCATTGTCCTGACAGAAGAAATTTCTGAAAAGATCCATAGAAAGCATTTTATCTTCTACTTTTATTTGGCAAAAATGTTGTCTCCTATGTGATTTAAAAGTCAATGTCTTTACGTACAAGTTTTTTATATTATGTGCTCTCTAAGATTTTTTTTAATGAGTGCATGGACCTAAATTAAAATCAAAAAACAACTACAACAAAAGCAGCAACAACAAGTATCTATTCCCAGGCAGGTACAGAAACACATTTGGCTTATCATTTCTTCACTGAAAAGCACCCCATACGGTGTAACTACAATATTTTTCTAAGAAATAGAATTGTGGAAGACTTCTAGAGTGCAATATCTTAATCTTAACACATTTACTAGAAAAACAGCTTAATATTATAAATAAGTTACTTTTCAGTATAATGATAATCAAATTTTATTAAAAAGCATATGTACCAAACTTATTTTACGAGGCCAGCATTACCTTAATTCCAAAACCAGACAAAGACTCGACTAAAAAGGAGATTTGCAGGCAATATCCCTGATGAACATGGATACAAAAATTCTCTACAAGATACTAGCAAATCAAATCCAATATTACATCAAAAGAATTATTCACCACTATCAAGTGGGATTTATTCCTGGGCTGTAGGGGTGGTTCGATATTCACAAATCAATCAATGTGATATACCACATTAATAAAAGAAAGGATAGGAACCATGTGATTCTGTCAATAGATGCATGCAGAAAATGCATTTGACAAAATACAGCATCCATTCTTGATATAACCCTCAACAAAGTAAGGATGGAGGGAACATCCCTCAACATCATAAAGGCCACATACCAAAGACCCACAGCTAATATCCTCAATGGGGGAAACCTGAGAGCTTCCCCACTAAAGTCAGGAATATGACCTTAGCAATCAGCAATCAGATGAAAAAAAAAAAGAAATAAAAGGCATTCAAATGGGCAAGGAAGAGGTCAAACTTTCACTATTCCCAGATAACATGATACTCTGTAGAAAATTCAAAAGATTCCATCAAAAAATTGCTAGAACTTATACACAAATTCAGCAAAGTTGCAGGATATAAAATCAATGTACAGAAATTGGTTGCATTTCTATACACAAATAATGAAGTAGCAGGAAGAGAAATCAAGGAATTGATCCTGTTTACAAAAGCACCAAAAATTGTAAGATACCCTTTGAAAACTATAGAACACTGATGAAAGGTATTGAAGAGGACACAAAGAAATGGAAAGATATTCAATGCTCATGGATTGGAGAACAAATATTGTTCAAACATCTATACTACCCAAAGCAATCTACACACTTAATGAAATCCCTATCAACATACCACCAGAATTTTTCAGAGAGTTAGAAATACAATCCTTTAAAAAAAAAGAAAGAAATACAATCCTAAAATTTGTATGGAACCATAAAAGACTCGAATAGCCAAAGCAATCTTGAAAAAGAAAAACAAACTCAAAGGCATCACCTTTTCAGGCTTCAAGCTATATTACAAAGCTGTAGTCATCAAGACAGTATGGATCAATATGAAGGCACATAGATCAATGGAGCAAAAGAGGACACCCAGGAATTGAACCCACAACTATATGGTCAACTAATCTTCAACAAAGCAGGAAAGAATATCCAATGGAAAAAAAAAGACAGTCACTTCAATAAATAGCGTTGGGAAAACTGGACAGCAACATGCAGAAGAATGAAACTGGACCATTTTCTTATGCCATACACAAAAATAAATTAAAAAATGGATGAAAGACCTAAATGTGAGATAGGAAACCATCAAAATCCTAGAGGAGAACAGACAGCAATCTCTTTGACATCAGCCATAGCAACTTCTTACAAGGCATGTCTTCAGAGGTAAGGGAAACAAAAGCAAAAATGAACTATTGGGACTGCATCATGAAAAAACCTTCTGCACAGAGAAGGAAAAAATCAACAAAACTAAAAGGTAGCCTATGGAATGGGAGAAGATATTTGCAAAGGACATATCTGATAAAGGGTTTGTATCCGAAATCTATAAAGAAGTTATCAAATTCAACACCCCAAAACAAATAATCCAGTTAAGAAATGGCAGAAGACATGAATAGACATTTTCCCAAAGACCTACAGATGGCTAACAGACACATGAAAAGATGCTCAACATCACTTATCATCAGGGAAATGAAAATCAAAACTACAATGATATGTCACCTCACACCTGTCAGAATGGCTAACATTAACCACAGAAACAACAGATGTCAGTGAGGATGGGGATAAAGGTGAAAACTCTTGCACTGTTGGTGGGAATGCAAATTGGTGCAGCTACTTTTGAAAACAGTATGGAGGTTCCTCAAAAAGTTAAAAATAGAACTACCCTATGACCCAGCATTTGCACTACTAGGTATTTACCCAAAGGATACAAAATACTGATTTGAAAGTGCACATGCACCCCAATGTTTATAGCAGTATTATCAACAATAGCAAAATTGTGGAAAGAGCCCAAATGTCCATCCACTGATGAATGGATAAAGAGGAAGTGGTATAGATAGATAGATAGATATAGATATAGATATAGTTATATATAATATATCTATAATGGAATATTATTCAGCCATCAAAAAGAATGAAATCTTGCCATTTGCAACAACATGGATGGAGATAGAGTGTATTGAGCTATGTAAAATAAGTCAGTCAAAGACAAATACAATATAATTTTACTCATGTGTGGACTTTAAGAAATTAAACAGATGAACATAGGGGAAGGAAAAAGAAAGAGAGGGAAACAAGCCATAAGAGACTCTTAACTATAGAGAACAAACTGAGGGTTCATGGAGGAATGTGGGGGGGATGGGCTAAATAGTTGATGGGTATTAAGAAGGGTACTTGTGATGAGCACTGGGTATTTATTATATGTAAGTTATGAATCACTAAATTCTACTCTTGAAACCAATATAACAGTATATGTTAAATAACTAGAACTTAAATTGAAAAAAAAGCATATGCATCACTGTATTAACTGATGAACTGAAATAAAATAAACGTTCTTTTTAAATTTTTTTTAATTTTTTAATTTTTTAAAATTTTTAAAAGATTTTATTTATTCATTTGAGAGAGAGACAACCAGCGAGAGATGGAACACAAGCAGGGGGAATGGGAGGGGAAGAAGCAGGCTCCCAGAGGAGGAGCCCGATGAGGGGCTCGATCCCAGAACACGGGGATCATGCCCTGAGCAGAAGGCAGACGCTTAATGACTGAGGCACTCAGGTGCCCCTAAATGTTCTTTTTTTAAAGATTTTATTTATTTGCTAGAGAGAGAGCATGAGTAGGGGTGAGAGGCAGTGGGATTTGGGACTTGAACACAGGACCCTGGAATCATGACCTGAGCTGAAGGCAGACACTTAAGTGACTGAGCCACCCAGGTATCCCTAAAATAAATGTTTTATAGAAGTTTATTTAATATCTATTTCATTGATACTTGTAACCCATGAATAAAAAAATAACCCATCTTTATTATCATATGTAAATCAAATTTGATCCACCAACTTCAAGTAACTTAAAACTAACACAATAAACATCCTGGGTCAGGAAACCTACAATGTCAACAATGCTATCTTTTGTAGTGTTTTGGGGTAGCATGTAAAAATGCTGTGGTCTCAGAGGCAGTTCTATGATTAATGGAAAGAAAAATTAATACAGGCAAATATGCCTCATGAGTAAAAACACAGAGTTTTGGTTTGTTTGTGGTGTGAGACTACACATGTGGAAAAGAAAATAGAAATTCCAAATGCAGAGACTGTGTTTGTGTTTCAATTTAAATCTCTTGCTTTTTTTCTCCTCCCATTCCATGTAGCATCTAATAGAAATGTAGTTCAGAGCCATATTTCTGACCAACGAATGCAAAAGACAAAGAGAAATTGTCCACTTATCACCCAAAGATAAATGTAAGATGGAAGAGAAACAAAGTAGAAAAAATGAAAAATAAAAAAAATTAGAATTAAAAAAAAAGGAGAAAGGAAGTAAAGGAGGAAGAGACAGAAAAAGAATATAAAAAATGGATGATGATCCATCAATTGCACTATTAGGTATTTACCCAAAGAACACAAAAATACTAATAAACACCCCAGTGTTTATAGTGGTATTATCTACAATAGCCAAATTATGGAAATAGCCCAAGTTTCCATCAACTGATGAATGGATAAAGAAGAGGTGGTATATACATACAATGGAATATTAGCCATAAAAAAGAATGAAATCTTGCATCTGCAACAATGTGGAGGGACCTAGATAATATTATACTAAGAAAAATAAGTCAGAGAAAGACAAATACCATATGATTTTACTCATATGAGGACTTCAAGAAACAAAACAAAATGAACAAAGGGAAACAAAAAAGAGGCAAACCAAGAAACAGACTTTTAATTATAGAGAACTAACTGATGGTTACCAGAGGGGAACTGAATGGGTAGATGGGTTAAGTAGGTGATAGGGATTAAGGAGGGCACTTGTGATGAGCACGGGGTGTTGTATGTTGAATTACTGTATTGTGTACCTGAAACTAATATTACACTGTATGTTAAGTAACTGGAATTTAAATAGAAACTTAAAAAAAAGGAATGAATCTGTGTTTATTTTTCTTTCTTTCTTTTCCTATTTTGGCTTTTCAAGTTAATTTGTAACAATCAATGTCTCTATAATTGACTGATAACTCAGAGATAGAGCAGATTGGGAGAAGTGATTGTAACCCTTGAGACTATGCTCCTCTGGGTTGATATTGTCCCACAGCTATTTCTTTGGAGAGATCCAAAGAGATTTGCTTGAGGATATTCTCACAGTAGAATCCACTTTTGCTACCACTGAGCTAGGAGTTAGTAATGTAAACCTTTTTTTTAACATATTTTGTTAGAGGAAAGTGAGGTGGGGGCTGGGGATATGTGTAATCTGTAATTAACTGATGTTAAAGTAATTTAATTTTGTGCCAGTGGCTAATATTCTTATTTTGGAGGTATTTGAATTTAAATTCCAAAACCATTATTAAATATTTCTACTGGCTGGAAACACATCCATAAGGTTGCAGTCATAAAAATTACTTAGGAATTAATAAAAATAGATTGAACTTTTTATATTGTCCCATATATGCTTGACACTAAACTTGAAATGTGATAGAAAAAATGCTCAGTTAAGCATTTTATTATAAATTTATCTGGTAATCATTTATTGTAATTTAATTTGTATTGTTATTCAGAATTTGAAAATTTCTTCAAGAAAATAAGATAACCACAAAAATTTCCCCCCTTTCCTTCTTGACAGAATTGGATGCAAAGCATTGTTTTTATCTTGTATATCAATCATCTTGCTACACTTCTATGTCTCAACATTGTTTGATATTATCTTGATGGGATAAGTCATTTCAATATTATCTGATAGGCCTTATCTTTTGTCCTTGTATTTAATATTTTATATTGGAAAAAAAGAAGTATATAGTAAGCCAAATTACCAAAATTAACTAATGGGAGAAAATGTGGTTTAATTTGTACACACTGTGGGAGGTAAAATGGAAAGCCTTGTTAGATGTGTTACTTAAAGGAAAATATCTATCAAGTTTTGTATTCAGTTTTGAAAAACTTCAAGTACCTTATAATTCAAGGAAGAGACACATTTGGTTTAGTGGTTAAGAGAACAAAGAGACTTCAGTTTGAATCTTGACCCTATTACCTGGTTTTACTATCTTTCATATGGTTACCCTGAGCCTCGGTATACTCATATTTTTTAAAAGAGGACACTTAAAGCAAACAGGTAATGGTTATTGCCTATTTTCAGACGTGTCCAAGGATTGACTTACACCCTAAAGATTATGCCCCTTTTTTTTTTTAAAGATTTTATTTATTTATTCGACAGAGATAGAGACAGCCAGCGAGAGAGGGAACACAAGCAGGGGGAGTAGGAGAGGAAGAAGCAGGCTCATAGTGGAGGAGCCTGATGTGGGGCTCGATCCCATAACTCCAGGATCACACCCTGAGCCAAAGGCAGACGCTTAACTGCTGTGCCACCCAGGCGCCCCTATGCTCCTTTTTAACAGTGAGATTAGTAGCTATTTTCATTATTAATAACCATTTTGAATGTTGCTATTAATACATAACTAGTATAGTTGTGAGTTGTTAATGAGATAATGTTATTCTACAATGGTTTTCATACTAATAACCTAATAAATATTTTCCAAGCTATATAAAATTAGGAAGTATTTTATTTCTCAACCATATATTACTCACAATCAATTTGTCATTCTTTTAATATGAATTAGTTTTGCCCAACAGGAAAAGCCTTACTATTTTCCTTTCTATCCACTCCCAATTCTCTGAGTATTCACTTTTTGATTAAAATTAAAACTGGATTAAAAGCACAGAAATCACAAGAGGCAGACTCGTGAGCTATTCCCTGCTGTTCTAAATCTCTGCTTTCTTTCCTAATTTTTCTGGGATTTAGAATAACGTGTTTCTTAATCCTTTTCCTCAGTATCACTTTTTGGGTTGCCTTAAGTGTAGGCCAAAGAAATGCAGTTTTAGATTAGGGGAGGATGTGTGAGAGGGAAAAAGCAAACTAGGAATCTTCAGTGCATCTTCTTAGTCAACTATCTTCTCCCCTTCTTTAGCTAAATGAAAGTAGCAGCAATTACAATGGTTTGTTAGCATGAATATGATGCGTCATAGTTAGTCATTTTCATGGCAATATTTTCACTTGAATATATTTTTCCATTGATTATCATTATGCTGTATTATTGTGTTTAAATAACTTAATAAATGTAGGGATCATTGGTCATATGTTTCCGCATGACGGATAAACATAGTAAGTCGTGTATATATTTGTTGACTACTGGTTATTATACTAGTAGGAGTTATTTCAGGGGTAAACATGACATAACTACTTCCCAAGGAAGCATAACATGCATAAAAGGGGGTAAAACAAGTTAGTGGGCGATTGCTCTGATAATGCTTGGGAAGTGAAGATCGCATAGAAGAGTCACGGACCGAGGTCCTGTTGATTTCTGTAGCAGTGAGGGAGCCAGCTGGCAGAAACTTAATGGATTCAAAAAACAAATTATACATGAAAAACTCTTTAGATAAAAAAAGGAGTTAGCCAGGCTAAGAAGGTGCAGGAGAGTTTTGCAAGGATAGCAAACAGCTCAAACTTTCAGAGGCTAGAGAAAAAGCATCATCATCAAGGAATTGAAAAGAGATCCTGTGGGGACATGCCAAGAAGTAGCTGTGAGAAAAGAGGGTGAACAGCAAACAGAGACCAAACATAAATGATTTTGGAAGTCACGTGAGTAGTTTGAATTTTATTCTGAGTTCATTGGTTTATAGATCTTTCTTGCTTTTTAGGAAAGAGCAATAAATGATGCTGGTTGGCAAGGACGGTCAGGTCTTAGATATCCTGAAGCAGTAAAGGAAGAGATTATATACCCACCAGATGTGCTATTTATAGAGAAACATAGAAAATGAGTATTTATTAATATTTAAATTATATGCTTACCCTATATGGAATTCAAAAAGTAATTTATAGGTTTCAAAAAGAGAATGAAATAAACAATTTCTAACAACCAAAGAGGCACACCACACAGAACTTACTTGAAACTGAGTAAATCATCTCTGGAATTAGGATCAAGAAATAGAAGAGGTTGGCAAGGCTAAGGTCATTGGAGAGTATCTATCCTGACATCCATGATCACTACTTTTAGGCAGAGAACATTAGGTGGTAAATCATTTACACAGACAGTGTAGTGAAGCAGCATGGACTCGGGCGTTAACTGCAAGAAAGAAAGGCTGGCTTTGTAAATGAGTGTCTATGAGACTTTAATTATTTAAACTCCTTTTCTATAAAATGGAGATAATAATAGCACATATTTCATCCTTGGATTACTGTGATAATTAGATTAATTGGCATCTGTAAAGATGTTGAACAGTATGTGGAGTACAGGGAGAAGCGGACTCGACTTAAGTTTGAGCTATGACTATTATTTCAGGATCTGAGAAGTAGATTAGGTGAACTCACTTTGAAATTATTTATCATATCGTCCCTAGCTAATGAAATTGTCTTTAAATTCTTAAGTACACTGGTATTAAATCCTGGAGGGATGAACAATTGGGTATATAAATAAGGTCACCATATACTTTATTACCTAAACAGAGACACTTTTTACAATGAAAGTGGGTGTTAGTAACAATTAGGATTGAAGAATAGTGACAGTAGGACTACCTTCAATAAACAGAGAACTTGTGCCTTCAGAAATAGGTCTGATGTTAAATTTGTTGCTCTGAGTCAAAAATTCCTTGATCACATCCTTTTAGTAAATTTCACATGAAGTTTTCAGTATTGACAATGATTGATGACATTTAAACAGTCCTTCATAGCTTCATTCATATTACATGTTTTATTTCCCACAATAACCCCATAAGGCAGGTAATATTTTTATCACTGCTTCACAGGTAAGAAAATTGATACATGGTAAATATAAATAAATGTCTCTGAAGTCAATTTCATTTAGCTAATTAGCATTAAAGCTAAGATTCAAATGCTGAAGTTTTGTTTCTCATAGGCCACATTCTTTTTTTGTTTTGTTTTCATTTAAATTTCAGTTAGTTAACATACAGTGTAATATTAGTTTCAAGCATACAATTTAGTGATTCAACTTACATACAACATTTCACTTATATGTGCAATTTAGAAAGACAGCAAATGAGCATAGAGAAAAAGAGAGAGAGAGAGGTAAATCACATTCTTTTTTTTTTAATGTTTTTTTATTATATTATGTTAGTCACCATACAGTACATCCCTGGTTTCCGATGTAAAGCTCGATGCTTCATTAGTTGCGTATAACACCCAGTGCACCATGCAACACATGCCCTCCTCACTACCCATCACCAGTCCATCCCATTCCCCCACCCCCCTCCCCTCTGAAGCCCTCAGTTTGTTTCTCAGAGTAAACCACATTCTTAAATGGTATGCCACAGGCTTTTGAAGCATTTTATCAGGAGGATGACAAGACCATATTTATGTTTTAGAAAGCAATCTAATTTTAGTAAAGAGAAAAACTTGAGGGGTAAAGAACAGACATAGACAGAAGAGTTACAATATTGTTGAGGGAATTATGGCAGGTCTAGATGGATAAGTGGAGAGAAAGTGAAGAAGTACAATTAATATGGATTTAGATACTGATTAAACATTAGTGGAAAGAAAGGGAGAGGAGAGGGAATGTAGCTGGCCTCTTAAAATCCCTTAGGAAAATGTGTACATAGGATTACCATCTATTCATTGATTATTACTTGGTGGATATTTTCTCTGTTCCTCCCAAAATATGTGAACTTTGATTTAGTAAGGTGTTAGCTAGAGAAATGAATGTTCTTATTATCATAATTATTCTAGGAAGAAGAAATTTTAGAGTAATCAATTTTGAAGCTTCAGATTATAAAATATGCTAAAAATGTTATAAAAACTTGAATTTTAAATAATTTTGTAACAATTGCTTTCACTTGCTTGATTATATATTGTTCTTTTACATACATAAATAAAGATATTTTAAGGATAAATTAAGAGATATTTTCAAAACTTTTTATAATAATTGTTTTCTTATTTTTAATATATTTATTTTTAAATAGGAATGAAAGATGTTCATTTAAAAATAATTTTCATGATTCTTATTTATTTTAGCAGCCACTGATAACAATTTCAAATTTTAAGTTTAATAACAGGTCTTCTTTTCTCAAGGAGATTTAAAGCCTGGTGTTATAGGTTGAATTATATCCCTTCAAAATTCATTTGTTGAAGTCCTAACCCCGGGTACTGCAGAATGTGATCTTATTTGGAAATAAGGTTGTTGCAAATGTAATTAGTTAAGATGAGGTAGGTCATTAAGGTGTGCTGTAATGCTATATGACTAGTGTCCTCATGAAAAGGGGAAATTTGGAGATGGAGACACACACAAGGAGAAAACCACATGAAGATAAAGGCAGAAATTGGGCTGATACTTCCAGAAGCCAAAGAACACAAAAGATTGCCAGCAAACCACCAGAAGCTGATAAGAGGCAAGGAACAGGTCCTTCCTCACAGCCCGCACAGGAACCAACCCTGTCAATACCTTAATTCCAGACTGCTAGCCTCCACAACTGAGACAATACATTTCTCTTGTTTATTCTACAGAGTTTGTGGCACTTTGTTATGGCAGTCTTTGCAACTAATTCACCCGGATATATGTATATTTAACACATTTATATGGTGGTTTTAAAAATATTAGTCAATTAAAAATATTTATTTTGGATTTCCTCTACATTACAAATTGTAACATTGCTTCTCTTTTCTACTTATATATTAGCTAGATGAAATAGAATAGTATAACTCTAAGTTTCATACTGAATATGACAATGCTTTTCAAATGTTAAAAGTTAAAAATCTGAAACTACCTTGGGACAATCCATGATTATTAAAGCAGTTATAACTAGCTAGCCATGTGGCTTGAAGCAATAGCTTAACCCTTCTGGGTCTCAATTTCTTCATAAAGTATAATGTAGTCTTTGAAGTAAATGATCTCTGTGGATCTTTCTAATTATAAATTCTGTAATTTATAATATTTTTAGGGATCTTTACATGTTATTAAGTTAAATATACTCAGTAACCTATTTCAGTGCTTCTCAATCTGACGTGTATAAGAATTACTTGAAATTCTTGTCATAATGCAGATTCTAACTCACTAAATCTGGTGTGGTCCTGAGATTTTGCAATTCTAACAAGCTCCCAGGTGATACCCACACTGCTGGTTCTGGACTATATTTGTGTAGCAAAGGGTTTTAACTTCCCCAGGGTTCTTAGATGAATTTTAACCTCTACCTTCATATATAGGCTGTCATCATTAATGACATTTCATCTTTTTAAAAAGCCTAGAATTGAAATTCCTTGGTCTACTTATTTATAATTATGCTAACAATAAAATAATGAATAATAAAAGTAACAATTGTTAATCACTTATTAACTATTATGTTCTAAGCAGAGTAACCTGGCTGGTTAGAGTTATTGTTGCTACAGTGGCTGTGCTGGGATCCAACCGCATTTTAATTACAGGTCTTGCCTCTTGAATCACTGCATTGACAACCACCTTGTGTGCATGTTTGAGTGTACACATATGTGCATGTATTCGTACATGTTCGTATGTATGTGTGTGTATAAGTATGTATCCTTCCTCTGAGACAATTTCAGATACCATGAACAATTTCAAAATTTAGGAGCTGTTATTTCTCAGTTGCTCATCTCTAATTTCAATGAATTTACTATGTGCATCTCTAACTTTTTCATTTCTTCTCTATTATGAATTTAGCCTCTGTTTCACGTTTCCTAGTTTCCTCATAATTCCAGATTTACAAACCAGTCACCGCAGTCAATTAAATTCTACCCTTTGTACCAATCATAAATTGCTAAATCTATTGGCCTCTCCACGCTAATCAGGCCAACCTATGTTTTACAGTCCATCCTCCCTAATCTCTCATCTCTTGTTGCCATACTTTTATAGCAACCGTTCCACAGAAGTCTCATAAAACACAGGTTCATTGAATCTATTTCAGATCCAGGTATCTTACTCATAAAAAGTATACAAATTATTCTGTTTACCTGTTAGTCATTTGAAAAATTTTAACACTATTTTTAAGTAATAGGCAGATCAAATAAATCAGTTAATAATACAGGACCCATGTATTATTTTTAAATACATGGAATATAAAGGGATATGTCCAAAATCTTGCACTTCATTTAAAAAATGAACTATATACATATGCCAGTCGGTAACAGTTTAACTATACTTTCACATCATTAAACTACACCTGGGATACCAAATTCAATTATTATCACCATATATGTAGAAATTTAAACAAGACTATCAATTTTGAGTACAATAATGAAAATGAGTAAATTATACATTCAACAGCAAGGGTGAATCCCTTAAGCATGAGATTGAACAAAGTAAGCAAGACAAAAACATTGCCTATACTATGTGATTGCTTTTATTTAATGTTCATAAGCAATCCAACTCACCTCTGTTTTTAGAAGTCAGGATGGCTGTTACCTTTGGAGGTATAATGGATGAAAGATGGTATATTTGCTACTTAAGTTTGTAAAATTTCATAGAGTTTCATTCTTCAGTCTGATGTGCTTTTCTGTATGAATAAATGTTTAAAAGTATTTTCAAAAAAGGGAAGAATTTTACTATTACAAAAAGTTAGAAGTTGGTAAGTTTGGGTGTTAGCATGTTATTTTCTAAAAATTTTTTAAATACTTTAATATTTCCTGCAAAAATATTAAGCAAAACCATATTATATTTGCTTCATTTAGTCTTGTGCCACATTTGTCAATATAAAATTAAAGTTGATGAAGACAATATATAATACAGGATTGAATAATCAGCTAGACATTGTACTAATTCCATTGGAAATAACTCCTACTCTTCTGACTGAGCATCACTGGACAAGGTCTGGTTGTTGTAGAACTTTGGACCCTTGGTGAATGTTTAAGCTCAAGTAACTGCTGGTCCCATTCTCATCTTTCTCCTCTGATTGACAGGATGCATTCTGGGTGCACTTGAGGAATCAGCATTGTGCCCTTTCCTTGCGCTCAGAGACTGTTTGAATATTGCTTCATCGTTCTGAACTATCGTCTCCTCTGTTGTCTTGTTTGCTGCTTATTCTCTTGTCACAAAAAATCTTGGCTGCCACCACAGCACAGCTACCTTTTTTTTTTTTTTCGTATCTTGTTCATTATCTGCAGCTTTCCTCTTGCTTTACACAAAAATTTATTCTCCTCCTCCTCCTTCTTCTTCCTCTCTCTCTCTCTCCCCTCACTTCTTTCCTTCTGAATCTAAGTATTTTTTATCTCAATACAGAGAATGAATAAAATTTGGAACCCTGTGTGTGTGCATTGACTAAAATTGCAATATTAGCTCATATTTTGAAAAGTATGAAAGATATTCTGGTAAAATTAATAATTCTGCTAATGAGGTAATGATAAGTTGAGGGATACTCTGTAGATTGCAAAGGCAAGAACACATGCAGAGATTTAGTGCACAAGTCATTTATTTTTAATTAATTTCAGGCCTCAAATGAATCAGCCCCTCCAATCCTGTACTAACACAACTAGTGTAGAATCTTAAATTTATTTTAATAAATTGTGTTGAAAAGAAATATGTAATTACTAACTTTAGTTCTTCCTATACTGTTCAGGAATCTCAGAAATTCTGCTAGATAAATAGTGTGTTGCTTCTTTATTATTTAACCTAAATAATTTTTTTTCAGGCAGTCTTAGAGCTTTTTTCTATTCTACCTCATTGCTTGGTTTGATATTTAAATGTGAATATGTCTTAATAGCACTTAGATTATGTCTCATATACAATAAGAGCTCTAAAAGGAATATTTATGTTTTTCTTGTCTATTACTATAATTCTTATTATGTAAATTAGAAAGCATTATTTTTGCTCTTATTATTAGATAGGAATATAGCAATTAAAATAATCTGACAATATCAATTTCTAAACTGCTAAACCCAATCTGTGAAGAGTAGTTCCGTGATGTGGAGCAGAAAAGAAATTATATGTATCTGGGATATCTTGTTGCTGCCAGAAAGCAAGTATGCTTGCAAGAAAATCAAGAGAGAGTTCTAAGTTACCAAAAAACCAAGGTAAGTTATATTTACATATTTTAGTCTTTGCAAAAAAATGGAATATTGTTTAATAAGTAAACCTAGTAATCTCTTAAATAAAAAGGTAATATGCTAAGACCTACAGCATTTGTTGGCTTTGGTGGCCACTTATCATTATCCATGTAGAAAAGAGTAGAAAATAATCCAATAAGTAGTTCAAAAATGATGAAATAACCTAGTGTCTAGAAGAAAGCTAATTTCACGGCTAGCCCCAATTTCCTAGGAGAGTGTAGGTGACACTTCTAATTATAAAAAAGGGTTAAAAAAGAACAGATGAGGTCAAATAATGAATATAGCATAATGGATCAGATACACTATAAATGCAAATATAAAGTAAACCTCCATTCTGGGAAAGACCTATGTTTCAGATATTGAAATTCATAAATCTCAGATATCATAACATCATATAAAAGTGAAATTATATTTTAAAAGTGCTCTAATGGCTGGTAGATTGGTACAGTATAAATTCATAAGATTCATACATTCCCTAAGAAACAAAGTAACAATAATTATGTATATAATGTCTGTGCACAAAAGCCACCTAACCATGAAATAATCTATTAAGAATGTTGTTTGGTTGGGGAGGTGCCTGGGTGGCTCAGCCGATTAAGCATCCAACTCTTGATTTTGGCACAGGTCATGATCTCAAGGTTGTGAGATCACGCTCCCCACTCAGCGGGCAATCAGACTGAAATTCTCTCTCTCTCCTTCTGCTCCTCCCCCAATTCATGCTCTCTTTCTCTCTCTCTAAAATTAAACATTAATTCTTTAAATAAAGAAAATGTAGTCTAGGGGTGCCTGGGTGGCACAGCGGTTAAGCGTTTGCCTTCGGCTCAGGGCGTGATCCCGGCATTGTGGGATTGAGCCCCACATCAGGCTCCTCTGCTAGGAGCCTGCTTCTTCCTCTCCCACTCCCCCTGCTTGTGTTCCCTCTCTCGCTGGCTGTCTCTATCTCTGTCAAATAAATATATAAAATCTTAAAAAAAAAAAAAAAGAAAATATAGTCTGGTTAGTAAGAAAAGGCTTCTTTGAAAAAGGGGTGTTATTATTTTTCAATTGTTTTCTTTCTATTCATGAAAAAAAATATTTGCTTTACTGTCAGACCACAATTCAGAATACCATTGAACAGTGAGAAAAATTCCGGGTCCCAATATTCTCCATCATCATTTAACATTTGTCAAATACACTGTTAATTGCCAAGCTGTGAAATGTCCAAATTTCAATCATTTGCTTTTACTTTGCATAGCCGTCTTTATGGGCAATTCCACACCTGCAAACCCTGCTATGTGGGGTGTTTTTAAAGAAAGATATTTTCTATCAGATGATTCTGCCACTTTGGCCATAGCTTATTGGTTCAAAAGTGGGATGCAGTGAATTCAAGCACAGCTACAGATTTCCAAAATTAATGTGATATGGGATTTAAACAAATGTATAAAAGGATTAAAGAATGACCAATTTGAATTGTGATAGAAATTAGGAGAAAAAAGAATTTATATAAAATACTCTTGATCTCAGCAAAGACTAAGCTCAATTTATATGCAAAAGATTGTGGTGGTAGAAGTAGATACTGGAATCCTAGATTTTTCAAAAGTAAAGGGTAGGTTGGAGTTAAGATGGCAGAGGAGTAGGGGACCCCTTTTTCAGCCGGTCCCCTGAGTCGAGTTGGATAGGTAGCAGACCATCCTGAACATCCACAGAATCAGCCTGAGACGCAGGAAGATACATTTGGATCTCTACAAATGAACATCTCCAGTGCTGAGTATTGAGGTAGGAAGCAGGGAGCTGTGAATCTGCACCCAGATATCGGAAGATAAACGGAAGGGGGAGGGAACCGCTGCGTTAGGGTGCCAGGAAGCGGTAGCCACCTGCACAGGGGAGCGGACTCTCCCGGACTGGCACCCGCGAGAGAGCAGACTGAGACTGTGAGCCGGGGAACACGCGACCAGACTGAAACAGAGCTCTGGTGTGCTCACTGGAACCAGACTGAGACCGGGAGCTCCGGGAGCATGCAGGGGCGGCTGGCGGCTGGCAGCTGGTGGTGTTAGAAACATAGAGGACAGAGACACACCGGCCCTGGAAGTGAGGGCTGGGATGCCGGGTGTGGGGCGCACATCCCGGGATGCTGCAGGGTTGAGCAGCACCAACAGTAACAGAGTTAAAGAGGCCAGAACATCAGTGGAGAACAGTCCACGATCCCTCTGTTCTGAGAAGAGGCTGAGATTCGGCCACTGCTGCTCTGACTCTCAGAAGAGGCACAGCAAACCGCCAGGGAAAGCCGACAGAGAACAAAAGCCTGGAAATACCGGCTCACAGTGTGCCCGTCCCCATCCCCCCTCGCAGGGGACACGGAGACTATCCCCAAACAGGGTTGCCTGAATATCAGCATGGCAGGCCCCTCCCCCAGAAGGCAGGCTGAAAAATCAAGAAGCCCACATCCCTAAGATCCCTATAAAACAAGGGTGCATGGCCTCGGTCCCAGTCAATAATTTGGGCTCTAGACAACCCCGCAACCTATCCTCATCAGAATGATGAGAAGGACAAATCCCCCCCAGCAAAGAAAAGACAACGAGTCTGTGGTCTCTGCCACAGAACTAATGGATGTGGATATAACCAAATTATCAGAAATGGAATTCAGAGTAACAAGGGTCAAGATGATGTGTAGACTTGAAAAAAGTATTAACGAAAATGTTAATGAGAATATAGAATCTCTAAGGGCGGAAATGAGAGCAAATCTGGCAGAAATTAAAAATTCTATGAGCCAAATGCAGTCAAAACTAGAGGCTTTGAAGGCCAGGGTGAATGAGGCAGAAGAACTGGAGGATGGGTTAGTAGAAGAGAAAGCTAAAATAGAATCTGGACTCAAAAAAAATCCATGCTCAAGAATGTAGGTTACCGGAGATTACTGACTCAATGAAACGTTCCAATGTCAGAATCATCAGCATCCTCGAGGGGGTGGAGAAAGAGAGAGGTCTAGAAGAGATATTTGAACAAATTGTAGCTGAAAACTTCCCTAATCTAGCAAAGGAAATGAACATTCATGTCCAAGAGGCAGAGAGGACCCCTCCTAAGCTCAACCATGACAAACCTATGCCACGTCATGTCATAGTGCAATTCGCAAATATTAGATCCAAGGATACAGTATTGAAAGCGGCCAGGGCAAAGAAATTTCTCACGTACCAAGGCAAAGGTATCAGAATTATGTCAGACCTGTCGACACAGACCTGGAATAAGAGAAAGGGTTGAGGGAACATTTTTAAAGCTCTTTCAGAGAAAAACATGCAGCCAAGGATCCTTTATCCAGCAAGGCTGTCATTCAGAATTGATGGAGAAATAAAGACCTTCCAGAATCGCCAGTCATTGACCAATTTCATAACCATGAAACCAGCCCTACAGGAGATATTACGGGGGGTTCTATAAAAGTAAAAAGGCCCCAAGAGTGATACAGAACAGAAAGTCACAGCCAATACAAAGACTTTACTGGCAACATGGCATCATTAAAATCATATCTCTCAATAATCAGTCTCAATGTAAATGGCCTAAATGCACCCATAAAACACCACAGGGTTGCAGACTGGATAAAAAGACATGACTCAGCCATTTGCTGTCTACAAGAGACTCATTTTGAACCTAAAGATACATTCAGACTGAAACTAAAGGGATGGAATACCATCTTTCATGCCAATGGACCTCAAAAGAAAGCTGGGGTAGCAATTCTCATATCAGACAGATTGGATTTCAAACTAAAGACTATAGTTAGAGACACAGAAGGGCACTATATTATTCTTAAAGGATGTATCCAACAAGTGGATATGACAATTATAAATATATATGCCCCCAACAGGGGAGCAGCAAGGTACACAAGCCAACTCTTGACCAGAATAAAGAGACATATAGATAAAAAACGTTAATAGTAGGGGACCTCAACACTCCACTATCAGAAATAGACAAAGCACCCATGCAGAAAATCGACAAAGAAACAAGGGCTCTGAATGCCATACTTGACGAGTTGGACCTCATAGATCTATGTAGAACTCTACACCCCAGAACCAAAGAATATTCATTCTATTCTAATGCCCATGGAATATTCTCAAGAATAGACCATGTTCTGGGACACAAAACAGGTCTCAACTGATACCAAAAGACTGAAATTATTCCCTGCATATTCTCAGAACACAATGCTTTGAAATTGGAACTCAACAACAAGGAAAAATTTGGAAGAAACTCAAACACTTGGAGACTAAGAACCATCCTGCTCAGGAATGATTTGATAAACCAGGAAATCAAAAATCAATTTAAACAATTTATGGAGACCAACAAGAGGAGATGGAGGACTTCCTGGAAACCTATAAACTACAAAGACTGAAACAGGAAGAAATTGATTTTTTAAACAGCGCAATTAATTATGAAGAGATTGAGTCAGTGATAAACAACCTTCCAAAAACCAAAACTCCAGGCCCGGATGGTTTTCCTTGGGAATTCTAACGAACATTCAAAAAAGAAATAATACCTATTCTCTTAAAGCTATTACAAAAAATAGAAACAGAAGGAAAGCTACCAAACTCATTCTATGAGGCCAATATTACCTTGATCCCCAAACCAGGCAAAGACCCCATCAAAAAGGAGAATTACAGACTGATTTCCCTAATGAATATGGGAAATCCCATATCCTCAACAAGATCCTGGCTAATAAAATCCAACAGTATATTAAAAGGATTATCCATCATGACCAAGTGGAATTCATCCCTGGGATGCAAGGGTGGTTCAACATTCACAAATCAATCAGTGTCATAGATTTTATCCAGAAGGAAAAATTCAAAAATGATATGATTCTCTCAATAGATGCAGAAAAAGCATTTGACAAAATATAGCATCCTTTCCTGATGAAAACCCTTCAGAGTGCAGGGACAGAGGGTACATTCCTCAATCTCATAAGAACTATCTATGAAAAGCCTACAGCAAATATCATTCTCAATGGGTAAAAGCTGGAAGCCTTTCCCTTAAGATCAGGAACATGACAAGGATGCCCACTCTCGCCATTATTATTCAACATAGTACTAGAAGTCCTTGCAACAGCAATCAGACAACAAAAAGGGATAAAAGGTATTCAAATCGGCAAAGAAGAAGTCAAAATGTTTCTCTTCGCAGATGACATGATACTCCATATGGAAAACCCAAAAGAATCTACTCCCAAACTCTTAGATGTTATAGAGCAATTCAGTAATGTGGCGGGATACAAAATCAATGCTCAGAAATCAGTTGCATTTCTATACACGAATAACGAGACTGAAGAAAGAGAAATTAGGGAATCCATCCCATTTACAATAGCACCAAAAACCATACGTTACCTTGGAATTAACTTAACCAGAAATGTAAAGGACCTATATTCTAGAAATTATAAATCACTCTTGAAAGACATTGAAGAAGACATAAAAAGATGGAAAAATATTCCATGCTCATGGATTGGAAGAATTAACATAGTTAAAATGTCCATGCTACCCAGAGCAATCTATACTTTCAATGCTACCCCGATCAAAATACCAATGACATTTTTCAAAGAACTGGAACAAACAGTCCTTAAATTTGTATGGAAACAGAAAAGGCCCCAAATCACCAAGGAACTGTTGAAAAGGAAAAACAAAGCTGGGGGCATCACAATGCCGGATTTCGAGCTATATTACAAAGCTGTGATCACAAAGACAGCATGGTACTGGCACAAAAACAGACACATAGACCAGTGGACCAGAATAGAGAACCCAGAAATGGACCCTCGCCTCTTTGGGCAACTAATCTTTGATAAAGCAGGAAAAAACATCTGGTGGGAAAAAGACAGTCTCTTCAATAAACGGTGCTGGGAAAATTGGACAGCTACATGCAAGAGAATGAAACTTGACCACTCTCTCACACCATACACAAAGATAAACTCCAAATGGATGAAAGACCTTGATGTGAGACAGGAATCCATCAAAATCCTAGAGGAAAATATAGGCAGCAACCTCAACGACATCGGCCAAAGCAACTTTTTTCATGACACATCTCCAAAGGCAAGAGAAACAAAAGAAAAAATGAACTTGTGGGACTTCATCAAGATAAAAAGCTTCTGCACAGCCAAGGACACCGTCAAAAAAACTAAGAGGCAGACCACGGAATGGGAGAATATATTAGCAAATGATACTACAGAGAAAAGACTGGTATCCAAAATCTACAAAGAACTTCTCAAACTCAATACGTGAGAAACAAATAAACAAATCAAAAAATGGGCAGAAGATATGAACAGACACTTTTCCAATGAAGACATACAAATGGCTAACAGACACATGAAAAAATGCTCAAAATCATTAGCCATCAGGGAAAGTCAAATCAAAACCACATTGAGATACCACCTTATACCAGTTAGAATGGCAAAAATTGACAAGGCAAGAAACAACAATTGCTGGAGAGGATGTGGAGAAAGGGGATCCCTCCTACATTTTTGGTGGGAATGCAAGTTGGTACAGCCACTCTGGAAAACAGTGTGGAGGTCCCTTAAAAAGTTAAAAATTGAGCTACCCTATGACCCAGCCATTGCACTACTGGGTGTTTACCCCAAAGATACAGACGTAGTGTTGAGAAGGGCCATATGCACCCCAATGTTCATAGCAGCATTGTCCACAATAGCTAAATTGTGGAAGGAACCGAGATGCCCTTCAACAGATGACTGGATTAAGAAGTTGTGGTCCATATATACAATGGAATATTACTCAGCTATCAGAAAGAACGAATTCTCAACATTTGTTGCAACATGGACGGCACTGGAGGAGATAATGCTAAGTGAAATAAGTCAAGCAGAGAAAGACAACTATCATATGATTTCTCTCATCTATGGAACATAAGAACTAGGAAGATTGGTAGGGAAGAAAGGGATAAAGAAAGGGGGGTAATCAGAAGGGGGAATGAAGCATGAGAGACTATGGACTCTGAGAAACAAACTGAGGGCTTCAGAGAGGAGTGAGGGTGGGGGAATGGGATAGGATGGTGATGGGTAGTAAGGAGGGCATGTATTGCATGGTGCACTGGGTGTTATACGCAACTAATGAATCATCGAACTTTACATCAGAAACCAGGGATGTACTGTATGGTGACTAACACAATATAATAAAAAAACATTAAAAAAAAGTAAAGGGTAAAGATTTGTTGATGACACAGAAAAAAGGAGTGCATATTGCAAAAGTAGGGTTTTGAATGTAGAAGTAAGGGTAGAATGAAGAACACAGAGATAATTTTCTGAGGCAGAAGAGTCATTTCTGTTTAGCAGGTAGACTTTAGAATGGAGTGAAAGTAACAGTATACAAAGAATGTTTTTACCCTTTGATCTGAAGTTTCAGCCTTTTCTTTTTTTGAAGTTTTTTTATTTTATTTTATTTTTTTATTTTAGAAAGAGAGTGAGCCCACAAGCAGGGGGAAGGGCAGAGGGAGAGAATCTCAAGCACACTCCCTGCTGAGCATGAGTCTGACTCAGGGCTCCATCTCACTATCCTGAGATCATGACCTGAGCTGAAATCAAGAGTTGGCCACTTAACTGACTAAGCCACCTAGGTACCCCCAGCCTTTTCTTTTAATATGGCCCTAATCTACTTTCTAAGCTTTAGCAAACTTAGATCTCACTCTAATATTTTATTTTATTTTTATATTTTTTCACTCTCACATTTTGATTATGACATTTCCTTCGTCAAGAATGTCTGTTTGGATCGTCGGTGTATTTCTTCTTGTATCCATTACTTTTGGTCTATATCTGATAACATATTCATCAGTGTTTCTGAAACTGCCAGCCATCAATCTTTATTCATACTTTATAGATTTGATGGAGGTTCTAAAATGTGAGCTTGTTGAGAGGAAAGCTTTTTTCCCATCATTTTCTCCGATACTTCAGAACCCACAGTGATCAAATAAATGACTGAATATTAAAATGTTTATTAAAGTTAAGTTGACTATAACATCAACTAAATTTGCATACCTATCTACTTTAATATCATAAAAGAAACTCAATGTGAAATTGTTTATAGGTAAATAAATTAGTTATTAGAGAGCAGGTGTAAAATTTTTTGGGAGAAATTCATATTGCTGACACAAGTAGTCTAAGAAATTTGGCACAATAATTAAGATTCTGTGTGGTTGCAAAGAAAAGCACTCTACTTAAATTAGATATAAGATCAGAAATGGAACAAACCATAATTATTAATAGCTATGTAATTTTTTAAATGGAAATTATTTTCATTTTAAACTGTTTTCATTATAAGCAGTGACACTTACTCATTGTTAAAAAAAAAAAGCCTAATAATGCTAAGTTTATATGTTAAGTGTATATATATTTATATATACATATGATATACATATGGGTATATTTGCTTATGAATGTAGGCTGAATTATGTCCCATCCCAAAGATTTCCAAACCCAAATCACTGGAACACGGTAGTTACATGTCAAAGGGATTTTACACATGGAATTAAATTTGCAAATTAGCTGACCATTAAATAGGGAGGTTATCTTGGATTATCCACGGCCTCTATGTAACCACAAGGATCCTTAAAAGATGGAAGAGGTAGAAGAGTCAGACAGAGAGACACTGCAGAAGAGATGAAGCAGAAAGGGAGGTCAGTGAGATGTGAAGCATAACAGGATTTGATGCAGTTTTTCAATTCTGAGATGAAGAGGGCTATCACCCAGGGAATGCAAGCAGCCTCTAGAAACTGAGAAGGACCCCCAGGCAAAGGCCAATAGAGAAACAGGACGTCAGTTCTACAACTGCTTAGAACTGAATTCTGTCAATAATCCGCATTAACCTGAAAGCATATTCTCCCCCAGAGCCTCCAGAAAGGAACACAGCCCTGTGGACGGACCCCTTGATTTCTGTCTTGGGATACTAGGCTGAATCCTAGCTGAGCCCACTGGACTTCTAGAAATGTGAGATATTAATGAGTGCTGTTTAAGCCACTAAATTTGTGATCATTTGTTGTGGCAGCAATAGAAAACAACTTCTGGATTTAGATTCAAATATTTTTATAGAGTTTAAAAATAGAGTTATAACATTCTTAATCTCTTTTTCTTATCAGGAAGTTTAAACTTCAGAGATTGCTGGCACCTATGACCAAGTTGGTCAGCCTACCTCATTATGGGCTTTGGAACGTGGTGCAAATATTTTTCAAATATGGAAAATATGAATCTAAACAGAATAAGTACTACAAAGCTCTGACAGGATTGTTGAACATCATATAAAAATGCTATTTTGGAATTTTAATTTTCTAAGAATAGTCATATACTTACTCTTGCTAAAATGCCAAATTGTGGGGAAGAATAATACAATTTTTTGAATTAAATCTAAGCACTATCTACTCATTTTTCCAAGACTGCTTCCTTCTTTTTATCTTTTTCTTCTTTATTTTTTTCCTTCAATGAATAACTTTTTCATATTCATCTTGTTTTTTCATTTGCTGTTTTTGTATTTTACATGTTTAAAATTTTATGTGTAAATGTTTGCTGGGAGGTAGTATTAAAATACAAAAATAAATCATATATACCGTGGTCCTTTTAAAAAGAATGCTTTTATTTCATGGTGAGATCTGCAAATGTTCAATAAATGTTGACTTCTGCTGTATCAGCATATTTCAAGAAGCCAGGAAGAACCATATACTTCAGACTAAACTGAGTATAAAAGGAAAGAAATTACTTAAAGCACAGCTGTCAGAATAGTTACTCTTCCCAGTGTAAAAAGATGGAAAATAGTAGCTAGTCAGTGGGTTTTATAAAATGAATACACTGCCCAGAGAAGTAGAACTTGTCAGTGATTGTATTCTCAGGTCACAATTGTCAAGGAGTTCTCTTAACATTTGTCATTCACTACAGTGGGTGTGCTATTTTTATGAAAAACAGAATTGCTCCAAATTAAATTTAAAACATAGGTCTTAGAGCATAGTACATGATTGAAAAATATTTGTGAAATGAAAGATTAGTTTTTATTATATACATTTAAGAAAAAAAGAAAAATGCAAGTTTCAGAGAAAGGATACTTCATCGAATCATACTAATCTGCAACTGTCTAAAAGTGCTGTATTAATTCTTTAAGTATACAATTTGCTGTGCTGGAGGCAAACCAGACTACTGTAATACATGATTTATATTTCCTCGAATTTAATATTCTTAACATATGTTAAAACGACCCTAAATATTTTGAATGACTAATATAATAAGTTTTTCTGGAGACATGCTTATACTGATTGCCACAGCAAATGGATTGTGAAACATTCATATACTTGAGTTGTCATCAGAAGTCTTTGGAAGTTTGCATCTTCCAAATCTCCCAATGATTTCAGATGTATTTGTCACTGTGAAAAGCAGTCTCCTTGCCATTATTTAGTACATAATAGTTAATTAATATTTAATTAATATTACAATAACCTATACTTGGATACTTAGTTTCTATAAATAAATAATCTTCAAGCCCTTGCTTTTTTTTCTTGCTTCTTCACTCATTTCCTTACCCTCTATGATGTTGTAATGAGATATAGATTTTATAGAGCAAGATATCATGAAGAGATATCATAGAGAAATGTGACGTAATAAGAATTAAAATAGAGCATTTGTCCTAGCCTTAAGGATCATAAAAAGTATCCATGAAGAAGCAATGGTTGGTTATAAAGGTATAAAAAGTGAGTAAAATTTTATCAGGCAAAGTAAAGAGAACCTAATTCAAGATATTAGAAGCATGAGATCTTGTGAAAGATGAGTATGATTTTTTTTTTTTTTCTCAGACCTGAGAAAAGAGAAGTGTGGCTGAAGCACAAAGGGTGCTTGATAAGATAGGGTCAGAACTCCATACAGCCTTTTATGAAATTTTCTAATGATTTTGTTATAAAAAATAAATGGAAACCATGTACAAATTTGAAACCACAGGAGCAACATAATTAGGTTTATAAAGGTGCGATATTGTCTACTTGGGTAGACCATCAACTTGGAGAGTAGGTCCTTCTTTATTTCTTGTTACCAATCATTTTTTATATTTCAGCTTTCAGTGCACAAAACAGGTCTCATTTATTTTCTCCTTTCTCTCGTTTTTGTGGCTCATGTGGTGAAAGCTCAGAGATTGCCATACATGTCCTATTGTTTTTGTATACCTTGTAACAAACTACCACAAAATTTGCAGCTTAAAATAATGCACACGTATTATCTTTGAGTTTCTGTGGGTTAGAATTTCAGACATCGCTTAGCTATGATCTCTGCAGAGGATCTCCCATGGCTGCAATCTAGGTGTTGGCAAGGTCTGGTTTCTCATTTGGAGAACTTACTAGGAAAGCTTCTGTTTTGCCACTTCTGTGGCTATTGGCAGCATTCAGTTCATTGTGATTGTAAGATTCATGACAGCTCCCTTGTTGCCAACAAAGAAAGAGAGACTAGAAACAGTCTGCTAGCAAGACAGAATCTTACATAAGGCAACTTAATTATGAAAGTGACATCCCATCACCTTTGCTATGTTATTGGTTAGAAGCAAGTTCTTCCCAACCTCAAGGTCAGGTAGAAGAGGTAGTGATTATACAAGAGCATTAACACCAAGAGGTAGAGATCATGGGGCCATCTCGAAGTCTTTCTGCCACACTGCGGCTTTCTGTCTTTGTCTTTGAATGCTCTTTCTCCCATCAGGCAAAATTTGTGTCTTGATTTACTGCCATGGCTGCATATTAGATGTACAAATACATTTTCACTGCCACCTGTTATTTTCTGGATTCATTCTCCTGGATGTTTATAGCATGAAATAATTTCATGATTTATAGTGGTAAGATTAGAGACTTAGAGCTTAATGTTTTAGTAAGTAGGAGTTGAAACAGAGAAGGATCTTGTAGAGAATTTCCCCATTAAGATTTTAGCTCAACTTCCTTTTTGTAAATCACATATTTAAGTAATTGTTTATTAACAAAATAACAAAACCAAACCAAAAAAGCCTTTACTTAAAAAGCAGAAACAAGATGATTGTATTTTGTTTTGTTTTGTTCACCAAAATATTTCCACACCAACAGCACTGTTCAGGTCAAGGTGGAAGTAAGCAAACGATTGACAAATGCTTGAATACATGCAAGCGTAAATAATAACAGAATAAATGGATGAATCATTCTGGTTAATATGCCTCCAAATGGGAGAGCATGTCAATGCCTATGCTGCTCAAAAGAGTGATCATTTCAGGTTCCCAGGCTAAAGGTCATGCCATTTGAAGTATAACAACTTGAAAGATAATCAATGTTTTCTCTGGAGATGTGCTGCACTAGGAAATTACTGAATGCATTTTCTTTTCAGAAACAAATGTACATGCTACATCTCTTTTTTTCCAAACAACACTTTAAAAAAATTAGAAATTATTGCTTAGCATAAATTTGGAAATACCTTACCTAATTTCAGAATAGTCCACAAGAACATTGCTATCAAGATTTCTGTTAATTTACCCAGTGTTTTACATACTTCTCATACTTTTCTCCAGTGTTATAAATTACTTTGGACATCAATTGAGAAATCTAGTTTTTAGATCCACTCAAATTGCATTAATTTGTAAATAATAAAACTGATTAAATAAATGTGCTACAAAATAAAACTAAATATTTATAAACCACAGATAATTTCATGGTTAAGTACAGTGAAAACCCATTGATTTCTCCTCTCATTATATGAAACCATTATAAATACTTTTCAAGTTGATTCAATAATTTTTCTTTCTTGTACTCTTTTTCTCGTCAATAATCACATGAGGGACTATATATAAAAGGAATTTTACTCTCATCTTCTTTACAGTAGTAGAAAAAAAATCAAACAGCATAAGAGGAATATGACTGAGATGATCTATAGCACTCTTAATGCTGCAGTTGGTCCCAAGGCCATAATTGACATTCATCATTGCCTTCCTAAACCCATTCTAGATCCCCAGCTAGTAATTCTACTGGTCTAAGTAGTTTACCTGTTGGAATGACCCAGACTCTCATCAACAAAAAATCAGTGATTCTGTGTCACAGGTTGGGTTTTTCAGAAGAGAAGTTTAGAAGTTTGGGGTCCAGGGTTTATATTAAGGATAACCCTTGTGAAAGAAGAAAGAAAAAGCAGATTAAGCAAAAGAGAGCACAATATAGACATGATAAAGTCTTGGCCAACCCAGCAGTGACTTCTGGGGCAGAGGTTACCTGTTGGAGTTATCCTTTGTCAGGACAAAATGGCCAGGCTTCTATACCTGTGCCTTACTCAACCATCAGATGCAGCCTTCCCCCAGAAGAGTGGAATCTTGGGAGAAGTGACTCTACGTAGCTGAAGTTAACACTGAAGGAGCTGACAGCTAGAGGCTATCTGCTAACTACACTTCCTGAAACCTTCCTTAAAGGGAGAACAAGGTGCCACTTCATACCTACCATATACTGATTCCCATACTTTTAGCAGGCCACAGCTGCTGTGTGATCGTTTGCAGTTACAATTGGCCAAGAGAAGCTCTAGTGGGTCACCTGTATGCAAAACATTTTCTGCCTCCCTTATGTAATAGTTTCCTCATGATGATCAGGATCAATAACCCATGTGACTCACTACCAATCTCCTGTATGTGGAAACCAAGATGTGAAGGTAGTAGAAGGAACATTGACTGGGAAACATCTGGACATGTAAAGATGCAATGGTGATATAGGGAAGATCCAAATAACTCTAGTATCCCAAGCTCCCAAATGTTATTGTAGCTTTTTTTCTATCTGATAAAGCTTTTCTTTTGGGGGGTGTGGGGGTGGGGTGGGGAACACATTCTAATGACTTCACTAAAGTTTCTGAATTTAGGATTAGAGCTAGATTTTATCACTCCTTGAATAGTTGATCACAAAATCAAATTCAGGAAAATTCCAACAAAAGACTTGATAGATAGATCTATATGATACACAGATATCTATGTTTGTATAATCACCACAAAATTCTAGAAATACAATGTAGGAACAAATACTAATCCTTCTATACCAAGACAAGAAAAAATATGACTAGTTTGAACATGTCATTGTGATATATTTAACAGTCTTGCTCACATGTGTAGGAGAGTAAATACTTTTTTACTTTACTCTCCTTGGTTCTCCAGATGGGGCACTGCAAATTAGACTGTCAAAAGATGGACTAACAAAATAAAAATAGTTCATTAATGCATGAAATGCTCATCAGCAGAACAACCTTGGTAATGAGTAACTCAAAAGGATAGTTAGAACTTGGGCTTATAATGCTTATAAAGCATCTTAGCAAAAGACAATAAATTTATTAAGAGGTGACAAGACAAAGGTAAAGGCTTTTAGACTTTTAGGGGCGGCAAGCCACGGGAAATAAACATATGGCAAAATATAAATATATGGGAAAACTATGGAAGATAAAGGCTAGTTAGTAAGGTTTGTTTATGTAGACTCTTTCTCAGTGCCATCTCACCTCTGGTGAGAAGGATGTTATCTCCAACCTGGTACCGGAAATAGGGGAGGGACACCTTTACAAGAGAAATTTATGTTTTGCTTTCAAGCAGATAAGGGGAGTGCAGAGAGCTTATCCTGTGTCTTCTTTTCAATTGCCTTCAGTTCAAAATTATTCTTGTGTCAAAGTGACATATTTTGGGGTGTCATGCTCTGAACCCCTTCACATGCCTTTTGCAACTACACAATTATGTTTCTAATCATTTGCTTGTTGATCGTCTGAAACCTGTACTCAATAGGGGCCTATTATGGCTGAGATCCCAGAAATACCTTGATTCAGGGCCTGCTACATAATTTGTGGTACCCCGTGCAAAATAAAAATGTGAAGTACCCTCATTCAAAAAGTAAAAAAGCTGTCCTGTTAAAATATAAAACCTTTCCCTTTTTGGGCTCTCTCTTGACTTGTAGTGTTTATTTGATATTTGAAATTTTAAATTATTAGCATGGATTTTACAGTACATTTTTATATTGTTAAATGCCAGTATTCAATGCATATATAAGACCATTTAACTCATAAGAATCACTGAAATTTGTATTTCATCACTCTTGATGCGTATGCATTTCATTTTCCCAGAACAAGATTAGCTCGACTGCTTTTATTTCTTGATACTTTGCACATTCTCTCAACACACTCTTCCTTTGGATTACTGATGAGTAAGGAAAATCTGAGTGATGCCATATTTCCTTATTCCTTGACGACATCATTTTCAATGTGAATTGTCAGCAAACACAGGGAAGTAACAGAAGCAAGATAGCAAGGGATAGGGTTCCTTGGTCATTCATGTTTTTTAGAATGCTATTGCCTTCTTCAGCATTTGAATTAAGTCTCAGTTTGAACAGAAAGTTAGCACCCCTGCTTACTTAATTATAGATGTAACAACTTACCTTGTACTTGCTTTGAGTCTTATTGAATTCCACAGAATTCTATGCTCATAGGCCCACACAAATGCTATATGAAAACAGGGGGGTAACGAACAGAGAATACAAATATTGTACATATCTTCTTTGCTTACATGCATGCTTCATTTATCTTGGGCAGCAGAACATTGAGCCAATTGTGGGGGCCTTCTGAGTGCATGTCCCTATGTGACTACAGGAAGCTGATCCTGTCTTTGTGAGATGTAGAAAAAGAGGTTTAAAGACTTAGAACAATAGAAACATTGTCATGTTTTATCACATATAATATATAGCATACCACAGGAATTCAAATACAGGCTAGGAAAAGTACTTCATTAAAATAAATATACAGGAGAAATATACTGCTGAATATTGCACCAGCATTTCAAAAAAAATTTCCATAGTGAATCTTTTCCATATACAAGAAAAATGAAAGATGCTGCCATTGGAATAGGCTAATTGGCAGAAGCTAATTAGGAGTATTTAGCAAGAGCAAGAAGGACAAGATTACTGTCCTAAGTAGCAAGGTAAGTTATTCAGAATGGTCTGATCCAGGGATGCCTGGGTGGTATGGTCCTTTAAGCATCTGACTCTTGGTTTGGACTCAGTTCATGATTTCAGGGGAGACTGAGCCTGCATAAGGCTCTGCATTTAGTATGTAGTTTGCTTGAGATTGCCCCTCTCCCCTGTGCTCTCTCTCTCTCAAATAAATCAATCAATTATAAAAAAGGTCTGATTCAGTGGCATCATCTATTCCCTAGAAAAGAATTAGATATATAATTCACCTATATATCCAGGATAAACAGTGCTGTTGAAACCTGAATGAGAAAACTACAGTAATGTTCCTGAGAAATATGGAATAAAGTCCTTCCTTTTATGCCAAATAAACCTTGACTTGCTACTGTGATCTATTGGAGGAAACAATCACCTGTTCATAAAATCAGAGGTTTTGATGAAATAGACCTCTGAAAATAGGCCTAGGGTTTGAGAGTGTGGTAACAGACAAGAAAACACCCTGAGGAGAAGGATTTTAAAATCAAATGCACAATATGACTCAAGCTGTGGATATCAGTTACTTATTACCCTAGTGTATTAGTCTGCTTGAGCTGCCATAACAAAGTACCACACACTGAGTGGATTAAAAATAGAAATTTATTTTCTCACGATTCTGGAGGCTAGAGTTTGAAGATCAAGGTGTCATCAGTGTTTGTTTTTCTTAGGGCTTCTTGGCTTGTAAATGGCTGCCTTCTCCCCTGACTTCACTGGTCTTATCTCTGAGCTTGTCTGTATTCAAATCTCTTTTTCTTAATCAGTCTCCCTCTCTCTTTTAATAAGGACAACAGTCGTATCAGAATATGATATGACCTTATTTTACCTACCTGTATGACCTTATTTTACCTTAATTACCTCTTCTTAGGTCTTATTACCAAATAAAACCACATTCTGAGAGTACTGGAGGTTAGGACTTCAACATTTTAAGTTTTTGGGGAACACAAATTGGCCCATAACATGCAGCCACAAATTCATGGACAAAGTAGCCATGGTGGCAGGAGGTAGGTTAAGCAGGAACTCAAAGACATGGCCTCCTTTTACCAAATCTATCCTGGTTGGTGGTTGGGTGACAGTGTGCTAGTGTCTTTTCTTAAAGAAGCAGTGACCAATGTTGTACATTAGACATAATATCATAACTTGTGACTCCAGGATTACATCCAGTGGCATAGTGATTTGATTAGACCCTTTCCATAACAACTGCTGTGTTACAGAGCTATTCAACAGCCTATTGATTACTCAGTGTACTTACCATGAGCATTATTTTAAGTGGGTTTTCAGTCCTGTATGCTCCAAAACAGTGGATGATATATCATGCTATTTCATCCAGAGCCAGAATACATGAGTCCAGGAACTAAGGAATAGAATTGGGGGTGGTATATATCACTATTATAACCAAAAACCACTTGTAAAATGCTTATTTTCTGACCCCAAAATCTGGACTCTGCTGGTTTAAGAGGCTCTGCTGGTTTAAGAAGTCTGACCCTGAATCTCAGCTCCGCTGGCTTAAGAGGTCTTATTGGTAACCAAGAGAGTAATCCTTCTACCAGGGGATATAAGAATTTCTATTAAATTGGAAGGCAAGATTCTCACCTGTCTTTTTGGCTCCTAATGATACAAGATAAAAAAGAAAACGGTATTTGGTGTAATAGAAGGAATCTGAAGACTTCGTACTCTAGAAATGAAATTGCAGTTAAGATGTGTGACCTGATTATCTTCTCTAATTAGACCCTGTCAGATAATATTTTAAACAGTAAAATTGCAAAAATAAGTCTGCTTTGATTATTTCTGTAAGTTTGGTTATATGACAAGCACTTTCCATAACTTGAAAGAGCTAGATCTACATTTTTAAATTTAGCCAAAAACGTATGGAAAGCACATGAAAAGATAAAAATATTTTAAATCAGGTGATGGGTAGTAAGGAGGGCACGTATTGCATGGTGCACTGGGTGTTATACGCAACTAATGAATCATCGAACGTTACATCAGAAACCAGGGATGTACTGTATGGTGACTAACATAATATAATAAAAAAACATTAAAATAAAAAAAATAAAAACAAAATAAAAACTGAAGAACAACTGCAAAAAAATATTTTAAATCAAACATGATATTATTAAAGGTATTTTAAAATTAATAGTATTTTAATTTTCACAATCCTTTTTGTCTATGGCAGCTTTAAAAATGTGCTTATAAATGAAAGGGTAACAGATAAAATTAAGTCACTTGATGAGTCTAAGTAAATCCTTTTTTTAAAATATACCTCCCAGAAACTATGAAAGTGAATAATCTAAATGATCGGGTTTTCAAATATTTTTGTGATTTATTTGGTTTCCAATTCTTCAATTTCAAGTTAAAATAAAACCAAAATAATCATTAGTCAAATGAATTTTATTTTTTATATTAGTCATGATGTGACTTTTGTCATATAATTCTGAAGGAATTCAAAGACTTCAGTGTCCAATAAAAACTCCTCAAATTCCCACCTATTTTTTTACAAAATAAAATTTTCCCGGTGTTTAAATCTATAGAAATGGAACATAAAATTAGAATACTGTATCAACCTATCATAACCAAAATTAACCCATGGATAGATGATTCATTATATTAAAGAAATCCATCCATCTCATTAAGAAGTGAATTTTATTTTATTTTTTAAAGATTTTATTTATTTATTTGACAGAGAGACAGACAGCCAGTGAGAGAGGGAACACAAGCAGGGGGAGTGGGAGAGGAAGAAGCAGGCTCATAGCGGAGGAGCCTGATGTGGGGCTCAATCCCATAACGCTGGGATCACGCCCTGAGCCGGAGGCAGACGCTTAACGACTGCGCCACCCAGGCGCCCCTATTTTGCAACTTTAAAAATTATGACACCAATAAATTTGGATACAATTGAGGAACTACAGTATACTGGTAGCCTAATTATGGTGTGCCAAAGAAAAATTAGGAAATGCTGTGGGCGCCTGGGTGGCTCAGTCATTGGGCATCTGCCTTTGGCTCAGGGCGTGATCCCAGAGTCCTGGGATCCCTGGGATTCCCTGCTCCCCTGGGAAGCCTGCTTCTTCTTCTCCCACTCCCCCTGCTTGTGTTCCCTCTCTCGCTGGCTGTCTCTCACTCTGTCAAATAAATAAATAAAATCTATTTAAAAAAAAAAAAGAAAAACTAGGGAATGAAATGGAGACAATAGGCAGGCAGGCACAACTCTTTGAGCCCTGGAAAGAGGAATAGAGAGAAAGGACAAAAACTGAATAATAATGGGGGTTACAGAATTTTCTTTAGGTGTGGTATATGACAATGGTAATTGTATGATAATAATGATGGCAATGATTCTGTGGAAAGGAAGAAAATGGTGCTAAAGGAGAAAACTGATACAAGTACAGGATTGAGGATTTTTTGTTTGATTAATTTTGTTTTGTTTTGCTTTTGCTGGTAATATGGAATGGATAACAACATGGGGTGGTAATATGGGTAATACAGGTAAAAATAGAGAAGTTTTCTTTAGATTGGGACAAGCACTTATTTCTCCATTCTAGTCAGAGTGAATGCATAGTGTGTGGTTTCAGGTACAAGAAGCTGAGTGAAATGACAAGGGTAGCCGCAGAGAGTGATGGGGGAATTTGCTTAGAAGAGATGTAATGCATGTAAAACAGATGTTGTAAAACGGAAATTCAGAAAGTAACTTTACCAAAGAAGTGGAGTATGATTGTCTGGCAGTGGCTATAAGTATTTGACATTTTTCATCATAATTTTGAAATACTTAGCACTTTGTGTGATTTTCTCTAAGAACATTAGCAGCTTTAAAAAGTTAGATTAACACAACAGAGAGGGGAGGTGTAATGGAGTTAACATTTTCCCAGCCAGTTGTAGAGAATGACAATTAGCTCTAGGTTGGGTTAAGAAGGAAGGGGCACATAAGGCTGGTGAAGTATAATTTACAGCATAAATTTATAATTTAACAAATGCCCCCACTTTAAGTGTACAATTCAATACTTTTCAGTAATTTTGCCAATTTGTACAACCATTACCACAACCCAGTTTTAGAACATTCTTCAAACTCCAATGCGATTCTACCTGTCCTTTTACAATTAATCCCTGTGCCCACCTCTATTCCCAGGTAACCACTAATCTGATTTTTATATCTAAATATTTACTTTTTTCTAAGGTTTTCATGTAAATGAAATAATCTGTGGTCTTTTGGGTCTGGTTTCTTCAACTTAGCATAATGCTTTCAAAGTTTATCCATATTGTAGCATTTATCAGTACTTTATTTTAATTAATATAAATGACATTCCAAATAATATTCCATTTTATCAATATACCAAATTTTGTTTATTCATTCACCAGCTGATGGATATTTGGGCTATTTCCACTTTTTGAAAATGACTGATAAAAGAGGAAATATTTGAAATCATAATGATAAGACATAAACATGAACAAGTGTTTTGGGACCTATGATTTTGTCAAGAAAGATTATTGTCCTGGATAAGGAAGTAAAGAAATAGAAATTAAAAGGTTAGATGGATCATTGATATGATGGTTAATTCATCAATGATAATGAGAAGAGTAGTGGAGAAGAAAACTAAGGTGAGTTAGGTACTGAACTTATAAGTGAACTTCAATAATGACAATAACATGAAGGGATGAAATGCAGTGAACTCTGATGACCTTTCCATGGACTGGCCTATACATTAAGAAGGAAGGATGTGAAGACCACTGGCAAGCAGCAATGTGAAACAAGGTTTTACCTCTATTTCCTTTATGCCACTGGTACATAGAATATGAAAGGAAGAAATTAATAATCTCTATTTAAGAGGGATATAGATGAAAGAGCATATTCAGGAACATCTAGATTTAAATTAGAGCAAAAATGTTATGAAGTGGCAAGGGAGTCTACTTAGAAAGGACACAGTGGAACCATCTGGGGGAGAAATGGGAATGACAGCAATTTGGAGAACTACTTCTCGGGACTCATATCAGTATCAAAGTCCCATTTTATAATAAGTATTATGTGATAGCACTTTAATACTATAAAATGAAATTCATAGAAAATATAAATAACTTAAAATCACTGCAATATCCTAGGAGTAATATGGGTAAATTGAAGGAAATAATTTATATTAAATAATGTGCATCAATATACAAATGTTCAGACATGAACATGAGCCAGAAGCTTGCATTGCTACTGAGAATCATCCTAAAGGAGTTAAAAATCCAGACTGCCTGTGGTATGCTGCATGACAACTCCAACACCATGATAGGTTATTGGTGAACCAATTTTCCAATATGGTGAACAATTCTAGCAAAGTTCCATTTTTTAAAAAGGTACAGACTTCCCTTGAATGGTTTGGTTAAAATCTTGGGGAAAAATCGCAGATTACTAAGAACACGTGAGTTCCTTATATTTATATGTAAATCATAGTTAGGGTCCAGGTCATGAATATCTTAAATGTCACAGAAGCCTGGAAAGTCAAATTATATCTATTATTTCTAAACGCAGACTATCAAATGATGGTAGTCCTTCTCCACAATAATTGCAGATACAAAACACAGCTTCATAGTAAGGGACAAGTACATATTTTGTGCTAGTAATTCAAGGGAATATGCAGAATAGTGTGGGAATTAGCACTCAAAAATGAGGGATTATTTTTGACACTTTCACATTAAATCATAAAGAAGAGAATAAAACAAAGCATGATAGTATTGCCTCTGGAGATCAGAGCATGAAACTACTAAAGACCACAGGAAGCTTCCATTTTTCTTAACCCCAGGTAAAGGTGGGAGAGGAGAATCTGAAGAACACAGGGAGGCTGGCCCTGCCCCTCAGAGACAGGCTTCACTGATCTCATCATTTGGTAAAATAAGTATCAGTACAGGGCTGGGTCTTTTAGGTATCTAATGCTTTTGTGGCAATTGTGGATGCTTCACAAATGAAGAGACATGTAGTTAACCCATTTATTACATTTTCAACCCACAGCATTTTAGAGATGATTCAGAGCACATTCAAACTATTACACACTCAAACAAGCTAATAATGTGTTGTGTCTGTTTAAGTGGCATTTATTAAATATTTCTCTTATGGAGAAAAGAATCTAAGCACTATGAGAATGAGAGGAAAGAGGGAAAAAGAGAGAGAGAGAGAGAGAGGGCTCCCAGAAGTACTCAGCTTCTAGTATACTGTTCAAAGCAAATAAATTATAGAAACCTGCATACTATACTTACCCAAACAAATGTTGCATAGGTGTCAAAATCCAACCTTCTTAGCAAACTAGTGGTGCTATTTGACTATGCTCACTGAAGGATCATATGGGCCTTTACCCTAAGTGGCTTTTCAAAGTTCTTCTTCTAGCTACATGTTTCTTTTCCCCTGGAAGAGGGGAATCTGACTAAAAAGGCCTTTCTCTATTCCATTTATTAACTTTTTAAAATTTAAATTCCAGTTAGTTAACATACAGTGTAATATTAGCTTTAGGTGTACAATATAGTAACTCAACACTTCCATACAATATTTGATGCTTATCACAACAAGTGCATTCCTTAATCCCCATCTACAATTTACCCCCACCCTCACCTCCCTTCTGGTAACCATCAGTTTGTTTTCTATAGTTAAGAGTCTTTTTGTTGGTTTGCCTCTCTCTTTTTTCTCCTTTGCTCCTTTGTTTCTTAAAGTCACATGAGTGAAATCATTCATTATTTGTCTTTCTCTGACTTATTTGGCTTAGCATAATAGTCTTTAGCTCCACCCATGTCATTCCAAATGGCAAAATTTCACTCTTTTTTATGGTTGAGGAATAGTCCATTCTCTCTCTATATATACCACCTCTTCTTTATCCATTCATCAGTTGATGGACGCTTGGACTGTTTCAATAGTTTGGCTATTGGAGATTATGCTGCTATAAATATCTGGGTGCATGTATCCCTCTGAATTAGTATTTTTGTATTCTTTGTGTAAATAGTGTAATTGCTGGACCATAGGATAGTTCTTTTTTTTAACTTTTTGAGGAACCTCCATAATATTTTCCACAGTGGCTGCACCAATTTGCATTCCCACCAACAGTGCAAGGGAGTTCCCCTTTCTCCACATCCTTGCCAACACCTGTTGTTTCTTGTGTTGTTGATTTTTGCCATTCTGATAGTGTGAGGTGATATTTCATTGTAGCTTTCATTTGTATTTCCCTGATGATAAGTGATGTTGAGCATCTTTTCATGTCTCTGTTGGCCACCTGGATGTCTTCTCATGTCTTCTGTCCATTTTTTAATTGGATTATTTGTCTTTTGGGTGTTCAGCTGTATAAGTTCTTTATATATTAGGCTACTAATCCTAATTTATATATTAGGATACTAATCCTTTATCAGATATGTCATTTCCAAATACCTTCTCCCAGTCAGTAGGTTGCCTTTTAGTTTTGTTGATTGTTTTCTTTGCTGTGAAGAAGCTTTTTATTTTGCTGAAGTCCCAAGAGTTTATTTTTGATTTTGTTTCCCTTGCCTTAGGACACATATCCAGAAAAAGTTGTTATGGCCGATATCAAAGAGGTTATTGCCTGTGTTCTCCTCTAGCATTTAAAAAAAAATTATTTTATTTAAATTCAATTAACATATAGTGTATTATTAGTTTTAAAATTATAATTCACTGATTCATCAGTTGCATATAACACCTAGTGCTCATTGTATCACGTGCTCTCCTTGATGCCCATCACCCACCTCCCCTCCCGCAACCCTCTATACAACCTAACTAGAGGTTGTTTCCTATAGTTAAGAGTCTCTTATGGTTTGTCCTCTAGCATTTTTATGGTTTCAGGTTTCTCATTTAGGTCTTTAATCCATTTTGAATTTATTTTTGTGATGTATGTGATGTAAGAAAGTAGTCCAGTTCATCCTTTTGCATAGTGCTGCCCAGTTTTCCCAACACCATTTGTTGAAGAGACTGTCATTTTCACATTGGATATTCTTTTCTGCTTTGTTGAAGATTAATTGACCATATAGTTGTGGGTTCATTTCTGGGTTTTCTATTCTAATGCATTGATTTATGTGTCTATTCTTATGCCAGTACCATACTGTTTTGATCAGCACGGCTTTGTAATACAACTTGAAGACTGGAATCATGATGCCTCTAGTTTTGTTTTTGTTTTTCAAGGTTGCTTTAGTTATTTGGGGTCTTTTTGTGCTTCCGTTTATATTTTAGGACAATTCGTGCTAGCTCTGGGAAAAATTTTGGTGGTATGTTGATAGGGATTCCTTTAAATGTGTAGATTGCTTTGGGTAGTACAGACATTTAAGCAATATTTTTCCTCCAATCCACAATCATGGAATGTTTTTCCATTTCTTTGTGTCATCTTCAGTTTATTTCATCAATATTTTATAGTTTTCAGAGTACAGGTCTTTCACCTCTTTGGTTAGGTTTATTACTACATACCTTATGGTTTTTGGTGCTTTCTCTGTCTCATTTAAATTCCTATGGTGCTATAGTGCCCCATTTAAACTGGTGCACTTGTCTCCAGCATAGCTGGTGAATCACTTCCTGTGTTTTACAAATGATATTCTAAAAGCAAAAGTAATGCCCAAAGAGGCTGTGTAAATTCTCATAGGTAGATAAATGCATAATTATTAACAGAACCAATGGACTTTCTTGTCTTTACTTATTTTTTCCTCTGTGAGGAAAAAAATACAGGTTAATAGAAAGAGTATACATGAAACTCTGATGTTATTTGCATCTTTTTTCTTTTCCAGTTGAAAACAATAGTAGTGATTAGGCTAACAAGGTAAAGATAATATCATTCACAACCTTTCAGGTGATAATGTATGTATTTTCCAGTGTGTAACTAATCTTAAACAATTTACAGAAAGCAAGAAAAATTTAGTAGTTCATAGACAATATTCAATACTGGTTTCAGAATTATTGATGTTCATACATATCTGTATTCACTTAGGGAATAATGATCACTTTATTCTTATTGTAATACAGAATCTTTATATATACAGTTCTTGATTAACCTAAAAGTATTGACCAGATAATCTTTGACTAATATACTGTAAGTTTAGTATGTATTAAGTCAAAGAAGGCAGAACATGTTTTCCTAATTGGCTTTCCCCAAAGTTTTTTCAACATGATGTTTAAATTTCAATTACATTGTTTTATTTCCACATATAAATGTTCAATCTATGTAGATGAATTTGAATGTGTAACATTATTATAAATAGTTTGAAAAAATATACTTCAAAGCATCTGATCCACAACTGACTTGAATAATGTATGGCTTTAGAGTGGTTTTTCCCAGAAGAACTTAAAGTGAATACTGTTATATTAAATACTAAAATTATTTCGAATAAAACACTTCGTTACTCTACTTCTTTACAAAGATTGAGTTTCTTAAATAAGATCAGCCATACTGTATAACTAGTCATCATATATGCTATTATATGACTCTCAAGAATGCTTTAGAACACAAACTGAAAGCAAATCACATTACACATATTTTAAAACCCAAACAATATATGAACTCATTTACATCAAAGATAACTACTGAGAAATTATTTGAAATGTGTTTTTCAAGGTTTTTATTAGATGAAAAATATTTCCTTTCCTTCAAAGTAGCTTGTAAAGTTCACAACCAAATATTTGATTCTTTAATTTTTAATACAAATCTAAACTCTACCATAGCAAATTAATAATGAAATGATTCGCTACTTGTTCAGCAATCCTTAGTTTTTTCCACAGGTTCATTTTTTTTTTTTTCCTTTCTCTGGAGGAACACACCATTACATTTTCTAAATCCTTAACATGTAATGATCTTCCATTTTTAACCTGTTGCCAATTATCAGCCTAACAGAAGCTATCTGAACATGTGGTTAGTGCACAGATTAATAGTGTTGCCCAACTGTTTTCCATTTCATCCAGTGCTCAATCTAGATTCCAAAAACAGAAACAGTCTTCATTGAATTACTCATAAATTGCTTATTAAGGTGCTAACATTACACTCTTACTGCTTCTTGACATTCCACAGGCCTTAGGAGCTATCAACCATGGCATTTTATTATTATACTTGCTCTCCATTTTAGGTCAGCTGTGGAATAGCTTTCAGTGATACCTTTCTAATTGGTTTCAGCTCCTTAAGTATGGTTGGCTTCACATCCTCCCCATCTGCTGCTCCTTTTTTAAAATCCCTTCATGTTTAGTTCTTGACCATTTAGTATTCATAATGTAAAAGTTTTCAATTTTAAAATTTCAAAAATATTGCTTGCAACCACCTATGACTTTATCATTAAAATACAAAACCAAATAAAAAAAAATGATTCAACCAGTGAACATTGCTCTATTGTGTGTTTGTGTTCAAATAACTTCACATTTTAAAATAACAGGGGCATTCATGGTCATGATTAAAAACTTAAGCAAAGTATTTAACATACAAAGTTTTTCTGAACACCATGCTTCTTAAGCATAATACATAGATGTTTAATAAAATGAAATTTAAACCATATTAAAAAGATTATTGGTTTGAACTGACAGCCATCTTATTTTTTACATGTAACAACATCTTTAATTTTTATATATTAAGTTTTTCAATCAATAGCATGTAGCTTCATATTTAAAATAATTCCTTCATGACCGTAAAGAAGAAATTACAACATATTGCTGCCCTTACAATATATTAATAAACCTGAATGTCAGTTTAGAATAGACATTTTTATTAGTTGCTTCAAATGTTAAAATAATATCTTCTGCCTTCTCAGTAATACTTCTCAGAGGTCTGAAATTCTTAGTATATTTAAAGCTCTGACTGAACAGCAACAACAACAAAATGTATGTTTTAGAACATCAGTACCATTTTTCCAATTCATAGGAGGCAGGGAATAGCTGTCACTTTGTTAATGTTTTCACTAGATAAAAATCTATTCAAATGCACGTAGTCATGTTACTTAGCAAAATGGACTACGTATGTAATTATGTATCTTATATTCATTGGTCTAGAAGTTAAAGTTTTGAAGTCTACAAATAAAGGACTTTGCATGTTTATCTGGCAAACTACTATAGTTCCTTAGTATATTAACTGGTTATGTATTTAATATATTAATCTTAGTGAGGAATATTATTTGTCTTACAGTGTGTTAATATTTTATGGTCATCCCTCAGAATACAACCAGATGTTTCATTTATTTTGCTCACTTCATGTGTCAGTAAAAACATTTTGATTTACTTAATATTTGCTTTATTCAACTATCTTTACAATGAATTTTGAGAGATTTACAGATGAATCAGGTAAAACACATTTCCTAAGTTACTGTAAAATTACCTTGATATAGTATTCCATTGCATTTGTCTATATGCCCACTTCATCTCTTGCATTCTGGTGCTCTTTCTTTCTGTGTCACTGGAATCTTCTATGATATTAAATTATTTTATACTTAGGACATTTTTCCCATAATTTTTTGTATTTTTTGGAGGATTGGACAACAATGTCACTATTTTTTCTGTATTGATAACATCTCTGATTCTCCTATTCTATTTCTGGCAACCTTATGTCTCTTTTACTGCTACCTTTTTTTTTTTTTCCCCTTTAATTATTAACTTGAAAAACATCTGAGGCTTTTAGTATGATCAACATTCTATCTGAAACTCTTTTTATGTTTATTTTTCTACTGGGATCAGCCATTTACAGTCTCTCTTTTCTTCTCTTTTATTTCCCTTTCTTCCTTCCATCCTTCTTTCTCTCCTTCCTTCCTTCCTTTTTTCCTTCCTCCCTCCCTCCCTCCCTCCCTCCCTCCCTCCCTCCCTCTCTCTCTTTCCTCCCTTCCTTTTTTTCTGGGTTTGAATACACAATATTCTCTCTTGTCTTCTAAGAGTCATTCATTTATTTTACTCATTAATGATTTTATTGATTCATTCACAAATCCAAAATGGACTGAATTATATAATAATATAAATTTAAAACAATAAAATAATCATGTGCATCACATATTTTCCTTGAAATTGTCAGCCCCATCTAATTTCTCTATCAGCCTAAGTTTTGATTTTCTAATATTTGACTTAGAATCACATATATACATGTATTTCATAACTTTTCCCATTAATAAATCTTGGCAATTTTGTCTTTACTAATTTGCCATCTACCTACTGATATTTTACTTTACAGAAATAAGCTATCTTGTTTCTCTTATTTCAGTCATTTGATTTTTCAATTCACACCAAACCTTAACATAGGTATTAGGATTTTTCTTTTTCAAATGCTATATACTCCCACACTACTCTCTGAGGCCTTAGATTAACTTTGCTTTTGTCTATGACATGCAAATTCTTCTTCCTCTAGATAAGACTCAAGATAACTATTAGCTCTCTGCCATATACCTCTATGCATATCCTCATTTTAATTTATACTATGTACCACCAGCATCAAATTATCTATGCTAACCAATGAACATTCAATTCACTTTTTTTACTCTTTTCTTGCTTCTAAATTTAAACTTGACAAAACTCTAAAGGAATAGTTTGTAGAAATCTGTTATTCTACATATATAATGATAGTAGGTTGTTAATATAGATGATTTAATTCCTTTCTTTTTGTCTGTTTTTTCTTCACTTTTCCTTTTCCAGTGAGTCAACAGCACCCATAATTCCTTTGAAGAATAGATTGTTATATCAATAATGTTGAAAGAAAGAATATTTAATCTTCTTTTTTGTTTGGTTTTGCTATGGTTTATTTACCAAGTCTTTTTTTGAAAACCATAAGAAATGGGTTCCTGCTGAGGGGCAGGGAAGGAGCTAGGAAATACTATGGGAAGGTCACCCGAAGGGCGACTGGGTGGCTCAGTCATTTAAGTGTCTGACTCTTGGTTTGGGCTCAGGTCATGACCTCAGGGTCATGGGATAGAGCCCTGCCTAGGCTCCCTGCTTAGCACAGAGTCTGCTTGAGATTCTCTCCCTCTCCTCCTGCTCCTCTCTCTACTCACACTCTCTCTTTTTTTCTCTAAAATAAAATAAATAAAATCTTAAAATAAAAAAAAAAAAAAGGAAGGTCACCTGAGCAAGGGAAAGAGTAGATGAAGGTGAGACATGAGCACCATCTGTGGTCAGCATTAGGGAGTTACTTTTGAGTGGAGCAAGTCTGGCAGTCTGTCTATCCACTGGAATGAACAAGGCATTTCATCTGTGTGCAGGAACAGATCTTTAAGTCACTGGTGGATAAGGGCCTCTGTTAACAGGGACTAAATCTAGTACATCATCCAGGAAAAGGTCAAATTCTAGTTTTGGGCCTCTCTGTCTGAATGATCCTGGGGAAACTGCCTTACTTTTCTGTATCTTTATTTTCCTCAACTATAAAATGGAACCATAATGATAAGAATATCTACTTTCAGAGTTATTGTGAACATTAATGTGGCAATATATGTAAGAAGCTAAGAAGAATTCTTGATACATAGTCTTCAATAAATTAAGATGATTTAAATGTGTTTTATATTAACAACATCTTTAGAAAAGCATTTTTACAATTAATTATTTCTCTGTGATTTCTAGTGCCTATGGCTTTCCAAATGATCATACAAAAGCTTTTTTAAGAAATAGTAGTTGTGTGTTTGTTACTGCTAATATACCAATTCAAATCTCTTAAGTCCCACATTCGACTCCAGAATCCAGCAACTTTTGGTTGTGATTTGATAATGCCTTGACACAAGCTCATGCCATGTGAAATACTGCTTTCTTCTCTTACATAGAATGGGGAGACCATACTAATCTGGTCAACACTCTCACATGCACGACCCCAAATTTCCAGGTGGCACGGGAGAGCAGGAAATAATTCTTAGCCACTGCGGAATGAAAATCAATGTTCCCCCTTTCCTCCCTCAGATGTGCATCTCTGAAAATAGTATATCAGAAGGGTCCCCAGAAAGTATTGTGGGATCCAGCACTAATCGGGAGTTGCTTACCTTATTGTTGGATTTCCTACCTTCCCTATTTTACTACCTGCTCCTCACCACCTCACCTCACCACTCTGCTCCTGCCTTCTGCTCTCTGGGCTCAAATTCCAAATAAAGTCTACACATGCATGCTGGCCTCAGGCATAAGAGAATCTGAGCTATGACAAGCTGCTAATCCTCTGCCTAGGTAGCTGAAATAATTTATCATGCAGATTTTAGTATTAATTTGTACCTTACATTTGTTCAAACATACTTTGTAAGGGCGTGTTTTAACTATTTCAGATAGCAGCGTTTTGCTCTTAGGCAAAATTTTGAAAGTCTTAAATTTGGGAATTTTATTTTCAGTGAGCATTTTTAGTGTTTTGTAACAGTGTGTGTGGGTATATATAAGTGTTTTCATAATATTGGTTTCTTTCAACACATTCTTAGAAATAGGAAACAACTACAAAATGGTTGCAATCTCACAAGTTAGCCAAGACCAGACCACAGCTACATGACCTCAACAATATCTCCAGATGCGCCTCTGTTGCCTGCCAGCCGACGATTAAGAAAGGGAGCCAAGAGAGGTGACACCAAGGAGTTAGCAACAGGCCCTGATGCTTTGAATAGAACATACATTCAGACTTTGGCATCTGGTTCCTACTTTTGCCAAATGTGCCTTGTTTGTATCCACAGCTGTTAAATGTGTTTGTTGAAAAGGGATAGATCAGGGAGAAGAAAGAGATTGGCAAGAGATATGCCAGCTTCTGTGGGAGGCAGTGTCAAGCCAAAGTGCAATTTACTCACAGATAATTATTTGCTTTAGAAATCTGGTGTCATTTATTAGAATAACTGTGGTATGTGGTAAGCATGAGCCTCATATTATAACAGTAATCTTTACACTTCATTGTAAATCAAGAATTTATAATTGTGCTGAAATAATTAATATCTAAAGAGCAAATATATCTTCATTTACTTCAAATAATATAAATGGACTGTTTAGATTGAATTATTAAAGGCAGGGATGTATATAATTTTCTAATCATACTCATGATTTTTGGCTTTTCCAAACATATTAGCAAATAAAGTGACTTTTTACTAACTATGTTAATATAGTTAGTAGGTGGTACTCTATTAACTATATGAAATTGTTAACCATTGAAAAAACAGCTGAATTATATATGGAATATTTAAATCTTTAGAAGTAGGCATGTCTATTCCTACTCTATGTTTCATTATTATGGCAAAAATTTATTTAAAATATTTTGAAAATGGAAGATCAATTCAATTATGTATTAAAGTACTTGGCCTGATGAAAGTTTACTGAATTCACGTTTTTTTCTATTATTAAAATCATTTAGAAAAATAGCATACTTTGTCATAAAGAAGGATATATAAGTTTGAGAATGTACTCAAGCAAGTTATATTACTACTTATCATTTTTTGTTAACTACAAATAAAGTCATTGATGGGCAACAAAAATTAATCAGAAGTTGGATAGTTTTAACAGTGTGTATAGTGTGATAAGAATTGTAAAGTATAGTTTATCCACTATGAAGTCAATTTTTGCTTGTCATTTCAAACCAATGACTGTTGACTAAATTTCAAGAGTTCTTACTCTGAAGTCTTACATTATTTTATGTAGCGCATATCATATTTCATACTAAGATTTTATATTGTCCTATCTCCAGGATCCAAGTCCCCTTAGAATGTTCTGCTGAATCAAGGAATCACAGGAATGGATAAACAAATTTATCACTGTATTTTTCTATTTCCTTGGCCATTAGGGATTAAGATATTAGGATAATTTTTATAGTTGAAAAAGCAATCTTAGAAATTAAACAATTTTTTCAAATTAGAAAATAGGCCTGTAAGTTCTAAATTGTCTCAGAATCATATTCTTCCTTCCTAAAATTTATGATCCTGTATTCCAAAAGGTGCTTCAAAAAGAGAGATGGGAAAAGAGATTCACTTTACTCAGGATAAAGGGAGAGTCCTGCTGCTCTTGTGATAAGAGAAAAAGACTTCTCTTGTCATAACTTTCCTCTTCCTTTGTGATTAAAGTATCTCTCATGATCATAGAAAAGTTTCTCCTACTCTTGTGACAATAAAAACTAATGCCAAGGACCCTGATAATAAATAATAATAATAAAGAATATTTTTCTTCACCTATGCCCTTTTTTTAGAAGTAACACGTAAGTGAGAATTCCAAACTGACATTCTATTTCAGAATATTGTAAGTAAAAGAATGGTCAATTCCATGGATAAATTTATTTTGGGTAACTGTGCTGGTATCAATCTCACTGTGAAATTGAAAAAAAAAAAATTAGCCAACATTAGGTATGATGTTTCTACCAGCTACTGTTGAGGTCAATATGCTGCCAGGACCAGCCAGTAGACCATGTCCATAGGCTCTCTAGCCCATCTACCTCTTTTTTAGTGTGTGTGTGTGTGTGTGTGTGTGTGTGCGTGCGCACACTTGCATGTTGCCTACCTTTAGACTGTTGCCATTGGAGTATCTTAATTATTCATGATTTTATCATGATCTTTAAAAATAGTTTATGTGGTAACATAACTACAAATATCTAGACTCACACAGATATGAAGCACACAAACACTACATAAAAATGAAAGTGGTATAGTTTAATTTAAAAATGAAATTTAGATTACCAGCTTGAACGCTTTCATTTGCAGTCTAAATTGGTTTAAACAAGTTTCACTGGTCATGTAACTGAAAAATGGAAATTTAAATCGGTCTTCAAGGGCTTAAGTTCCCACTTTGAGAGGACTCTGTCTCACATTTTCACATGTCTTAGATTATCTTATATTGGCAATTTGATGTCACCAATTGCAGCTACGTGTTTCCTTCTTTGTACTTAAGGGAAAACGAATCATTGTTTTTCACAAGTCAGAACAAACTCCTGAACTTTGACCTAACTGGATCAACTGGAACCTATTACTGTGGCCAGCCTAATGTCAGGCAATGATTGGTTTAACTGGCTAACCTGGATTACTGCTCACTCCAGATCGAACTGTCTTTGTAATGGAGATTTCATTATTACGTTTGGCTTAAAACACAGGCCAAATAGTGTCTCTGCAACAGAATGGTTGATCTTCTAAAATTTGGTTAATGTTAAAAAGGGAGATATATATGGAGTAAGTAATTATTTCCCCTTCCTAACATTTCAAAAAACAAAAACTAAAAGGGTGTTAGTTGCTGTATAGAAAATACGAGTTTTCAGGGGCGCCTGAGTAGCGCAGTCGTTGGGCGTCTGCCTTGGCTCAGGGCGTGATCCCGGCCTTCTGGGATCGAGTCCCACATCAGGCTCCTCCGCTGGGAGCCTGCTTCTTCCTCTCCCACTCCCCCTGCTTGTGTTCCCTCTCTCTCTGGCTGTCTCTCTGTCACATAAATAAATAAAATCTTTAAAAAAAAAAAAAAGAAAATACGAGTTTTCAGAACTAACCTCTGTGTCAACGAAATAATTATTACTATACATTTTTTTGCATTCAGTTAACTTGAAAATATGATGTATTTTACATGCATATTTCTAAATTTGAGGAAGTTCTGATTATGTTTTATATATCTGTAAACATTTAATCAAAAATGATAAAATCATTATTTGATCTTGGGTTAAAAAATACAGAATAAAATATCTATTCTGATAGCACTAAACTTCTAGTTGTTTTTCTCATTACTCTCCTAGGGAAAAATCAGGATACACACACACACACAACCATACACGCACATATACATTACATTTATACGTATGTATGTACATATATACAAACATATATGTATGCATGTATATTAATGCATATATGCAAGTGACAGGGAATACACATCAATTAATTAATTTACTTTTCAATTATTTTCAGTAAGTGCCCGTCTCTATCTTACAAGGAAAAGATATTTACTTGAGGGATTATGAATTTTCAAAGTATTAAATGTTCTCACTGGGACCCCTACCACTGTTTGTTATGCAGTGCTGGTTGTTAGGATCATAAATCTGGGCATATAATATTAAGGACAGGGTTGGAGCTGTCTGATTTGAAGCATATAAAGTCTTAACTGCCACAGATAATGTCAACCCAAATTATTATTTCCATTTCAACACAGATTATAGGACAGAAAGACATAAATGGAAATTAAAAAATAAATTCACCACATATTTCAGAAAGTACCTTTTCATGTGGAGAATAATAAATGCTTAGAAGAGCCTGCAGGCAAAGTTGTTGAGGCAAAAAGCAGGAATGTCATTCAAGAAACAATTAGATGCCATCCTTGGGGAAATGGAGTACTAAAGGATATGCCTTGATGGACCAAATGACCTTTATTCTCTCTCCAAAAATCTCTCATGTTCTTATAATTCTAATCAAGAAATATTTCAGCAATTTGGCCTCCAGCAATGTCAATTCTTACTTGAATTATTCACCTCACCAGTTCACTGCTGAGGAAGAACCTTTCTCATAGTGCTACAAAGATTGCATATTGACCAGATGTAATTCCCAACATTGTTGTTCATAGGCATTTTATTCACAAAGATGCCTTAGAATTGATACTAGAAAGTGCTTGATTACAGAAAAAGTCTCTTTTAAATCCAATGTGATTGCACACAGGCCCAAACTGGAGAAGGGGGGCTTAACTAACTTCATTAATTATGGAGGGAATGAGGAGTTTTAAAAATATTTTCTTGGCAAAAGTTATTTCAAAATATAGTTGATTCTTGAAGGATGCGGCATATATAAATCTGTTTCTCAATTACTTCGGGTATGTTAATGGACTGTCTCTAGCTATTGACTTTATTTCAATAGAATACTATAGAAATAAAAATTAAAAAAATAGGGACCTAAAAGGAGGTTAATTACAGTCGATCTAAAATCACGAGCATTCAGTAATTACACACTTCTAAAAGCTAGCAATGGATACTGAATACATGTAATACACAAAGTTGATGTGATGCATTTGAGTAAAGTTGGGGAAATCAGCTATCTACAGTCTTCTAATTTTCAATAGATTTAGCTGAATACAGAATTCTTGAGAATCCGGGGATATTGTGAAAGCTACTTTCCCCCTATTATGTTCTTAAAGTGATACTCAGTGAAAGAAAAAGAACATGTTTCTATCTGTCATCTAAATGGACTCCTAGAGCTCCCTCCGTGTATCACAAATTGGAACTCAGTGGTGAACTGAGTGTTGAGAGCGTATTTTCAAAAGCTAACTGAAGGTCACATAAATTGGACAGTTCAAAGCTAAAGAAACTAGAGGCTTGAAAAATGCCAGTATATTTAAGTGTTTTTAAAACAAATAAATATTTTATGAATTGTTGCCAAAGATAAAAGTTATATCAATTATATTAAAAAGGATATATGTTCATTATAGCACAAATTGTTTTCATAATAGATTAAATCTATTAATAATTTATAATTGATACTTTTATGAAGTACTGTAACAAAGAATTATACTAATAAAGTAAATGATAAAATTTATAAAAGTCTGTGCTAAAGAGAAAATAATTGAAAATATTATTTTAAATAATATGTTCTGTGGACTAGGTCTTATAACCTTTTAAATTATGCAACCATAGCTAAAATAAGAGTTCAAACTGAACATTCAATTGATGGAAAGATTATCTTCCAACTAGAAAGTGAATTTTTAACAGTATTGAATATATAGAAAATAATCGTATGACATAAATTATAAACAAGGACAAAAAGCAAATAATTAATTCAAGTGACTCTTAAACCACCCATAATCAAATGAGAACTGCCGTATCAAAAGTAGCAGTTAATTACTACTCTGTTGCCTGTAATAATTATATCAATTAGGCTATTATTTTATTCAGTTATGTGACTTTTAAAAATCTTTATAAAATGAAATCTTATTAAAATTAATTAATTCAACAGCCTGTAGAACTGCCTTTTTCTTGCTTACTTGCATTAAAAATGGCTTTTGTCACCTATACTACAATTAAAAAAATGGCATTTGGCCTTTTTTATGGTAGACAGCTGGAAGTTATTCAGAGGTTTTCCTTGTGAACAATGTATATGATCACTCTAGATAATCAATCCAGTCTTTGTCGAACAACATTCTATGATTGTAATATAATAAGACCAATTGTGTGCTACTCTGCTATGAAAATTAATATCATACTTGTTTAGACTGATACTTTCTGCTTAGTACAGAATATGGTATGTTGTCACAGCTAATTCACCAGGTAAAATTCTACCCAAGCAATGATCAATATTTCACTTAGAATTAAATGCAATTTCATTAAGATGCAGTTTTTCTTTAATATTAACTTAGTAATTTTGATGCTTTTAGAACAACTCCAACACCTATAAAAGCTAATAAGCTTAGAAGTTAAATAAGAACAAAATCTATCTTTCTGTAAGGGATTAACACAAATTATAAATTTTAAAATTATGAAAAAATATTATTTTATTCCATTTTATGAATAAAGCAGGGGTGACAGTGGACCCAAAATTATAAAATTTGGAAATTAAAAAGATTTGTTTTCAACACAACATCATGCAAGTTGGCAAGTGAAAACTTTAGACAAGATAATTAATTCTAGAAAGAACAAAAATACTTGACATTGTTGAAAAGTGAATTGTATGTTCTGTTTCTATTTAAGGAGGTCTAGGTAAATTGGACTGATAGACTCCCACTGAGAAGAATTAGAAAAAACCTGGCAAACTATTAAAAAAACTTTTTGACAGCATCAGAGAAATTATAGTGAAGAATGACAGATGGAGTCAATACTTAAGAGTAAAGAAAAGAGAGAAGACTTATCCCCCAGAATGCTTCTACTTAAAGTGGGATACATGGATCTGCTGATAGTCCTTGAACTGCTTGTTCCAGTCAGTGACAACGGAGGGACACACTTCGCTAAAAAAGATCTAAATGGACGATAATCACATGAAAAGATGCTTTACTTTCTTCGTCTTCAGACAAATGCTAATTAAAACTATAATGAGGAGCCCTCATATACTGCTGGTGGGAATGTAAATTGGTTATAGAGATTTTGGTAAACTTTCTTACAGTATCTCAAAGAATTGAATTTATGCTAACTTTTGATGCAACTCTACTCCTTGGCATATGCCTGCCAGAAATGAGTATATACTTCCTAAGAAACTTATACAATAATGTAAAAGCATTATTTATAATACTGTTATAATACCCAAATCTTCTTCAACAGTGGACATATTCATAAATGGTATACATATAATGAATATCTTACAGCAATATAAAATAACAAATTAATATACCTGAATAACATGGATGAGTCTCATAGCACATTAAATTGATGAAATAAGTCAGATGTAAGTAATATTGACTGTATATTTCATATATATAAACTAAACAACTTGTCGAACTCTCTATAACGTTAATGCCATGTAGTGGTTTACCTTAGGTGAGGAGGGAGGGAGTAGTGACTATGAATGAGGATTATGGTTTGCTAAGGATGTTGAGTATCGTGACCTGCAGAGCACTTATCCTGAATGTTCACTTGTGCCTTGTCCTTCCTTCCTTCCTTTTTTTTTGTAATACTTCAATAAAATGTGCTTCAGGGTTAGGAACTCTGCCCTTAGAGTCATGTTACCTGGTTGCAGATTTTGTTGAGAGAATAAAGTGATGGGCCAAACGCTAATTCCAGTACATCTAACAAATATCCAAATACATTTCTTTGCTAACATCCTAAGTTTGCCAACAAATTAGAAATGCACAGCTTCTGAGTCAACCTATGAATACAGTAACTATATTCTAAAATAAATGGTTTGTGCAGCTAATCCTTAGGTATCATTAAAGTTTCCTAGGATGTCTTCTCTGTTGATTGGGGGAAGATGGAGGAGACAAGCATCAACCAAAAGAACACATACAGAAACAAAACATAATGAATTACAAAAAAGATGTAAGTCATAAAGGAAAGACATATCAGGGTGATTTAAAATTTAAAACTATTACCTTGAAATCACCAGTACAAAAACAATGTAATTTGTGGAGTTAGTCTAGTGGTGGCTGGCAACTAGACATGCATACATCACAATGAACTGTGACACTTTTTCTAAAATCCATACACTGGGCCCAAGTCTATCATACATAAATAATGTATAATGAGACCCGGGGGTTAAACTCAAGCATTTCTAACTTTAAAAGCTCCAAAGGTAATTGTGATATGAACAACAGGTTAAGAACATTAGTTTAGGGTATAATATCAGTGCAACACCAAAATTTGTTTATCTCAGTCATACATGTTAATAATTCAAGTAACCGGTTATTTGACTTAGTTAACAGGTCTCCACATGGGATGGGCGGATTCTAGGGTGGCCCCCAGCGATTTTCAATTCCGATTACTTACTTCTAAACAATAAAATAAGACAAAGCTAATAGAATGACACTTGCATGATTGTGTTACATTATGACTACTGCTAACAGACTTGCTCCCGACTCACATTGCTGGTTTGATGAAGTTAAGCGCAAATGTGGGGAAGCCCTCATGACAAGGAAATGAGGGCAGCAATTACAAACTGCAGATGATTGCTAGGAACTATAGGTGGCCTCTAGGAATGAGGGCAGGCTCCCTTTTTTTTTCAGTAAAATAATTGAAGGTCTTAGGCCTACAACCACAAGGAAATGAATTCTGCCAACAATCTGTGTGACATCTTCCCTAGATAAGACTCCAAATCAGAAGCCAGTTTTTAATTTTGATAAAGTTGCATTTTTAAATGTTGTCTCTTATGAATTATACATCTGGTGTGATGTGTAAGAACTCTTTGCCTAATTAAAGACCACACAAAATTTTCCTGCATTTTCTCTACTAGTTTTAATAATTTGAGATTTTATATATAGGTCTGTCATTCATTTTGACATTATTTTTGTTTGTTTTTGTTTTTGTTTTCTTTCAAGGTGTGAGGTAAGGATCTAAGTTCATTTCATTTATATGAAATGCATGTATGTTTTTGGATAGCCAGTTATGCTAGCATAGTTTGTTGAAAGCTGACCCCTTTTCACTGAATTCTTTAGCACTTTTTATCCCAAATAAGTTGACCATAAATTTGCTTGTGTTTTCCTGGACTTTCTATTCTTTTCCATTGATTTATATGTTTATCCTTATTACAATATTACACTTTATTAGTAAGATTTAATTTAGTTTGCAGTAAATTTTGAATTCAGATAGTCCTTCAGATTTGTACTTATTTTTTAAATATTATTATAGCTATCCTTTGCTTTTCTAAATAAATGTTATGATCAGCTTGCTAATTTATGAAATAAGAATTTTGATAGGAATTTCATTGAATTTGTAGATCAGTTTGGGAAAAAATGCCATTGATAACAATATTTATTGTTCCAATCAATGAGCATGAATATACCACTCCATTTATTTAGAGATACTTAATTTCACTCAGCCTGTTTTGTAGTTTTCAGTGTACCTGTCTTATTCTTGTTTTGCTGAAATTGTTCATAAATATTTTATTATTTTTGATGCTATTGTGAATAAGACTGCTTTGTTAATTTCATGTTTGTATACTTTTTTTGCTAGTAGATAAAAATCCAATTGACATTTTATGTTAATCCTTTCTTGCAAACTTGCTAAAACTTCCCTGTAAGTTACAGTCATTTATTTGTAAATTCTTTTAAAATATCTACATAAAAGATTCCGTTGTTTGTGAAAAAAGACAATTTTTATTTCTTTTTCAATCTGTCTGTTTTTTCTTAACTTACTCCATTCTTGAATCTCCATTACAATGTTAAGTAGAAGTGCTGACATAATACCTCCTCCGTGCCACATATCCAATCTTAGAGGTAGGGGAAATAGTCGAAGTGTGCTGTTAATGGTAGTTTTTTTGTAGATGCCCTTTTCAGGTTGAGAAAATTACTTTATATTACTAGTTACAGAGGGTTTTTTAAAAAAATTGTGACTGTTTTAGATTTTAGCAAATGATTTTTCTACATCTATTGAGATAATCACCTGTTTTACCTTACCCTATTACTGTGAAGCATTTTTTACTTTATCCTATTACTTATCCTATTATTATGAAGCATTCTAAATGTTAAACTGACCTTGCATTTATGTGACTCATTCCATCTGATAATGGTGTATAGATCTTTATATATGTTGCTGTGCATTGTGATTTTCAAATTTGTAATAACTGTCGATTTTATTCCTATAGTTAACATATCCAAGTAATTTGAGATTTTTACTTTTAATTGCTGCATTAAGAGTGTTTGCAAGTCCTTATAAGCTGATAGCAAGTTCTCTGGATTGTGTCTAAAAGCAAAAAATCAAATGACCAAGAAAACAAACAAAAACTTTTTGGAGGACGTAAGGAATGTGTCATTATAAAGTACATATAGCTGAAAGAGAAAAGAAAAAGATTTGAAAAAATACATCTCAATGCTGAGAGAAAATCATGGATCATTTTTGATAAATATAATTTAATATTTTATCCTATTTGTTCTAAATATATTATTTTATAGGTTCTAAATATATTATTCTATAGCTCAATATTTTGCACAAATATTTTTATACAAAAATGAAACTTCTCTATTAAAAAATAATTACAATTGGTTCAAAATTATATATCTAATGAGAAGCTATCAAACAAGACTTATATGAACTATGTCAGACAAAAATAACACACATAAATAATACCAAAAAATTAAAATTTAAATGCAGGACAAAGATAAAGCAGGTACATGCCAGTATAAATAAAGCAAAGGCCTAATCTTAATCTTAAAACTAAAATTATTTTTAGGGTCTTATTACTGAGCAAAATTTTAGATTTAAGAATATTTTTGCTTACAAAATATTTTAGAAATACTCCTAAGACTTTTCAACTCCTCTTCATATCCTATCCATTCTCCACGATTCAAATATATAATAGTTCTGTCTTAAATTTCTGGACATGTTGAGCAAACTCCTATAGCATTAATCTACTACCTGATGGAAACTTTCTTACAGAGCATGTTTTTTCTTGGTCTTTGAATTTTTCTGCAGTTTTTTTGCAGACTTCCAGGAAAATTATCTTCCTTTCTAGCAAAAAGATGTGTGAATTGCATTCTAATCCATTTTATTTTAGTATTTTATCTATTTTAACTTCATTGTACTTTACAAACTAATACTACTTGAATTTATTATTATAAACCAAACTTAATAAATACACTGATGACCAATGACTATGGAGAAATTTCCACTGTGTAGTTTTTTTGCAAAATATTTCAGTAAAAAATAAAATTAACCATGAAAAAATGCCAAGATCCAACCATTTAAATTAGAAAACTTAGAATACACCATATTCTCAGAGGGTTACCCAGAAACTATAGTAATAAGAGGGAGAGAATGATTGATTGTTAAGGAATTACCTCACAAGAATGGGTGGGGAGGCTGGCAAGTCTAAAATCTGCAGCATAGGTGAGCATTTTCAAGACCTAGGAAATAAATTATATTGCAGTTCAAATCTGAAGGCAGTGGCTGGCAGAATTCCATCTTCCTCAAGGGAATTCTATCTTTTTCTTAATACCTCCAACTGAATGGACAAAAAGTCCATCCACATTAAGGAGGATAATCTGCTTTATTCAAAGTCTAGTCATTTGAACATTAATCTTTTTAAAAAATACCTTCATGGCAGCATCTAGACATATTTGACCAAATCTCTGGGTACTGTGGCCTAATCAAGTTGACACATAAAAGTAATTAGAACATCAACCTATATAAAATATAGAATTTTACAATGAACAATAAATAAATTCTAACATTAACATATCACCATGTTTGCTTTATCACATATTTATTAATCTAGTCATTCTTCTATTTATCGATTATCTTATTTTAGGAATAATTTCAATATGTTTTAGGAATAAACATATTTCCCCCTAAATTTTTCATCATGAATATTGTTAACTATATTACAATGTTTGCTTACAGTTGTAGAGTTGAGGCAAAATTTATATAAAATGTAAAATATTGAACATACAGTTACTGAGCTGTTACAAGTGTGTACATCTGTGTGCACACAAATTATACAGAGATATAGAACATTTCCATTACATCCTAAGTTCCCTCTTTCTCTCTACCAGTCATTCCTTACCCCTACTATAAACTGCAGAGTTCAATGACTCTAGATATTTTTTTCCATAGTGGATTAGGTTTTTTTTTTTTTTTCTCTCTTTTGGAACTTCATAAATATGGCACTATATAGTGTATAATTATTTGTATAAGGTTCTTCCACTCAACTGTTTTGAGATTCATTTATGTTTTTTTTTCCTGTATCAATAGGTTTTTAAAAATTGGTGAATAGTACTGTATTACAGAAATATGCCTCGCTTCATTTATCAATTCACCTATTGATGGATACCTGTGTTGTTTCCAGTTTTTAGGTATTATGAATTAAGTTGTTATAAATATGCCCTGTGTGGACATGTCTTTTCATTTATATAGGGTGAATACTTAGGAGTGGAATTTATAAGTCATATGTTAGGTATGTGCTTAGTTTTAATAAGAAACTGGCAAAGAATTTTCCGAAGCAGTTGTGCTATCTTAGGCTCCCAATACAATGTATAGGATTTTTGGTTGCTCCATAGCTTCAAAATGTTTGCAGTCGATAGTTAACATCAAAGAACAGTAACATATAATACATACACTTAAAATACATATAATATATAAATATATATAATATGTATACTAATATAAAAAAGGAGGAGTTTCTGAATAAGTTAGAAAAAGAGATTTAGAAAACTGAAGTGAAATGTGTATGGAAAATGACCTGGAAATTCAACCATAAAGGATTATGAATGGCTAATAAAAACATGAAAGTATGTTTCAAATTATTAATACAAGAACTTTACACTGAAACATTAAAAAGATAGGGTCTTTTGGCTATTAAACTGACAATAATTAAAAAGCAGAATATTCTGTCTTAGAATTTTCGATGGACAGATATTCAATATATAGCTTGCAGAATGAAAAAATTGTAAAAAATTTTCTGGAGGGCAATATGCTGTATTTGTTTACATTTTAAGAATACATTTGCCTTGGCACACCTGGGTGGCTCAGTTGGCTAAGCAACTCTTGGTTTTGGCTCAGGTTATTATCTCAGGGCTGTGAGATCAAGCCCACATTGGGCTTCAAGCTGGGCGTGGAGCTGCTTAAGATTCTCTCTCCCTCTCCCTCAGCCTGAAGTGCTCTCACTCTCTCTCTCTCTCTCTCTCAAAAAAAAAAAAATACACTTGCCTTTTAAGTTTGTAATTCCAAAGCTAGGATAGAATACTAAATAAATTATCAAAGAATCTGCAAGACTAAATATGAAAGGTAGTTCTTTAAAGTATTATTTGTGATAGTAAATAATTTAAAACAACGTAAATGTATTATACAAATCTGTTTGATTAGGGTTTTTTTTGTTTGTAATTATTACCATTAAAAACTGTGTGGTAGGGGCGCCTGGGTGGTGCAGTCGTTAAAACGTCTGCCTTCGGCTCAGGGCATGATCCCGGCATTCTGGGATCGAGCCCCACATTAGGCTCCTATGCTAGGAGCCTGCTTCTTCCTATCCCACTCCCCCTGCTTGTGTTCCCTCTCTCGCTGGCTGTCTCTGTCAAATAAATAAATAAAATCTTAAAAAAAAAAAAAAAAAACCAACTGTGTGGTAAAAGATGTAAATGGTTATGGGAAGTATTTAATTATATATGGTTGTAGAAAGCAGGGATTAATGTAGTGATAAGTTGTTATAAGGACTTAATGTCCTTTCTGTTTTGCTTGAATATGTACTCGCTGTATTTCTTTATTAAAAATCTGAGACTTGTATCTTATTATTATTATATGTAATAGGAAGGAAGACAAACTTACATTGACTATTTTTTGTCTGTTTTAATTTCACCATTAGTATGTGTAGTGTCCTGTAAAATGTGGATATTAGTTAAGAGAAATTATGAATATGTAGCTTAAAAAAACATTTCTATAGTTTTTTTGATGCCAAAGAAATGTACTGAATTTTTCCACTAAATTCAAAGAGTTTATCTGCTTTTATTTTAAACCAGTGACAGGCCATTAACAAAGAGAAATCCATTCTAGAGGATTGGAAATCCTTAAAATCCTTAAAAAAGACGTGAAGAAGTAAGAACTATGACATTTGCTCTAATTCATTTTAGTAAAGTTTAAATCTAGTCAAGTCATATTTTTTCTGTATTTCAGCTTTAAAGATAAAATCTTTGGATTTTTTTTTATATTATGTTTATTTTTGCAGTCAAATTACCCATTAAGAAGAATTAACCATGGAGGGGCACCCGGGTGGCTCAGTTGGTTAAGTGTCTGACTTCATTCGGGTCATGTTTCCAGGGTCCTAGGATCAAGACCCACATCGAGTCCCCTGGGTGCCCTTCTCAGCAGGGAGTCTGCTTCTCCTTCTCCCTCTGTCTGCTGTTCCCTCTGCTTGTGCTCTCTCTCTCAAATAAATAAATAAAATATTTTAAATAAAATCTTTAAAAAAATTAACTATGGAAAATGCTATGCTTATTTATGTTTTTGTGCATTTTTTTCTAGAGAAATCATGAATCAAAAAGTTTTAAAAAGCACTTTGCTGTATCTAAAAATATAACTCTTCTTAATTTTTAATTTATTAATGGATTTACAAAGGAGAGATATGGAAACATAGCTATCTCCCTCTCATGATAAAATCATGAACAAATTATTAAAATCACTCAAAAGATCATACTTTAATGTTCAACAATGTTTCATTTTTCACTGACCAATCTACTAGGAATATTTTGTACACAGGGGAAGGCAGATGGCCCCTTGTTACATCCATTTGTGTCAAGCACATTAGCATCCAGTATCTAAAGAGATAAATCGCTACAAGGTATATTTTTAAGATTGAAAGGAGCCTTAGCCTCCATGGGGCCCCATGAAAAAATGTTCCTAAGAAGAAGCAGTGTAATCCTTCATAGACCAACCTAAAAAACAAACAAAAAAACTAAAAACAAACAAACAAAAACAAACAAAACCCAACAACAACAAAAATCACAAAAAAAGCTAACATTTAGTCCTTAATATTTTCTTCTATCCTTTAATTTTTTACAGTGTTTTTAGAAGACAGAATTTTAATTTCATTTCAAAAATCTTTTTCTTTCCCTTTTTCAGCACCCTACCCTTCACCGGGGCTATACTGACGAATTCTACATGGTCCCTAATAGGTCACCAGAGGAACTGAGCCCTGAGTGATCACTTGCAGGGCTAGCTCAAATGAAACACACACTCCAGTCTGTTCACTGTCTCACTCCCTCTAGTTCTTCACTTTATTTCCTGAAGACACCTCCAATAAAATAGCTGCTCTTACACCCTTGTCTTAACCTCTGTTTTTGGAATAACCCATTTAAGATAAGAAGACTGGTTTTTGCAATGACTTTTCAGTATTTTTAAGATATTCAAATGGAAATACAACATAGGCCATTCAGTAACTTCTGAAACAAGGCATGAATTAAATCCTTCCTAGACAGAGAAAAACACTGCACAGAGAAAATAGCCCAGCACCTGGCTTTCATGAAATAAGATGTATCAAGGTAAATAGGGGAGAAAGAGCTGGTAGGAGGCACAGAGAATGGCTAAGGAAATTTATAGAGTAATTACAAATGAGGAGGAAAATTTAGCAAAGCAAAGCAGGAAACCTTTTTGCATTCTCAGTGGTTAAATAAGATAATGACTAAAATATATATTGTATTTAAGACACATGAAAGTTACTTTTACTAGAATGATGAGCAGAAGCCACACAGAGTTGTTTGGTGGAAGATGAAAACAGTGGAGACCTATCTTCAGAAGAATCTATTTGTTGATAGTTTGATCTTGGAATATTTCAGGTATTTAGCTATAATTAGTTTAATAAGATTGGCACAGGACTGAATAAACTAATCCATGTAAGCACTTAAAACATCACTTATATGGAGTAAACACTCAGTTAATATTAACTATTTTATTAAGTGCTTATTACATATATAACTCTATAATAACAATATTATAACATCATTTCTTTTAAACCACTCTTTCAGCTACTGAGTTTAGTGAGGTTTAGAGACTAAATAATTTGTTGATGAGCCTAGGACAAGAAGGAAAGAAAGAAAGAAAGAAAGAAAGAAAGAAAGAAAGAAAGAAAGAAAGAAAGAAAGAAAGAAAGAAAGAAAGAGAAAGAAAGAGAGAGAGAAAGAGAGAAAGAAAGAGAGAAAGAAAGAAAAGGAAAGAAAAGAAAGAAAATAAATGAGGAAAAGAAAGAGAGAAAGAGAGAGAGAAAGAGAGAGAGGGAGGAAGGAAGAAATGTACATTAATTTTAAAAAGCTTCTTACCTTGAATACTGCAGATTTTGTTGCCTAGAAGGCAAAATGGTTTTTCTCTCCCTTTCCTTTGGGCCAATTATGGGTTTTATTAATACACAGGAACTTAGGGGATTTTTGTGGGCAAGGGTATAAAAACCACACAAATATTCTCCAAATTTATTTGTTCATGTGGCATTCAGCCTTTCTTCTCTCTGAAAACAAATAATCGGGAAATTAGTTATGCGTCTTCTCCATTCTTTTATTTAAAAAATATTTGGGAAAGAGTCAAAATTTGTCAGGATTACTTTTATAAGAGAAGAAAAGACACAGTGATGGAGGCTATCAGAGAATGGAAAATAGATTTTCATTCTTAGTGGAACAGAATGTTAAAGGAGGGAAAGAACAAAGAAATTATCTTATCTCAGGGCATCTGGGTGGCTCAGTCAGTTAAGCACCTGCCTTTGGATCAGGATCTCAGGGTCCTGGGATGGAGCCCAGCTGTCAGGCTCCCTGCTCAATGGGGAGTCTGCTTTCCCTCTCACTCTGTCCCTCCCCCCTGCTTCTGCACTTTCTCTCAAATAAATAAATAAAATCTTAGGGAAAAAAATATCTTTTTAAAAAAAAAATTTATTTATTTGAGAGAGAGAGAGAGAGTACAAGCAGGGGGAATGGTGGAAGAGAGAGAGGGAAAGGCAGGCTCCCTGCTGAGCAAGGAGCCCAATGCAGGGCTCGATCCTACAACCCAGGACTGCTCCATCCCAGGACCATGGGATCATGACCTGAGCCAAAGGTAGACTCTTAACCAACTGAGCCACCCAGGTGCCCCCCCCCACCAAAAAAATTATTTTATCTCTACATGCTTATCTGATATGCTTCCTGTTCAATTTGTTAGGTTTGGCTCTTTCTTCCCCTCTTTTCACACCTTTCTCCACCTCCATACATCCGTCTCCTATTCAACTCCAAATATCCTAACCTTCTTCAACATCAGTAATCGGAGACACCATTGACAGGACAGATCCCACGATGGGAATATTGTTTCATTTCAGTTCCACAATCCTCCTGCAAAGTGAGGTGGAATTCCTAGTTTTATAGATGGGTCAATGATAGCTAGATCAATAGTTAAGTAAATTATACATAAATAGAAGAGCTAGCAGTTAAATTAAATATTTCTTTCTCCCCCCAAACCTTATTTTTCTAAAATACTAGATTATATGATTTTCTACTAGTTTAATGTTTTCAACATTATTATTTGAAAATAACAGTGAATCAGACACATTTGGGGAAACATAACTCAAGCTGAGGCTAACGTGCCTTAATTTGCTTTCCAACGGTAGGGAAAACCTTAACCCAGAGAAATGGGCATTGGATTGTTAGAATTTACTTTGGCAGGCATACCAGGGAGAAATTATGGTGACTCAGTCTTCCAACCAGAAGTCTAGCTTTGCTCTAGAAATTGTGATTATCCACAGTGGACCACGGTCTCAACTCATAAGGAAGCTTTTATTAGAAAGATACAGACGTAGTGAAGAGAAGGGCCATATGCACCCCAATGTTCATAGCAGCATTGTTCACAATAGCTAAATCGTGGAAGGAACCGAGATGCCCTTCAACAGATGACTGGATTAAGAAGTTGTGGTCCATATATACAATGGAATATTACTCAGCTATCAGAAAGAACGAGTTCTCAACATTTGTTGCAACATGGACGGCACTGGAGGAGATAATGCTAAGTGAAATAAGTCAAGCAGAGAAAGACAATTATCATATGATTTCTCTCATCTATGGAACATAAGAACTAGGAAGATCGGTAGGGGAAGAAAGGGATAAAGAAAGGGGGGTAATCAGAAGGGGGAATGAAGCATGAGAGACTATGGACTCTGAGAAACAAACTGAGGGCTTCAGAGGGGAGTGGGGGTGGGGGAATGGGAGAGGATGGTGATGGGTAGTAAGGAGGGCACGTATTGCATGGTGCACTGGGTGTTATACGCAACTAATGAATCATCGAACTTTACATCAGAAACCAGGGATGTACTGTATGGTGACTAACATAATATAATAAAAAAAAAAAAACATTAAAAAAAAAAAGAAAGCAGTGGTTCACATGTCCATAGGGTAGGTTTTGAAACAAAAATTGAAAGTGCAGATAAAATAGATGGTGAGACTGTTTCTTATATAGTGCTGTGTGCACCTACTTTCAGTTATTGCTCTATAGAGTATTTCCTGTGTCTAGTGTAGTATTTGAATAAGGGTCATATCTAACCAAAGTAAGAGATTAATAAACATCCATATAAACATAGAAAAATTCTGTTTTCTACCCTAGTTACATATTTAAAATTCAATACATTTTTAGGGTTAAAGACTACACAGAAAACTGTTAATTTTAATTGAAATTATTTCTAAGAAGTAGTATTTACTTACATTGAAATTCACATTAAAAGTCCAAGTCATCTAACTCCAAGATGCAGAGTAATTTATTGAATTTAGGATTCTCTGCTCATGACTCTTTCAATACCCTGCAACTACACTTATTTTAATATTTCTCTCATCTTTTACCTTTTCTTATATAAGCCTTTTTTTCATTTCCTATGGTAATGTTCTAAATTCAAATCTGAAAATCATGTGATCCAAAACACTACACTAATAAAAAGAATTTGATTTTAGTTATACAGTGCATATATTCTCTGATTGTCAAAGTAGTTTTCACTGCTAGCTATAATCATTTATAAAGCAGACTATTCAAATGGAGAAGTGAGAAAATTATATTCATAACTAATATACGGCATCTTTTGGGTAACCTAACAAGACTTTTTTAATTGGGAAATTGACAGAATCTTAAACATATTTAAATAATTTGCAAAGATTCTCTTAGCTTAAAAAATGAGAATATGCAAAAATATGAACAGGCAGTTTTTCAATGAATAATAAATAGATAGATGTTTGCAAATAAACAGGATCAACAGGAGTGAGCCTAAAATGCAGAGTTTCATATGCAGAGAGATTTCCCAGGAGAAACTAAGATAACAATCCAATTAAGCTATTACTATATGGAAATGAGAAACTGCAATTTAAGTTACCATAATAAGGAAAAAATCCAAAAGCAAAATAATATATTTCTTGTTTTATTTCAAAGAAGTCAAATGATAAGTTGTCAAAGGAGTAGGTAAGTTTCAGGTGATCGGGAGCTAAAGGGAATCAATTTATAAAATATATTTAATGATGAATGGCTTTTGAGTGTTAGCAGAAAGCCATATCATCACTTCACAATTAAAAATTCATTAGAACTTGGGAGACCAGGATAACATTTAGTAAATAGAAGCAGCATGTGAGAAATTTGAATGAGTATAGGGGCTTAATAGAATAATCAGTGCTCAAACTAGTTTACCTCTAAATAACAATTTATAAATATTCATAGTCTTAAGACTAAAGGATAAAATTAGGAATCTTGCTCCAAATATTATTAGCATTATACCATTTATTTCAATGATGTGCCATAGTATTAGTTAAAACTAAATTGTTTAAAGTCAAGAGAATATTCAAGTTCAAATGCTATACTTAAGTTGAATATTCAACTTAAAATTTAAGTTCTACCACATGTAAATAGACTTTTCCAGTGTCTCTTAACTACTTATCTATGAATTATGGCACTTATGTATACTTAGGCAGTATCCAATTAAAGACTAGATGATTGTTAAAAAAATTTCTGCAACTCTTAGAAATTGAACAATAGTCTTTTGAACATACCAAAGAATTTTAAAATGTTGAATACATTTTGCAAGCAAGAACAAATAATCTCAGTGAAGAGAATGACACATTCAAAACAAACATTTTATCCCTCTTGTTTTAATAACTTGAGATGAAGAACTGGAGGCATGCATGGCAAATACAGATCTCACCCATGATTTCATGGTTTGCACAGAATGTTCAAAAACATTTGAATTTGTTTGTATTTAACTCCTGAGACACTTGACATAGAAACTAAATTGATATTCTCTCTCAAAAAATAAGATTTGTCCACACTGACCCACATTTCACAGGACAATATGTCATACTTGAGTTCAGGTTACCTCTTTTCCATAGAACAAAGGTTCGATTGTTGACCTACTAGCTACTTTAATTTACCCTGTATTCCTGGACCTCTTTTTATTTAAGACACATAGTTAGGTTTTTAACAAGTACACACATTAGATTCTTTAAATATTCAAAAGTTATGTTTAACATATTGCCAAAGGACTGAAGAAAGAGCCACATGCTAGAATCAAGTGACGTCAATTACGTACATCATGTAATAAAGGCATAGCATTTTCATAAGTTTTTAGGTATTATTTTACTGAAGAAACAGTGGAATATAATCTTTGAAGTTTTTGTCTTTGTCTCAGAGGACACCTGTGTGTTACTTTACAAAAGTTTTAAGCCATAATGTTCCTGGTTTTAATAATAACTTTTATCACAAAAAGTACTATTACACGCTCATAAAAGAAACAACTCTCAAGTGTATGCTTTTTAATGACGACTTTTGCAATCTTTTGAACAGTTATCTGGCAATTCATTCCAATTTTTATGTTCACTTTTTTGTTTATATGAATTTTATTATTCTTTTGAAATGGGTTAATTTATTGGGGGTGGTGAGCATTCTCCAAAGTTTTCCTTTTGTTCTTTTATTTTTGCATCATGTATTATTGTCTCCCAGAAAAGCAAGCAGTGTTCCCATTACTCACTAAAATAGTTTACAAATATACATACTTTAACAAATTCTAAGCACCAGTAGTGTTGTAACATGACTTTAGCTCCAAAGCAGTTGTGTTGATTATCAAACTTAATTCCCTCCAGCCACTACACCAAATAGGTTATTCACTGTGAGGCACTTTTCTGGGAGTGAGATCCACAGCACTTCTTAGCTACCAGAGCTACATTAGCTTAATCCTGAGGACAGAAAAACAAAAATATCCCCTCCGTTAAGTATTACTCTAGAAGGAAAGTCTCAATGGATTAAAAAAAAATGCAGCCTAAAGAAAATGTGATTAAAGTAGTATAAACAAGTGTTCACTGGTAAATTTTCAAAAAAAAAAAGAAAGTAGTTTACTAATCCTAAAAAACAAAACTCAAAATCAACATAATAGCACACCAATGATAATGATACTAACTGGCAATTACTTGAACCCTGCTCACTTTTGTGATAAAGTGTTTTGTTGTTGTTAATAAGATCTAAACAGGCAAATTAAATATTTGAACAGTTTCTTCCAGACTTCATACAGATTCTGTATTTCATCTGTTAATTCACTCTTTCTATTTGAAGCATTAGGGACTTGAGAACCAAAACACCACCTGTGGTTCTATTTTATTCCTAACACATCCCTCACTGACGTTTTAAAGACTGCATCAAAGGGAGGCTCTTAAGGTGAATGTCCTCATTGTCATTCCAGAAAAATAATATGGTATTATCTCCTAGTGATGTGGTTCACATCTTTAATAATGCTAAACCCAACTTATTCCTTTATTTTTTTCGACGTCTTAAATGCTTAGCAGGGAGATAGAGTAGGAACCTCATATCTGATTGGCATATTTTCTGTTTTGCTCAAGAAATGCAATTTAATTAACCATGGGCATTCTTCATTTATGCTTTACATTACATCCAGCTATCTTGCTGAATATTTTCAAGTGTAATCATAATCTCTTAGATAATTATTAGTGGGTATTTTCTTCAAAATAAAATAAGCTTATCTTTTAGTTAAATACTTACGAAATGCTGGGGACTTAAAAAGTGCCCCTTATAACACAAAAGCCAACTTATTCTACATTCAGAAAATATTAACATTAATAAAGTATCTTAATTATCTATAAATATTGCATCTAAAAATAATAACAATGTAAATTCCATGTCATATTTAGATTTTCTCTAAATTAAGACTGTGTCAAAAGCTGGCTTGAAGGAAAATAAAAACTTGAATTTTTTGTAACTTTAGGTAGAATAACACAAATATTTTTCACATTAACATGCATGTAAACAGAGTCCAAGCTAGAGCTTTAAAATAAGTGCATTCATTATTATTAACCAGTGAACTTTCAGTTACTCAGTAAAGTGCCTAAATGTTACACTTCCCTTAAAAAAATCATTATTAGGAATTTTCTGTCTGGCTTTCAGTGCATTCATTATTATTAACCAGCGAACTTTCAGTTACTCAGTAAAGTGCCTAAATGTTACACTTCCCTTAAAAAAATCATTATTAGGAATTTTCTGTCTGGCTTTCAGTTCAACACGAGATACAGTGAGTTGTTAATAAAAGAATTGGCATAGAAATTAAGAATCATATTTACATGTCCTAAAGTCATACATTTATTATTTTAACAATTTATTGTGTGGGTAACAGAAATCTCACAAGGTTAGAGTTGTGAATCATTGTAAGAATATAAAAACCAAATATTTGAATGTCAGAAGCATAAAAAACTTAAAGATATTAACATAAATGTGAAAATATTAGAAGGCAATTAGAAGGCAATCCAGTATGTTAAATATCTCCAGTATTACTTTCAGAATTGGTTATACTTCCCATTTCAAAGATGTGCTTTCTTAACAGAACCCGACATTTTATGTTTTTTTAAACTAAAATCTTAAGAGATTGAAAAATTTTCCTTAGAAATAAAAGAAACATAGGGAGCCTGTAAGGGAAAAAATCTCAAAAAGTTACCCTTTTCACTATAGCGGAAATATCTTTATTTTAAGAGCCCTTGAAAATTTTCATCTGAATATTAAATACATATTTTTTTCTAAAAAAAGATGTCATTGATTTTATTTATTTTTATTTCTTTTTCATGGTCACAGATTATATTTTTAATTTTTTAAAAATCCTGCCATTTTATTTTATTACTTTTTAAATTTTTATCCAGGTAGTTAACATACAACATAACATTAGCTTCAGGTATACAATATAGTGATTCAGTACTTCCGTACAACACTGCGTGCTCATCATAAGTGCACTCCTTAATTCCCATCACCTACTTAACCTATTCCCCCACTCCCTTTCCCTCTGGTAACCATCAGTTTGTTCTTTATAGTTAAGAATCTGTTTCTTGGTTTGCCTCTCTCTTTTTTTCCCCCTTTGCTCCTTTATTTTGTTTTTTAAATTCCACGTATGAGTGAAATCATATGGTATTTGTCTTTGTCTTTCTCTCACTGATCTATTTTGCTCAGCCTAATAGTCTAGCTCCATACACATCATTGCAAATTTCATTCTTTTTTATGGCCCAGTAATATTCCATTATATATATATATATACATATATATGTGCACTCACACCACCTTTTCCTTATCCAGTCATCAGTCGATGGACACTTGGCTGCTTCCATAGTTTGGCTATTGCAGATAATGCCACTATAAATATTGGGGTGCATGTATCCGTTTGTATTAGTAATTTTGTATTCTTTAGGTAAATATCTAGTACTGCAATTGTTGAATAGTAGGGCAGTTTTATTTTTAATTTTTTGAGGAACCTCCACACTATTTTCCAGAGTGGTTGCACCAATTTGCATTCCTACCAACAGTACAAGAGTGTTCTCCATTCTCCACATCCTTGCCAAGACCTGTTATTTCTTGTGTTGTTGATTTTTGCCATTCTGAGTGGTATGAGGTGATATACCATTGTAGTTTTGATTTGTATTTTTCTTTTTTTTTTAAGATTTTATTTATTTATTCGACAGAGATAGAGACAGCCAGCGAGAGAAGGAACACAAGCAGGGGGAGTGGGAGAGGAAGAAGCAGGCTCCCAGCAGAGGAGCTCGATGTGGGGCTCGATCCCAGAACACCGGGATCACACCCTGAGCTGAAGGCAGATGCTTAATGACTGAGCCACCCAGGAGCCCCTGATTTGTATTTTTCCTGATGATGAATGATGTTGAGCAGCTTTTCACATGTCTATTGGCCATCTGAATGTCTTTTTTGGAAAATGTCTATTCATGTCTTCTGCCCATTTTTTAATTGGATTACTCTTTTTTTGGGGGGGGTGTTGAGTTTTAGAACTTCTTTATATATTTTGGTTACTAATCCTTTACCAGATATGTCATTTGCAAATATCTCCCCCCATTCTGTAGGTTGCCTTTTAGTTTTGTTGATTGTTGCCTTCACTGTGAAGAAGCTTTTTATTTTGATAAAGTCCCAATAGTTCATTTTTGATTTTGCTTCTCTTGCCTTGGGAGACATATCTAGAAAGAAGTTGCTATGACCAATGTCAAAGAGGTTACTGCCTGTGTTCTCCTCTAGCATTTTTATGATTTCAAGTCTCATGTTTAGGTCTTTTATCCATTTTGAATGTATTTTTGTGTTTGGTGTAAGAAAGTGGTCCAGTTTTATTCTCCTGCATGTTGCTGACCAGTTTTCCTACACCATTTATTGAAGAGACTGTCATTTTCACATTGCATATTCTTTTCTGCTTTGTTGAAGATTAATTGACCATATAGTTGTGGGTTCATTTCTGGGTTTTCTATTCTGTTGCATTGATCTATGTGTCCATTTTTGTGCCAGCATAATACTGTTTTGATCACCACAGCCATGTAGTATAACTTGATGTCCAGAATTGTGATACCTCCAGCTTTGCTTTTCTTTTTAAAAGTTGCTTTGGATTATTAAGGTCTTTTGTAGTTCCATATAAATTTTAGGATGGTTTGTTTTAGTTCTATGAAAAATACTGGTGGTATATTGATAGAGATTGCATTGTAAGTAGATTTCATTGGGTAGTACAGACACTGGAATAATATTTGTTCTTCCAGTCCATGAGCATGGACTGTTTTTCCATTTTTTGTGTCATCTTCAACTTCTTTCATCAGTGTTTACAATTTTTAGAGTACAGGTTTTTCACCTCTTTGGTTAGGTTTATTCCTAGTTATCTTATGGTTTTGGTGCAATTGTAAATGGGATGGATTCTTTAATTTCTCTTTCTACTGTTTCATTATTGCTTATAAATGCAACAGTTTTCTGTACAACAATTTCATATCTTGAGAATTTACTGATTTTTCAGTTCTGTTTTTTGGTGGAATCTTTGAAGTTTTCTATATAGAGTATCATGTCATCCATGAAAAGTGAAAGTTTGACTTCTTCCTTGCCCATTTGGATGCCTTTTGTTTCCTTTTGTTGTCTGATTATTGTACCTAAGACTCCCAGTACCGTGTTAAATAACACTGGTGAGAGTGGACATCTCTGTCTTGTTCCTGACTGTAGAGGAAAGCTCCCAGTTTTTCCCCACTGAGGATGATATTAGCTGTGGGTTTTTCATATATGGCCTTTATGATGTTGAGGCATGTTTCTTCTGAGCCTATTTTGTTAAGGATTTTTAATCATGAATGGATGTTGTACTTTGTCAAATGCTTTTTCTGCATCTGTTGAAATGATCACTTGGTTCTTATCCTTTCATTTATTAATGAGGTGTTTCACCTGATTGATTTGGAAATATCGAACCACCTTGCATTCCAGGAATAAATCCCCCTTGATTGTGGTGAGTGATTTTTTTTTTTAATGTATTCTTGGATCTGGTTTGCTAGTATTTTACTGAGAACTTTTGCATCCATGCTTATCAGGGATATTGGCCTATAGTTCTCATTTTTAGTAGAGTCTTTATCTGGTTTTGGTATTAGGGTAATGCTGGCCTCATAGAGTGAATTTGGAAGCTTTCCTTCCTTTCCTATTTTTTGGAATAGTTTGAGAAGAATAGCTATTAGCTTTTGTTTAAATGTTTGGTAGAGTTCACCTGTGAAGCCATCTGGCCCTGGACTTTTTTATTGAGAGTTTTTTGAACACTGATTCAATTTCTTTGCTGGTTCTTGGTCTATTCAAGTTTTCTATTTCTTGGTGTTTTAGTTTGGGTAGTTTATATGTTTCTAGGAATTTGTCCATTTCTTCCAGTTTGTCCCAACATGTTGGCATATAGTTTTTCATAATATTCTCTTATAATTGTTTGTATTTCTGTGGTTTTGGCTGATGTTTCTCCTCTCTCATTTGTGATTTTATTTCTTTGGGTCCTTTCTCTTTCCTTTTTGAAAAGGCTGGCAAGAGGTTCATCAATTTTAATACCTTTTTTTTTCTTCAATTTTAACAACTTTTTCAATAAACCAGCTTCTGGATTCACTGATCTGTTCCATTGTTTTTTAAATTTCTGTATCATTTATTTCTGCTCTAATCTTTCTTATTTCTTGCTTTCTGCTGCCTTTAGGCTTTGTGTGTTGTTATTTTTCTAGCTCCCTTAGATGTAAGGTTAGGTTGTTTATTTGAGATTTTTCTTCCTTCTTGAGGTAGGCCTGTGTTGCTATAAACTTTCCTCTTAAGACTGCGTTTGCTGAAACCCAAAGGTTTTTGGCCATTGTGTTTTTATTTTCATTTGTTTCCATGTATGTTTTTAATTTTCTCTTTGATTTCCTGGTTGACCCATTCATTCTTTAATAGCATGGCGCTTAACCTCCATGTATTTGTCATCTTTCCAATTTTTTTCTTGTGGTTGACTTCTACTTTCATGGGATTGTGGTCAGAAAACATGCATGTATGATTTCAATCTTTTTCTAATTTATTGAGGCCTGTTTTTTGACCTAGTATGTGATCTATTCTGGAGAGTGTTGTGCACTTGAAAATAATGTGTATTATGGTTTTTTAGGATAGAATGTTTTGAATATATCTGTTATATCTATCTGGTTCAATGTAACATTCAAAACCATTGTTTCCTTATTTATGTTTAGGTGATCCACCCATTGATGCAAATAGGGGTATTAATGTCCCTTACTATTATTTATTATTATCTATTTGTTCCCCTATGTTGTTATTGTTTTATATATTTGGGTGTTCCCATGTTGGGTGCATAAGTATTTACAACTGTTATATATTTTTGTTGGATTGTCCCCATTATGATTACATAATGCCCTTTTTTGTCTCTTCTTACAGTTTTTGTTTTAAAGTCTAATTTATCTGATACAAGTATTGCTACTCCTGCTTTCTTTTGACATTGTGTGATAAATGTTTCTCTACCCCTCACTTTCAATCTGCAGGTGTCTTCAGATATAAAATGAGTCTCTTGTGGGCAAGATTTCATTGATTTTAAAGGTAAGGCCAGCACATCTTTCACTCCATCTGCAAGAAAATATGTCTCATTTTTAGGATGAAGTTATTAAAAATATTCAGGGTCAGTGACTTCTCAAAAATAATATACTTTATAGGGAAAAATATATATGCAACACTTAAAATACTTTACAATAGCTCTTTAAAGTTTTTTACTCTTACTGTGTATCATTTTTATTATTTTAGAAAGCTGGAATTTTTAATTTTCTTATTCATATATAAGCATTCTTATAAAATACTGGCATCTTTTATGAAGATAACATATGAAGACCAACTTTGTTTTAGATATATAAAGGACGATGTGAATCAGTCTGGTGCAATTGTGGAAAACCGTACTGGAATTAAATGAAATTGCTTACTGTGCCACAACTTTAGTTTTGCTTAAAATCTAAAATATTAAATAACAATTCATTGGAAAGACAGCAGAGATTAGCATCTATGGTACAATACTTATGCTACACAACAGTGCTTATATGTGGATTACTTCAACTTTTGCTACCTAATGTTGCTATTTGTATCATTTAAAATGTATATGTTGAAAGTGAATTTTTTATGTGTATATTTGCATAAATAATGTCCAGAAAAAAATACACAAATATTAGAATTAGGAACATTTACACTTATATGCTATGGTTATTTCTAAATAAGTTCCAACACACAAAATAATAAAAATTGAGCTTCTGTAATTTACAATTTAGATGTTATGTCACATTTATCTTAACACACTGAAACTGTAATTGCAAATAATTGAACTTCCAATACACAAGTAAATGAAATTGCTGAACCAAAAGGAAATTAGCATTGATTGCACTTTGAGTAAACTGAACAGATTTGGTAGTTTTGATTTATTGAGGTAGGGACTAGTCCTAAGCCCATTAACACAAATATTTAATTAAAGTGTTGTAATTTTTAGCAACAAATGCAAGAAGAGGAAACAACCATAAAAAGACCCTTTTATTTTAGTAATGAAAATCAATATGAAAATTGCAAGAGTAGCACTCTCAAATTAATGCCAGGCAACTAAAAGAAAATTAAACATAAAAATTAGATTTTGATAGACCATAATGAATGTTAGAGAAACTACATGATTGCTATATTGATATTTGTTTAACTTTCATACCTGGACTTAATACTTTGAACAACAGTGCATAATTTCTTGGAAGAACTCTGTAAAATGGGGATACTATTTGCTTATTTCCTTAAATTATTAACTCTGCATCTTTATATGACATTTATCCTGTTAACATAACATAAAATTATATTATGCCCATGGCTACCTAATATTTCCAGCAAAAGAGATTCTATTCATCTCAACAAAGATAATTTACACAAATCTCCACATCACTTTGTCTACACACAACAAAGTTTTGTTCAATTGTGTTTTATGGTCCTCCATTAATAAGTCATCCCACTAAAAAGATCATTAAGCAAACAAAAATAACATCTGCTTTCATTCTTTAAGTCAATTCTATTTTATGACAAGTGTTTACAAGACAAATCTAGTTCAGATTAATTAATTTTATAGGTGAGAAATGTATTCAGCCTGTTACTATATTTCTCATGATATAATTTTTAATGAATTAATCACTCATTTAAACTTCATTGCTTCCAACCTGAATAAAACCGCTGAGGCTGTCACTGAGAGTAATTCTCACTGAATTTACAAGTGGCCAGTACAAGCCTTCTTAGCAGAACCTATTTTGAATTATCCAAATTGATGAAACCAAAGTGAAGCCAATAAAAGGAATTAAAGAAATTACCCATGTAGTATCCAAGCTAATTAAGACCAATCAGCTATGACTTTTGGCTAGAATTCCATTTGTGTCCACATTTTACTTGAATTCAGATTACTATTAACACTGCTTCTGTTGCTATTATTCCTACTCATTCCCATCTTTCTCTTCTTTTTCCTCAACATCCTCTTGCTCTTCTTGATGCTAGTGCCGCTCTTTATACTAGTACTGTTGCTACGGACAGTACTGTAATTATTGCTACTGCATACCATAGCAAACAATTCATCTTTACATCTCTATCTGCAGAGTGTATTGAGCTTTGGGTTGATTACGACTTACTGAGTGGCATTTATTATTTATCTATATTAAAATTCTATTTATGGGTTTTAATTTAAGGATCAATTGTATGTGATGGGGGAGGGGCAAAATAATGGTCAATATATCCAAAATCTGATGCCTTTTTCTGTTAAGAAACATACTATCCATAAATAGAGCACTAATTTAAGGCCAAGGCTAAAAAAGAAATTTTATGAAAGTATTGTAAAAGGAAAAATGAAAGTAATCTCTACTGAGAATATAGTATACTGAGATTAGCCACACAACCTTCCTAAGATGGAACAGAGTAATTGACACATGATATTTTCCATGCTTTCACTGTTTAAATTATCAACTTTATTGACAGTAAGAATGACAATGACAAAATCAGTGGGGTTTTTTGTTTGTTTGTTTGTTTTTATTTTTTGTTTATTGTTTTTGCCTTTAAAATAGGAATATCTAGACTACAATCTATTTTCCCAGAATAGGTAGGGTGATCTATAAGAAAATAAATTAGGTCACTTCATGTCATTAAAAATTGTATCACACTGCAAGGGTATGTTGGTTCTAAAATTAGTTCCTGTACACTGACGGCAAGGAAAAACTGAAGAAAGAGGCAGGCCACTCCAGATTAGTAGGTGGCAGTTCTAATAAGCAAGGGAACTTACAAATGAGGTTTGTCTTGGATGATTGCAAGACAGGTAGATCTCTGTACCTACCTACCAGAATCTTAAAAGTTTATACGGAGGCCTTAATTAGTTTCAGACATGTATACCACCCAGATAGTTTCAACAACACATTGCTCTCTCAAGGCTGTGACCTTAAAAATGGCTCCCATTGAGGGAATAATGGGCAAAATGTATATTCCAGGGAAAGGGGAGAGGTGAGGAGCCTCTGACTGCCCAAGGGTAGCTCAGGGTCAACTGGTGGTTACCTCCTTTAATGACCTCCTCCAACATGGTAAGAGAATTCAGACTCTTTATTATGACTTCAAAAAATTGTGCAAGTTCTGGCCAAAACCTGTCAAATGTTATCTAATCCTACCCTTCCCCATTCTCCCTACATTTTGTCCTAGTTTTCCTTTGTTACATGAGCACACATTTTCCTAAGGGATGTTACATATGGTGTGCCCACCTTCTGGGAGGCCTCTTCCTTATTTCTTGATGAGGCTTGATCTTTTATGTCTTCAGTTATCACTCTCAATTTATGTCACCTTCTAAGAGATTCTCACTGTTTGATAGAGATACAAGAGTACACCTCCTTCCCATTTTTCTCTCTTATACCCTATTAGCATTTTCTTTTAGAGTACCTACCATATTTAAGGAAGTTTTTTGTTTGTTTGCTTAATTTTGTTTATTATCCATGCCTCACTAGACTACTTCATGAATGCAAGAGCCATGTGTGTTTTGTTTGTGCTATATTCTAGATATTAACACAGTGTCTCTACTCTCCCAGGTATTCAATAAATACTTGTAGAAAGAATGATTAGATGTATGCGTTAATTTATCGATAATTTGAAAAAGCATCAACCTTGAGGCAGTTTTCTAGCAATTAATCCAGAAATTAAGTAATCTAACAAAGAGTGCATCTTTCTGGTTCACATCTAGCCCTCAGAATCTTCTTTATCTTTCAGATATCCTATTTAAAATGAATATTTGGGATTTTTGCTAATCATGACATTTTATGATCAGCTAAATATGGTATGGTAAGCTAAAAAATCTGGACTACAGAAAAATAGTATAAAATATAACTAATAGAATAACATCAAAAATGATGAAGATAGAAAGATATATACATTAAAAATTAAAACGGTTGAATCTACAATATAGATTGATGGAAGAGCAAGGTGTTGCTACTTGGTATTAAGATTCACAAATTTTAGGATCTGCTACTAGGAAAAAGTAGATAGTTTTGGGTATAGTAAAAAGCATAATGGTGATAAACAGACATAAATTGGTTGCTTAACCTGAGTATTTCAGGTTGAAGGTTTTTTTGTATGTGTCTTTTGTTTATTGCTTTTGTTTTGTTTTCTTTTACTCAAGAGCTCCAAGATATTTCATGTACATTGGGAGACAAAGAAACATATCAAATAAGTGCCCTATTTGACAAAAGATTAGAGACTTGTGTAATAAAGGAGTTATATTAGGAAAATAATCAGTTATATTGTTTGTTGTGAAGCTTAGGCAGCTTAGTTAAATAACCTAAGTGCAAAATCACTGTATGCCTGGCAAATCACACACATTTCTGAACTGTAAGCATATGTCAGCCAGCCCCACAGATTGAGAAAGCAGAAAAATAAAATATGTGGCTTCTCACTGAAATAGACTGAGGAAATAATATCCGTGAAACAGTTCAGAAATTGTGGTAAGACACCACCTTGGAAAAAATCTTTAAATGTAAATTCATAAGTTAGAGATGAGAACATATATTTTTCCATACTACTGAGTGACCATAATATTATAAAGATAATAAAATAGAGGTACATGAAATCCTTGTTTTTGACTTAATGCAGAACACTTACTATGTGACAAAACAAAACAATATCATATTTTCCATGTGTTGTTTGAAGGAAATTTTCTATAGGTAAGGTGATCAAGAAAAACTTCTAAAGAAGTGACATTTGTATTAGTTCCCTATTGCTGCTATAACATATTACCACAAATACAGTAGCGTAAAACACAAATTTATTATCATATAGTTCTGGAGATCTGAAGTCTAAAAATGGGCCTACAGGGCTGCATTTCTTCTGGAGGCTCTATGGAAAAATCTGATTCTTTGCCCTTTCCAATTTCTGGATGTCACCCTACATTCCCTTGTTTTGTGGTTCTTCTTCCATTTTTAAAACCAGTAGTATACTACCTTTTCTACTCTATCTTCTATTTCCACTCTCTCTTCTCTGTCTTACTCTTCTCTGATTCTTCTTCACCGTAAGGATCTTTGTGATTACAGGGGACCCACCTGGATAATTCAGAATAATCTCATTTTAAAAACCTTAACTTAATCATGTGTCCCTTTTACCATGTAAGGTAACATATTCACAAATTCCATTAGGATGTGGACATCTTTGAGAGACTATTATTCAGCCTACTATGATATTTAAGACGAATTCTGAAGGAAAAGGAGCCAGTGACACAAAAATTGGAAAAGACCCTGTCCTAGTTTGGAGTCCCTGGAAAGCACATCCCAGGACTTGAAGGCAGGTATTTCCTTTGGAAGGTGATAGTAGAAAGTAAAACTGAGAAAAGAGAGTTGAGAGTGAGGAGCCAATAAAGGGTGTGCTAATGAAAAAGTTATCAGTGTGAGTAACTGGAGCTCTATCCTGCTGGCAACCCTTTGAGCAGCACATATCAGAATTGTATGCAATACAGAGAGGCTAGGAGTTGTGTCTCCCAACTGTCTCTCATTGTTTGAGGAATATGAAATCCCTAGTATAATTCTGTGCATGAGGGCTAAGTGAGCTCCCAAAATTCTCAAGTAAGCCTTTAGACAGAGAAGCCAGAGGAAAGAAGCAAAGGTGCTTGATGTGAGAGGTTGTAAACTCTCCCTAGTCTGCATTGTGAACTCATGGGAGACTAACTAGCTCTTTTTTTAAAACAATAGCATTTGGTACAAATGGCAACAACAAAAAATTACAAGACATATCAGAAACATTCAAAAGTCTTGCAAAAATATACCATTTCAAACTACATTGTTAAGGGGTGACTGGGTGGCTCAGTCAGTTGCGTGTCTGACTTTTGATCTTAGTTCAGGTCTTATTCAGGGTTGTGAGTTCAAGCATGACATTGGGCTCCACGCAAGGCATGGAGCCTACTTAAATAAGGAAACAAACAAAAAAACTACATTGTTGAAAGTTTGGAACAAACATATAATATTGCAAAAAATAATTTAAAAATGGAAGCAGAAGAGTAATGAGTTTGGTCTAAAAGATAGTTTGAGTTGCAGACCTATAGACTGGCAGAAAGAGTTTAGATAATCAAGAAAAGAAAGATTTGTTAAGGAGAAAACCATATAAACAAATTAAAAAATTAGGATTATATATGTTCCAAATATTATATAATATTAGTATATAATATAAATATACTTTACAATTATCAAAAGATAACATATATTCATATATTATATAAAGTTTATACATAATATAAATGATGAACATTTTGAATTGTTTCACGACCTAATCAAGGCACACATACATTTTTCTTTCCTACCATCCTTCTAAAATATATTCAATATGGAGTCTTTCTTCCCCTTTAACTAGAAAAAAAAATTCCTCAGATGCATAACTTATTTTGGTAGCCTTTTAAATAAAATTTTATAAGACTCTTTAGATTAGAAACATAGTTTCATTTTGGTATTCAACATTTCCATCATATTTAATTGTAAAACTTCTTACCCACAAAAATGACATTTAAATTTGGAATTGTATCTATGTAACCTCGAAGGACAGGAGCTGGCATCTCACCCCTTCCATAATTAAGGATTTTGACAATTCAAAAGCAGTCATTACCATTCTCTCTTTCTCTAGTCAACTTCTTACCTTCTTTCCCTCATTAGCTATAGATTAAGACGCTGCCAGGGTTGATATGGAAGGTGGAGAGCCTAGAGGTTGCCTGATGAGTACTCCTCGCATGTGCATACATACAAGAGGCAAACTAACCCTTCCTGAAAAGACAATTTGGGAAGTGCATCTCCATGTCTACCACAGTCTATTTCATTGCTCTGCTCTCTTTCTTCAAATATGTTTGAGAAGCGGCTCCCAGAGAATTCTAGTTCTCCTTTTTTCCTAAAGAAAATCTTAGAAAAGGAAAAATGACAGCCCCATTTGCTGCAGTTAATCTTAAGGCTACAATTTATACACGTCATCTCCCCAAAAGTGAGATGACATTATGTTATACCAGTAATCTCATGTTCACCATCCAGAAGTATGATGAATTTGTTAAAATGCTATTAGTACTTTGCATTAATGATATGTTATTATCAAATATATAGTTTGCACTAATTGTGTTTCCTGACAGATCCATCAAGTCCATTTCCACCCTTTCAAACTCAACATATACAAATTTGAATCTAGCATTGCATTGTATATGAAAATACCAATGATCTTGCCAAATGTCATCTGCATAAAGTAATAAACGTGGAGCACTTATATAAAAAAGTGCATTCTCACTGTGGCATATGTAAAAATTGCATATTTCTGATTGTGCACTTTTGTCCTGTCACTACACTACCTCAAATTTTACATAAAATAAAATGGCTCAACAACTGTTATAATAACTTAAAACAAACTTGTTAGTACTCCCTGTGAAGACAACGCAACTTTTTATAGATACCAAATCTTTCTTTCTTTTCTGGCTAGAGCCGAAAAACTTGAAAGGTGAATCTAAATGTGCTTATCCTGGAAATGGAAAGTATATAAAGTGTGGCAACCTATGTCTAAAGCACCTCGAGGTTACCAAGAGATATTGAAAGTGATAGGTCACAAGATTTCACCCAGATAGAGAGAAAGGGAATGGCCCAAAATAGATTTTGCCTCCCAAATGATTTCCTTCACTCTCAAGATTTGTTTCCTTACTAGGGCAAAGATCAAGTATGTTTTTGCTAAAGGAGAAAAAATGGCTTTCCTTAACTAATACTAACTATTCTCTCTCTCTCTCACCCAAACCAGCAAGACTTATTTAAAAAAAAAAGCTGTGCCATTACCCACTTGTACTTAGGCAAGTGGTTTTTAACCACACCATGAAAATCTTTTGGAGTTCTAGTAAATTATACCAATTCTTAGTCTTCACTTCTCCCCACTAAATCCCCAGAGGTGAATTGTCAGCAGAAGTAATATTTTTTGTAAGACTACCAGGTGGCTCTAAGGTAGTCAGGGTTGAGAACTATTGTTACATCAAAGTAATCTGGAACACACACACATATACACATGTATAATTTTTATCTCTTAATTATAAAGATTTATCAATCCGATGTACCTCAAACGCAAACATTCACTTTATATAAGAAAAGGTTCAATCTCAGACCTGATTAGGAGTTTAAATAGTGTTTATATTGTGTAAAACTTAAAAGGGATAGGTTTTATGTGATATGATTGCATATAATAAAAAATAATATTCTCTTTTATATGCCCATATTCAAGATATTCTAGAAGGCAGAACAGTTTTTTTCCACCCTATTGATCTATATAAATGTAAATTCTATTATGTTGGTATCTTAGTCGGTATAGGCCGCTTTAACAGAATACCAAAGACAGGATGGCTTAAATAAGATAAATTTATTTCTCATAGTTCTGGAGACTGGGAAGTCCAAGATCAAGGTACCAATGTCAGATCCAGTGTCCTGGTTTGCAATTGGCTAACTAACTTCTACTTGTGTCCTCAACATGGCAGAAAGCAAGAAAGAGGGAGAGCAAGCTCTCTGGTTTTCTCTTAAGAGGGCACTCATTTGTGAGGGCTCCATCCTCAGGACTTAATAACTTCCCAAAGACTCCACCTCCTGATACCATCAGATTGTGGGCTTGGATTTCAACATATGGATTTTGGATGAGACACAAATATTCAGTCCATAATAGTTGGCTAAGAAAATTCTAAAATCTGAGAACAGAAGGGCCACTGCTTTCCTATTAAAAAAAAAAATGTAAGAGAATCACATATTCACTCTTAAAAAATAATACTAAGCAATTCTTCGATTAAAAACAAATTTTTAAGGGGCACTTGGGTGGCTCAGACTTACGTGTCTGACTTGATTTCAGCTCAGGTCATGATTTCAGAGTTGTAAGATCCAGCCCTGTGTCATGCTCCACACTGGGCATGGAGCCTGCTTGAGATTCTCTCTCTACCTCTCTCTCCCTCTGCCCCTTCCACATCCCTGCTCTCTCTCTCTAAAAACAAAACAAAGAAAAACCCACAAAATTTTAAAGAACTACTTGAAACTATAGAAAATATGTGTTTAAATGATGTTTATAATTTGACTCAGTAATCACTACATTATATGGTAACCAATAATTATTTTAAGTGAATAAAAATGGTTTTATATTGTAGTTTACTATTATATAAAATGCTCAAACTAATGTCTAATATTGATGTATTCAAGAAATGAAAAATTAAACATTGGAAATAAGATATTTTTACATATATTGATATTTTAAAATAAGTTTTCAAAGCTTATATGTAAGATAAAATTAGCATAACAAAATGCAACCTCAATTTATTTTAACTAGGTTTAGTGATTGTCCAAAAAGTAATTCTCAAATTAGAAAAAATGTTTAATATACATCAGAAATATTAAATTCCTGTTTACAGCAAGGTTTTAAAAACCTTGGTTTTTAAAATCATTCCAACAAAATATACATTTTTCTATTAGAATTTTAAATAACCATTATTTATAGTACATCTAAATTTTACTCATGACATTATCTTCAATTTAATGACATATTTCTAAATATTTGGGGGTGGAAATTTGTTTTTTTATCCTCTATTAGAGGAATATCAAATGTTTCTAAAAAGCAACCATCATTTCCACCATATTTACTATGGCAACAAGCCTAGTTATCATGTGTATGGTTTATTTTCAGCAGATGTATAATTATTCCTAAAATAAGCATATATATATATATATATATATATATATATATATTCTTAAAAAATTAAGAACTTAATTTTTAAGTTTGAAGTTGTAAAAAATGATAGCTCTAAACCACAGAGCATAAAATCCTTAAAACTTCCATTTTTCTTCTTTGATTTTGAATATTTAGCACTCATGACATGAAGAATACTCTATTTACTTACTGGAATAAAACAGTCCAATACTTCATATGCTCCCCATCTAACCTTCTCCTCTTATGGCTTGGTAGAGGATTGCCAGGACACAACTATCCCTTTAACGCTCAGAGCAGTAAATGTTTCCAAATCACATTTTTATCTTGATTGTAACCCCCTGACACATTGGTGGGACCCCTGAGTATTTCACCTTGGTGTTTTTATATGATTGTTACACAAACACACAATGCCTACTACTAGTCTTGGCATTAAGGTTATATGAATTTGCTCCTCTACTTTTGCTCTCCCAACTGGATGACAGTTCTCAGTTAATGGAGCCCTTACACATACCAAGGGCAGAGTTATGCGAGTATCACAAATTGCTTTGCCTCCCCACCGTGGGGAGGCAGAGATGTATTCTTAGTTTGGTGATAGGATAATTCTAATTCTTTCAAGTGAAAAATCTGGGAGATAAACATAATTTTCCTTTGCTAATTTTGACTGCTTTTTATAAAATAAATTTGTTGGATGATTATACCAAAAATCCTTTTTCACTCAGCCTCACCAAATACCCATTCAAGCTGTTAAAATTTAGCAGTAAGAAAAAAACTAACATACATAAACAGAAAAACCAAATGTTCACTCTTTACTCTTTACGTTTGTAACAAGACAGTCATAAAACTGAAAAGTATGGAGGCAATAGTGCTGGCTTGATTAGGAGGGTGAAAGAGAAAGAGATCAATTCTCGAAAATGAAGGGACTTTAGCAACTGAAGAGGAAGCACAAGACATTCCTTGAAAAGAAGCAATGAACATGAAAAAGTGAGTTGGATGCACAAAGATGCAGGCATAAATATACATTCTTAATGCTGGATTGCCCAGGGCTTGTTTCTTATTTCTATTTTCTTTGCAAATTTAATCCTTTGGTGATCTATCCAGTCTTGGGGTAGTAAGTACATCTCTGTACCCATGATTTCCAGACTTCTCAACTCCAGACTTAATTATCCAATGGCCTCCTCCAGACATCTACTTGAAAGTTTAGGCAACATATCAAATGTAACATGTTGAATTGGCTCCCCTCACATTCTTTCCCATCTCAGTTGATGACAATTCCATCCTTTTGTTTGCTCAGGGGAAAAACTTTTGTATCATTCTTTTTTTTTTTCTTTTTTCTCAAGTCCAACAGCCAATCTGTAATAATATCCTTAGACTTGTCTCTTCCTCGTATCTTTTTCTACCTCCTCCTTCAATCACCTACAACATTTTCCTTCTCTTAGAGAATCCTACTGAAGGAAAATTCCAATTTCCTTTGAAGAAACGTAAGTCAAAAAAACAATGCTGTACAATCAGAATTTAAATCTTGATCTCAGGCTGGACTTCATTCTACTGCAAAGACTGTCTTTAAAATTAAGAAGATAGAATTTAAGTTCACAATTGCCTTCAGAACTGTATTGCATATGTATTACCTAGGACTGCACGGTCTTTATCAGTTAATTTGAGTCATCAGATGAGAAAACTGGATAAATAGTGATGACTAGATAGATCATACTAGGATAATATAATCTGTGCATACTTCATTTTATTGTACTTTGCTGTATTGCACTTTGCAGATATTGCATTTTTAAACAAACTGAAGGTGTGTGGCAGCCCTGCAAGTCTATTGGCACCATTTTTTCCGATGGCATTAGCTCATTTCATGTCCCTGTGTCACATTTTGTTAATTTATCACAATATCACAAACGTTTTCATCAGATCTGTGGTCAGTGATTATGGCTTGTTGAAAGTTCAGATAATAGCATTTTTTAGCCATAAAATATTTTTAATTAAAGTATGTACACTGTTGTTTTTAGACATAATGCTATTGCATGCTTAATAGACTACATTATAATGTAAACATAACTTTGATATGCAGTGGGGGACCAAAAAATTCACTTGACTTCCTTTTTGCAATATTCACTTTATTGCAGTGGTCTGGAACTGAATTTGAAATATTTCCAAGGTATGTGTGTATATATATATATATATATGTATATATATATATATATACACACACACACACACACACACACACACATCACAATTTCTTTATCCATTCATCCACTGATAAACAATTAGGTTGTTTCCATATTTTAACAACTGTAAATAATTTTATGAAACCCAATGAACATGGGGGTGCATATATCTTTTTAAATTAGTGTTTCTGTTTTCTTTGGATAAATAGCCAGAAGTAGAATTGCTGGTAATTCTATTTTAAATTTTGAGGGATCTCCATACTGTTTCCCATAGTGGCCGTACCAAGTTATATCCCTTCTAAAAGTGCATGAGGGTTCCCTTTTCTCTAGGACCTTGTCAACGCTTGTTATTTCTTGTCTTTTTGATAATAGCCATCCAGCATATGTGAGGTAATATCTCATTGTAGTTTTGATTTGCATTTCCCTGACATTTTAATTAATGATATAGAGCATCCTTTCATGTACCTGTTGGCCATCTGGATGTCTTTTATGGAAAAATGTCTGTTCAGATCTGTCCATTTTTTAAGCAAATGCTTAGTTTTTTGTGATTGAATTGTATGAGTTCTTTATATATTTTGGATATAAACCCTTAATCAGATATATAGTTTGTAAATATTTTCTGTCATTTAGTAGGCTGCCTTTTCATTTTGTTGATGGTTGCCTTCGCTGTGCAGAAGAGTTTTAGCTGGATGCAGTTTCACTTGTTTATTTTTGTTTTTGTTGCTTTTGCTTTTGGTGTCCTATTAAAAAAATCGGCACCAAGAACTTTGTCAAGAAGATTATCACTTATTTTTTTTTCTAGGAGTTTTATGGTTTGGGGCTTAGGTTCAAGTCTTTAATTCATTTTGAGTTAATTTTTGTATATGGTGTAAGTTAGTGGTCCAGCTTCATTCTTTTGCATGTGACTGTCCAATTTTCCCAACACCATTTATTAAGAGACTGTCTTTTCCTCATTGTATATTCTTGGCTTCTTTTTCATAAATTAATTGTGTGGGTTTATTTTGGGGTTATCTATTCTGTTACATTGATCTAGGGGTCAGTTTTTATGCCAATACTACCCTGTTTAATTACTACAGCTTTGTAATAAAATTTAAAATCAGGGAGAGTGATGCCTCCATTTCTGCTCTTCTTTCTCAATATTGTTTCAGCTATTGATGGTCTTTTATGGTTCCATACAAATGTTAGGTTTGTTTTATTTCTGTGACAAATGCCATTAGAATTTTGATAAAATTGCTCTGAATCCATAGATTGCTTTGGGTAAATATGGACATTTTAATAAAATTAATTCTTCCAATCTGTGAGGATAGAATGTCTTTCTATCTATTTGTATCATCTTCAATATTGTCATTAATGTTTTGTATATTTCACTATACAGGTTCTTCACTCTTGGATTAAATGTATTTCTAGGTATTTTATTCTTTTTAATGCAACTGTAAATGGGGTTGTTTTCTTAATTTCTCTTGCTGATAGTTAAGTACAAGTGTATAGAAATGAAATTGATTTTTTATTGACTTTGCATACTGACACTTAACTGAATTCATTTATTAGTTCTAACAGTTTTTGATGGAGTTTTTAGGGTTTCTAACTATAATATCATGTCATCTGCAAAGAGTGACAGTTTTACTTCTTCCTTTCCATTTTGGGTGGCTTTTCTTTCTTTTTCTTGCCTAAGGATTTCCCGTATTATGTTGAATAAAAATGGTGAGAGTGGGCATCCTTGTCTTGTTTCTGAAAAAAGATTTCCTCTTTTCATTACTTAGTATAACCTAAGCTGTGAGTTTGTCACTTATGGCCTTTAGTATGTAGAGGTACATTCCCTCTATACCTGATTTTTGAGAGTTTTTACGATAAATGTATGTTGAATTTTGTCAGGGCTTTTTTTTTTTCTTTTTTTGCATCTGTTGAGATCATATGATTTTCTCCCTAATTTTGTTAATGTTGTATATCACATGAACTGCTGTGGATGTCAAAACATCTTTGCATCCATGGAATAAATCCCACTTGATCATGTGCATGATTGTTTAATGTATTGCTGAATTTGGTTTGCTAATATCTCAATGAGAATTTTTGTATCTATATTTATTGGGAATATTGGCCTGTAATTTTATTTTCTTGTGGCATCCTTATATGGTTTTGGTATCAGGGTAATGGCAGTTTCATTAAATGAGTTTGGAGGAGTTCCCTCTGCTTCTATTTTTTTAAAGAGTTTGAGAAAGATTAGTATTAATTCTTTGAATGTTTGGTAGAGTTCAACAGTGAAGTCTTCTGCTCCCAATCTTCTCTGTTAGGAGGTTTTTGATTACTGATTCACTCCCCTTTCTAGTTATCAGTCTAGTCAGATTTCCTATTTCATCACAATTCAGTTTTGGTAAATTGTTTCTAGGGATTTATCTGTTTCTTCTGGCTGGTCTGATTTGTTAGCATATAACTGATGAAAGTAGGCTCTCATGATTCTCTGTATTTCTGGGGTATCAACTGTAACATCTCCTCTTTCATTTCTGATTTTATTTGAGTCCTCTCTTTTTTTATTGTGAGTCTAGCTAAAGATCTGTCAATTTTGTTTATATTGTCAAAGAACCAACTCTTAGTTTCACTGATCTTTTATTTTCTTTTTAGTTTCTATTGTGTTTACTTACGCTCTAATCTTTGTTATTCCCTTCTTTCTTCTAACTTTGGGTTTTGATCCTTTTTCTCTAGGTCTTTCAGATGTAATTTTAGGTTATTTGAAACTTGTTTCTTCAGGTAAGCATTTATTATTACAATCTTCCCTCTTAAAATTGCTTTAGCTGCATCCCATTAACTTTAGTATGTTACATTCCCCCCCCCTTTTTTTTGTCTCATGTTTTTTATTTCTTCTTTGACCCATTGATTATTCAGTGGCATGTTATTCAACCTCCACATATTTGTCAATTTTCCAGTTTTCTTCATGTAATTAACTTCTAGTTACCTAGCACTGTAATTGGAAAAGATGCTTGAAATAATTTCAATCCTCTTATATTTATTAGGACTTTCTAAGTAGCCTAACACATAATCTCTCTTGGAAAATGTTCCATGTGTACTTGAAAAGAATGCACATTCTGTTGCTTTTGGATGGAATGTTCTGAAAATATCTGTTAAATCTGTCTGATCTAATGTCATTTGAGACCAATGTTTCTTTATTGATTTCTTGTCTGAATGATCTATCCATTGATGTAAATGGGCTATTAAAATCTCTTCGTCTTCTTGTATTGCTATCTGTTTCTCGCTTTAGGACTGTTAATGTTTGGTTTATATATTTAGGCACTCCTAAATTTATGCTGGGTGCATAAATATTTATAAGTATTAAATCTTACTGGATTGACTCCTTTACCATTATGTAACACCCTTCTTTGTCTCTTATTACAGTTTATTTTACTTTTTTTAAAGATTTTATTTATTTATTTGACAGATAGATAGAGAACACAAGTAGGCAGAGCAGTAGACAGAGGGAAAAGAAGCAGCAGGCCCCCTGCTGAGCAGAGAGCCCAATGTGGGGCTTGATCTCAGGATCCTGGGATCATGACCTGAGCCAAAAGCAGACGCTTAACCTACCGAGCCACCCAGGCACCCCTACAAGTTATTTTAAAGTCAACCTAATATAAGAATAGCTACTCTAGTTTTCTTTTTATATCTATTTACATGAAGTATCTTTTTCTATGCCTTCACTTTCAGTCTGTGTGTGTCCTTACATCTAAAGTCAGTCTCTTGTAGGCAGCTTATAGACCCCCTTCTTTTTTTTTTTAAATCCACCCAGTTACCTTATGTTGTTCGGAGAAGTTAGTCTATTTACATTTAAAGTAATTATTGACAGATATGTGCTTATTGCCATTTTACTGTTTTCTGGCTGTTTCTGTTTTGTTCCTTTGTTCTTCTCTTCCTTTGTGGCTTCATGACTTTCTTTAGTGTTATGCTTATATACATTTCTCTTTATCTCTTGCGTATGTACTAAATGTTTTTGTTTTATGGTTATCATGAGGTTTACATTTAACAACTTATATCTGTAACAGTCTGTTTTAAGTTGATGACAAGTTTAAGTTTGATCCCACTGTAAACTGAACATAATTACTCCTCCCCACGAGCAATGTTTAAGTTTCTGATGTCACATTTTACATCTTTTTATCATGTGTATCCTTTAACTAACTGTGATAATTATAGTTATTTTTACTACTTTTGTCTTTTAACCTTCATATTAGCTTTATAAGTAATTAATCCACTACCTTTATTATATATTTACCTTTCCATTGAGATTTAGTCTTTCATATGTGTTGTTACTAATTAGCACCCTTTCTTTTCAGCTTAAATCCCTCAACACATTTTGTAAAACTGGTTTAGTAGTGGTAAACTCTTTTAGCTTTTGCTTGTCTGAAAAACTCTTTATTTCATCTTCACTTCTGAACAATAACTTTACTGTGTAGAGTAGTCTTGGTTGGAAGATTTTTCTTTCAGCACTTTGGATATATTGTGCCATTCCCTTCTGACCTACAAAGCTTCTGCTGAAAATTCTGCCATCTTATGGGAGGCTCCTTGTACTTAAAAATCTGTCTTCCTCTTGTTATTTTTAGTATTTTCTCCCCATCTTTAACTTTTGACATTTAAATTATACTGTGTTTTGCTGTGAATCTCTTTGGGCTCCTCTTATTTGGAATACTCAGGGATTCCTGGATTTGTAAATATTCTGGCTGTTATTGTTGGTTTTTTTTTGTTTATTTGTTTGTTTGTTTTTTATAAACTACACAGTCACTGGTATTTTGATATAGCAAACTGAATAGGCTATGATATCCCATTACATTTTTTTAAAGATTCTATTCATTTATTTAACAGAGAGAAAGAGAGAGAGAGAGCACACACAAGCAGGAGGAGCAGGAGGCAGATGAAAGGGAGAAGCAGACTACCCACTGAGCTGGGAGCCCAACGTGAGGCTCGATCCCAGGACCCTGGGATCATGACCTGAGCTGAAGGCAGTTGCTTAACCAACTGAGTCACCCAGGCACCCCTCCCATCACATTAAAAAAAATTAAATCAGAAAAGTAAAAAATAACTAGTTTCCTTGTTGGTGTATACTGATTCAATATGGAGGAATTGACTTTTTAACTCTTCTGATCTACAGAGCTGTGAGAAAGACTAGAATTTGTTTTAAATATGTGTTAATATATCACCTGTTTTAAAAGATTGATAATGAATACATGGTCTCCAAGAAAAACTTAAAGTTTTATTAAACTTCCATGACATTAGCCATATCTTATCAGTGGAAGGGAGGCTCTTATCCAAGGAAAAGCATAAATATTAGAGGACTATCCAAAGCCAGCATCTAAAAAAATATTACTAGGACTCACTGGCTAGTATAGGTAATGGATTACAACATATTTCTGAAATTGCAAGTCAAATGTATGAAAAAGAAAAGAGAAGGGATCCAAAGAAATAAAATCACAAATGAGAGAGGAGAAACATTAACCAAAACCACAGAAATACAAACAATTATAAGAGAATATTACAAAAAAATATATGCCAACATATTGGACAACCTGGAAGTAATGGACAAATTCCTAGAAACATATAAACTACCCAAACTAAAACACCAAGAAATAGAAAACTTGAATAGACCAAGAACCAGCAAAGAAATTGAATCAGTGTTCAAAAAACTCTCAGTAAAAAAGTCCAGGGCCAGATGGCTTCACAGGTGAACTCTACCAAACATTTAAACAAAAGCTAATACCTATTCTTCTCAAACTATTCCAGAAAATAGGAAAGGAAGGAAAACTTCCAAATTCACTCTATGAGGCCAGCATTACCTAATACCAAAACCAGATAAAGACTCTACTAAAAAAGAGAACTATAGGCCAATATCCCTGATAAGCATGGATGCAAAAGTTCTCAGTAAAATACTAGCAAACCAGATCCAAGAATACATTTAAAAAAAATCATTCACCGCGATCAAGGGGGATTTATTCCGGAAATGCAAGGTGGTTTGATATTTCCAAATCAATCAGGCGAAACACCACATTAATAAACGAAAGGATAAGAACCAAGTGATCATTTCAACAGATGCAGAAAAAGCATTTGACAAAGTACAACATCCATTCATGATTAAAAATCCTTAACAAAATAGGCTCAGAAGAAACATGCCTCAACATCATAAAGGCCATATATGAAAAACCCACAGCTAATATCATCCTCAGTGGGGAAAAACTGGGAGCTTTCCTCTACAGTCAGGAACAAGACAGAGATGTCCACTCTCACCAGTGTTATTTAACATGGTACTGGGAGTCTTAGGTACAATAATCAGACAACAAAAAGAAACAAAAGGCATCCAAATGGGCAAGGAAGAAGTCAAACTTTCACTTTTCATGGATGACATGATCCTCACCTGTAAGATTCCACCAAATAACAGATAGAACTGATGAACACATTCAGTAAAGTCTCAGGATATAAAATGTACAGAAATGTACAGAAATCTGTTGCATTTCTATACACCAATAATGAAGCAGCAGAAAGAGAAATTAAGGAATCCCATTTAAAACTGCATCAAAAACAGTAAGATCAATAAGAATATCAAATGGAAAAAAGACAGTCTCTTCAAAAATGGCATTGGGAAAACTGGACAGCTACCTACAAAAGAATGAAACCAGACCATTTCCTGAAACCAAACACAAAAATAAATTCAAAATGAATTAAAGACCTAAATGAGACCTGAAACCATAAAAATGCTAGAGAACACAGAAGTAACTTCTTTGACATTGGCCATAGTAACTTTCTTCTAGACATGTCTCCTGAGGCAAGGGAAACAAAGCAAAAATAAACTACTGGGACATCATCAAAATAAAAATCTTCTGCACAGCGAAGGAAACAATCAACAAAACTAAAAGGCAACCTATAGAATGGGGAAGATATTTGCAAATGACATATCTGATGAAATGTTAGTATCCAAAATATATAAAGAACTTATAAATCTCAACACCCCCCAAAAAGAGTAATCCAATTAAAATATGGGCAGAAGACTTGAATAGACATTTTTCCAAAAAAGACACACAGATGGCCAACAGACACATGAACAGATGCTCAACATACTCAACATCAGGGAAATACAAATCAAAACTATAATGACATATCACCTTACACCAGTCAGAATGGCTAAAGTCAACAACACAAGAAACAACAGGTACTGGTGAGGGGGATGCGGAGAAAAAGGAACCCTCTTGCACTGTTGGTGGGAATGCAAACTGGTACACCCACTCTGGAAAATAGTATGGAGGTCCCTCAGAAAGTTAAAAATAGAACTGCCCTAGTATTCAGCAATTGCACTAATAGATATTTACCCAAAGAATACAACATTACTAATTCAAAGGGATACATGCACCCCACTATTTACAGCAGCATAATCTCCAATAGCCAAACTATGGAAGCAGCCCAATGTTCATTGACTGAAGAATGGATAAAGAAGAGGTCGCAAGGGTGGTTACATATATACACACACAATGGAATGCATACACTAGCATATATACATATATATATATATATACACACATATATACATATATATAGCATATATATGTATGTACATATATATGTATACACCTACATATATGTATATGTGTGTATATATATGTATATATATACACACACCCACACACACACAGACACCATGGAATATTATTCAGCCATAAAAAGAATGAAATCTTGCCATTTGCAATGACATGAATAGAATCAGAGATTATTATGCTGGTCAGTCAAAGAAAGACAAATAACCATATGATTTCACTCATATGTGGAATTTAAGAAGCAAAACAAATGAACATAGGGAAAAAAAGATAGAGAGAGGCAAACCAAGAAACAGACTCTTACCCATAGAGAACAAACTGATGTTTGCCACAGCCGTGGTAGGGGAGGGGATGGATTAAGTAGGTAATGGAGATTAAGGAGTGCTTTGTACTGATGAGCACCAGGTATTGTATGGAATTGTGGAATCATTATATTGCATACCCGAAACTAATATAACACTGCATGTTAACTCAATTTAAACAAAAACTTAAAAAAATAAAAATGTTACTCAATTAAACAGATTTTAGCATTGAGAAATCTTGCTTGGTATTTTGAAACTGATTTAGCCCTTAATAAGCTTTCTCCATGAACCACCTATGTTAGGTATTTCTGATTAATACAAAACCATTTTATTTGTATGTTTATGAAAAAGAAATGCTTTGGCATATTTTATACTAAGCAGACCACATTGCCTGATGTTTTTATACAGGAATCTCTGATAAAATATATGGACTGGTTGAAGGATTGTAGGAGAAAGGCACAAAATTTAGCACAAAATTTGGTACAAAATTAAGAGGAAAGGAAGCTGTGGAAAGTATCAAACTATAAAATCCAGTAAAGATACAATCTTTAGATATAGCAAAGATAAAATGTCCTCCTGGTAAAATCTGATCATCTGAAATGGATACTAATAAAAACTGTGAGACAACTCATCATGGTAGGGATAAATTGGCCACAATTTGTCCAGAATAACAGAAAATATGACTGGCTTATGTTTTATGAAGGTATGTTGTGCTCCTAAATACATACATACATACATACATACATACATACATACATAACCAGTTCTCACTGCTGAAATTATCCTAAATCTTCCAGGATGACAGAAAAACAAACAGGATTCTAATATTAAAACTGGATAAACTTCAGAGACCTTTGCACTACCTTAACCAAAATATTGTCCCTTGGCTCTGTTACCCAAGAAAGGCCCATTGACATTCCTGTTAGGAAGATGATAATGACTGTTTTTACTCATCTGATAATATCACATCAATTTTAGAATCTGTTACTGGCAGATATGATCTATAACTGGCAGAGACTGAAAGATATACTCAGTTGTATTATCAATGTGTATATATGTATCCTTTCTATTATATCTGCCCAAGCAACCAATTCATGAGGTATAATTTGGACAACTGCTCTTGTTCTCCTAGAAGAACAGAGGAAAATTAGCTCTTGAATCATGATGGGAAGAGACCTATTATGTCTTACTGATCAAACTACAAGTAATATCATTAGATTCACATATTGGCCTCTCAAAAAAGAATATAATACTTATTTACTTAAATACCTTTCTGGATTTTTAATATGATGAAACTATCATGCAAAAATAGATAATTCAGCTATCATCCGCATGTCTGGTTCTTCAAGCTCTTCCTGTTGGAACTGGGATCTTTTGTCTTGACATAATCTGGGCATGCTTGTCTCCTGGTTTAGCTGCTGATGATAAAACTCTGGAAGTAATCTTTTTACAGTGCTCAAATGCAAGGTCTCCAGAGTTTTACATCCTGCTGATCTCTGACTAAATGAAACAAAAGCAGTCAGTCAGCAAAAAAATAAATAAATAAATAAAAATAAAAATAAAAATAAGAAGACCTAGTACTTGCTGAAACTCAAATAATAATTATCAATGTGATAAATGACAACTAAAATGACCAGGTAGGGGTGGATGGATCATGGAGAAAAAAAAAAGTTGAATCTGTGATCACTGGGAATCTAAAAATTGAGAACTGAGCTCAATAGAACAGATTCTAGACTCATTCAAAATCTTTTCCAGATTATGCAGGCCATCCAAGTTAATTTCCAGTAAAACAATTTTTTTAAATATTGTCATGTTATTTTTCATGATTTCTATGGCTCTATGTCTATAGCTTTTTTTTGCTTATATTTACAAATTTAACAACAAAAGGTATAAGTCAATTAATTAATGACCCATCTGCATTTAAATATATTTTATTAACTTATACTCTTACAGTTTTATTGATGAGAAGCCACTTTTAATATCAGTATTATTGGCATTCTGACTTTTTTCCCTAATCCCAGTCCATCAATAACTTAGTTTCTTTTTTTTTTTTTTAAAGAACACGTTTTGGTTTCTCTTCTATATTTGTAAGTTAAATGCATTTCTCCTAAATATTGTCATATGTTCCTATAAAGGAACATACCCTCAATGGAAAACATTTACAGGCTTACCTCAGAGATATGGTCTGGTTTGGTTCCAGACCACAGCAATAAAGAAAACACTGCAAAGAAGTTAAATGGATTTTTTATTTCCTAGTGCACATAAAAGTCATGTTTACACTAAACAGTGGTCTATTTAGTGTCCAATAGCATTTTGTCTAAAAAAAGCAGTGTATGAAGCTTAATTTAAAAATACTTTATTGCTAAAAAATGCTAATCATCATCTGACCTTTCAGCAAATCATAATCACTTTGCTGGTGGAAGGTCTTGTTTTGATGCTGATGGCTGCTAACTGGTTACAGTGGTGGTTGCTGAAGGCTGGGATGACAGTGACAATTTCTTAAAGTAAGACAACAGTAAAGTTGGTAGCATCAGTTGACTCCTCCTTTCATGAACAATTTCTCTGTAGCATGTGATGCTGTTTGACAGCATTTTACCCAGAGTAGAACTTCTTTCAAAACTGGAGTAAATCTTCTCAAACCCTGTTGCTGCTTTATCAATTAAGTTTGTATAATGTTTTTAATTCTTTGTTGTCATTCCAACAATCTTCACAGCATCTTCACCAGGAGTAGATTCCATCTCAAGAAAATACTTTCCTTGCTCATCCATAAGAAACAAGTCCTTATCCTTTAAATTTTTATCATGAGATTGCAGCAATGCAGTCCCATCTTCAGGCTTCACTTCTAATTCTAGTTCTCCTGCTATTTCCACTACTTCTGCAGTTACTTCCTCCACTGAAGTCTCAAACCTTCAATTTGTGAAAAATGTGGTGTCTGAGAAGCACAATAAAGTGAACTTCAAAAAAAAAAAAAGAGTTATCCCTATCATCTTAAATTCAAAGTTCTAAGTATTTTTCTTTTCCTTGTCCTTCTGTCCAATCTGGCATTATAATATCAGATAGATGTGTCTGGTCTTTGGAAAGTCAACAGCTTTCTAAACTTACATCACTTGAGATGAACACATGGCTGAATTCTTCTCTCTCCTCACTTCACCACACAATCAAGCACTGAGATTCTCTCATCTTCGCCTTATCAAGTTTATCTTCCACTCTGCATCTCCTGGCAGCACATGCTTGCACAGAGTACCTCTCGAATCTGCCAGCTCTCTCTCCCAGGATTTCTGTGTGCTATCCATGGTACTATATGAAATTATAGTTACTCTCTCCTCTCCTTAGAGGAACACCAGCATTCGGTAGTGCTTCCTCAGAGTAATGCTTTGCCACTTTGGCACAGTTATGTTCCACTCAGCCATATATCCTGTCTTGATTTCATACCACTGTGATGTAAAGAATGCCTGGGAGGCTGCCATTGCCCAGAATTACAGAAAGGAGTAGAGTACAAATCTTCTGCCTCTGAATCCCCAAACTCCCCAGAGAGTTATCTACTATTCCTGTGGATTTTAATTCCAGGATGGGGTAGGACTTGCAAGCATCTTTCACAGTAGTCTTTATGAGGATCTTTTCCACTTTTCATTCCAATTCTTTCTGGTCTCAAAGTTTAGAAGTTCTTTATATAGTAGTGTGTATGTGTCTGTGGATTTTTTTTTTTAAGATTTTATTTATTTATTCAACAGAGATAGAAACAGCCAGCGATAGAGGGAACACAAGCAGGGGGAGTGGGAGAGGAAGAAGCAGACTCATAGCAGAGGAGCCTGATGTGGGGCTCGATCCCATAACGCTGGGATCACGCCCTGAGCCGAAGGCAGACGCTTAACCACTGTGCCACCCAGGCGCCCCTGTGGATTTTTTTTTTTTAATTTGTCTGTCTTTCATGTGCATCTGTATGTGTCTGTACACATTTGTGGATTTTTTTACATCTTTCATATACATCTGAGTGTGTGTGTGTGTGTGTGTGTGTGTGTGTGTGTGGTGTTTAGTGGTGACAGAGAATGGGAAGTAAAATTGCCAGATTCTGCTTCTTCCCACATATTAACTTATAACTTATATTTTACCTGGATCACAGCCGGATTTATTTATTTACTTTAAAAATAAAACAAAATTTAACATTTCTTCTATTTCTACCTGACAGTTAGACCCTGCCATATTTTAACATGTTACTAATTTCTCTTCTAGGTTGGCAATGTTTTGAAGAAACTATAATCCCTTTAAATATACCCCAGCAATATCTTTATTGTGTCCACCAATACATACAGAACAAGGCAAATGCCTTCTGGTATCATGTTTTCTGGCGTGCAAAGCATCACCAATGCATATCTTTTCACCTAACTTCCAGCGCATCTGCATTTCAGTTTCATAACACATTTGCAATAATTAGTCCATATGTGTGTTTATACATTGTATGTAGGGCTATTTTGGGGTGGCCTTAACACATGCACATTCACATGCCACACTATGGACTAGAGCAGTGGCACCTAAATCTTTTGTGTTAATGACATTCTTTGAAATTCTAACATCATAAGTAGGAATTTAGTATTATTAAAGAAATTAATGCACAAAAGCCCCAAATTATTATAACTTAATAAATGACTAAATATAGCAATGTGTTCCATCTTTTATAAATATTTCTACAGATACTGCACTCTTTATTCTGTCACTTCAGTACCTAGTCATTACTTGAATTAAATGGTTTACTGCCCTGATCACACACGTCAGTATGTGCTCATAAGGCAATGCTCTTGTACCTATATGAAAGAGACTAGTTAACTGGAATCAGTTTGATGTGATTATGCACCTCTAGACTTGTACCCGGAACATTTATAAAATACCACAACAGATGTATTTCTCGGCTTCCTCAGTTTAATATGCTGTTTGTCAGATATAACTATAATAGTAGTTAAAATCTGTTGGTCACCTGGGAAAAGTTTTGAAACATGAGTTAACTTTAGCATACCAACTGAGAACATTTATAATATGCAAAAGACTTCTTAATTTTCTACTTCATCTAGAGCAATGAGATATCGAAAATCCTTACAAATAAAAAACTGAGGAAATTGTTAGGGATTTTTGTTTTTACTTTTGTTTCTGTTTATTTGTAAGGAAAGAACATTATACAAAAAGCAAAAAAAATTGTCCACTATCACTTGCTACATTTACTATACCAATAAAAGTATAGATATAATCTAAAAATAAAAGACAATTCTACAAACTAAATGTATAGCTTTAAAAATAATATTATAGAAGTGTACTAACATTATAAAGTGTACTACTGTGCATTTTTTTTCTCATTTAGGAAGAGGACTAACATAAGCTTGTTTATAAAATACATTTTATTGGGCCTCCTGGGTGGCTCAGTTGGTTGACTGCCTTTGGTTCAGGTCATGATCTCAGGGTCCTGGGATAGCTCTCTTTCCGTCAAATAAAATAAATAAAATCTTAAAAAAAAATAAAAATGTTTTATTGTTTAATTTTAGGACACACAAATGCTCACTTGATTTTAAAATGTTTTGGTAGCAAAAGAGGAATAAATACAATTTTTTAAAATCTATAAACATGAATAACAATACAAAAGTCAAAGTAATTGAACCAACAGAATTTTAGTAAAAGTTAAATGGGCCATTTGAAAGTCTGTAATTTACCATTTACTCTGCATTGCACTACACAGAAAAACCACAACAGTATTCTGCTCTCCATTTCAAACCCATGATTTAATTAGAAATCACTGTCTCTTCTAACTGTGTATAAGTGACCCATGAAAATTTAATGTATGTGTAGTAGCAATAAGACAGGCATAACTGTAGGAATCCTATAAAGGCTATTAAAAATTAAGGAAAAGCAAAACAAATGGGCTTTTAAGATTCATCATCCATGTCATACTCATGAATTATCAAGACATGTCCAGCAAATCAATCTAGATCCAAAACCTATACTGATAATAATTACATTATCAAATATTTAAAATGTTATTTAGATCTGTGGATACTATTATGTCTTGCCTGTTTTTTGTTCTAAATAATGAAGGCAGAGCCTTGATTAGAATCAGTAAATTTTCATTCATGGTCTGTTAATATCAGATAATTTAGTCTTGATTTGTTAACAGATGGAACTACTCTAGGATGCTATTGCTTACATTCATGAACAGTGGTTCATGAGCAATGGCATTTTAAGTGCTCTATTTAGACAGCTTCCTAAGCATCTGACTCATTACAATCTCAATTGTTAATATTTGAGAATAGGTAACAAGTAAATGTTAACAGCATATCTCAGCAACACAAAAAAGATCCTAAATAAGATCTTGGGGTAATCTAAGTTGCAAATTCGAAAAAAAAAAAAAAAAGAAAGATAATATAAAAAGGAAAACAGGATAAAAATGTTACAAAGTATTACGAAGTATAACAAAAGTTTAAGAGAGATTTTTTTTTTCATGGTCACTATTTCTTTTTTTTTTTTAAGACTTTATTTATTTGTTTGACAGAGAGAGAGAGAGAGCACAAGCAGATGGAGGGAGAGGGGAGGAGAGGGAGAGGGGAGGAGAGGGAGAGGGGAGGGAGAGCTGAGCAGGGAGCCTGATGCAGGGCTGGAGCCCAGGACCCTGGGATCGGGTCGCCCCTTTTGGTCACTAGTTCTAAGAATTTTATATATAATTCCTTTCTCACAATAAACTTTGGCTTATTTTATACTATTATCCACATTTACAAAGTCATTATGATAAAAAATGTCAGTGTTAGGACTTCAACTCAAGTAGCTTGATGTCAAAGATGATGCTCTAAACCACAGTATTAAATTACTTCTTTGTGTCATGTTTCTAGATTATATGCAAAATATCCAAATAGCTAAGCAGTCCTAGATATGTTCAGTACAATAAATCCAAATTTCTGTTCTTTTTAATAAGCTCTGTGAAAAAGACATATGTGAGTGTTAATTATTAAGCCAGCATTTATTACATAGCATTGGAAACTTAAGCACTTTAAAAAACAGATTTTCTAGGTCATATACTTTATATGTTAAATTTTTTTAGCAAGATATCCTTAAAAGATATCCTTAAGGATATTTTATTAGATAAAATTTGCCAAAACTGGTAATTTATTCCAATCTAAATAAACATAATTCACCCTGTAGATGCCGTTATCACTCAATGCATATATTATGTGTGATCTGTAATTTTAACACATTCTTATGAGCAATAACATACTGAGAATATTTTATGTATATGACTATAAATTCTGAGCACACTAAAAATGTTCTGATTGGTATGAATAATGAGTAACTGTCAGCAGGAATGTTTCATAGATGAAAATATATATGATTTATTGTTAAGGTTGCATAATTATATAAGTATCTGAAAAGCTAGGTAGTTACTTACTTATAAGAAGTAAGACCATGGGACCATGACACTTAGAATATTTTAATTTATATTATTATATCATTATTGTATAAAAAAAGACCAAAGACCTTTGAAAGAAAAAAAAAACAAGTTTTTTTGTGTCTTTGAAAGTGTATATCCATTTCACAATCACTTAATATGGAAGAAAAACATAGTACTAAATTCAGAAACATTATTCTGCAACAGAAAAAACAGAATTCCAAGGCTCCTTCTCAGTAATCTCATCCATAATAACATACTTCTTTACTCACTTCATTGATTCTAACTTTATTCATCTCCAGTTTCACCTAGCTCCACATTCAGCAGGAAAACTGTGACCAGCAAGATCATGTCCTTTAAGAACTTTGGTCAAAAAAGAACGGGAGAGGGATAGTGTAAGTGGTCTCTGATTTTATTTTTAGTCATAAATCTTTTTTCCCCCACTCTTTTTGAACCAACTTGATATTTTTTTAACAATAGCAACAACAACAGCAGTAGCAACAAGAAAATCCAGATCCTTCCTGTATCTATATTTTCCTTTTTTTCTTTGCCTTTATGAAAAGCCATCCTTGTAGCGACCTTTTGCTCCAAACCTTGAAACTATAAACAAACTCTCGGACTGCACTTGTTTAAGCAAAACAGAAGTCTAGAGGAATTAATAACCGGAAGCAACTGGGTATCATTCCATTTAAGAAAAGATTTCAAGCATCATGAAATAGCAACTTGGCATGTAATCTATATAAAATATAAATGCTTAGACTTTAGGTTATTATTTTGTGGTGGGAGAAGACATGCCATGAATACACACACACACACACACACACACACACACACACACACACACATATTCATACCATGGATATATCTTCCGAGTAAATACTCGAATGCAATTTAGAATGTGTTATATGTAATCCCTAAACACCTGTTTTTGTCATGGCAACCTGACTATTGATTTCCAACCACAGAAAATTTCTTTGATACAGAACATCAGTATTTTTTACCTCTGCCAAAGTTGCAACTTTAATGTCTCTGAGATCTATTCTCTATATGTCACCATCTATGTGATTTGACTGGCAGCAAAGGGAACTTAGTTAACATATATCAGGAAATGTAAAGACCCAGAAATATGGAGCGCGAGTCACAGTATGTTTGTTTTAAAAACCAGAAAGTATCAAGAAGTGTTTCCCTATTCCATCAGCAAACTTTCAAAGTGGTGATATTGCACTCTTGCAACCAAAGGTACTGTGGCATCTTGTTAGAAATTATAACACTTCAAAAATACAACTGCCAATACTAGTTATGGATTTTAACCTTTATCTGGCATATTTACTTCTAATTATTGTGAATTTTAGAAAAACTTTGATAAATTTCTCTGAATTCATTGGATTAGAAAATTAACAAAGCACTAAAAAGTAATTCAAGGGAAACATATAAAATGAGTGTATAATAGGCCACTTCTTTCTGTGTGCATGCTTAGCATTACACACAAGATAAGGACCAATGTTTTGTTTTTACCTAAAGTATTTTCATTGTGACTTTGAATTAATCATTACGTGCAGTGAAAAATTTTTCTCACTATATACATGCAGCTAATTCTTAAGAGAATTCCCATGTACCCAAATTATTTTAAGCTACCTAAAAGGGAACAAGTTAGTTATATAAACTATTGGAGAGTTTGAAGGTTTGACGCAGGGAATATGAATCCAAAGTAACCTCCTTATCACATGTGATTAGCTGTGAAGTTTTATTATTTCAATTTTGAAAAAGTTTATGACTGAACATTTCTCCTTAAACTGTAATGACTCCCTGGGAGATCCTCTGGTTTTCTGCCAACAGCAAATTCATTAGAGATCAACTCGTATCTTGTTGGAAACCTCATACAAACATAAGGACAAGTCTGGAATGAAGTCAAGGATAGGTGTTACAGAAAGCAGACCTAAGTTTTGGGAAGGAAAACAACAATGTCTTACTGACTAGAAAACTATAAAAACAATAAGACATGTTTTGCCTAATACACAGTTTTGTCCAAAATTTGCTCTGCTCAAAATAAAAGGAAATAACCAAGTTTGAAAGTCTTGCGTGAAGGACAAAGGGCTGTACAAAAGTGTGGGAAGACATGAATTTATGAGCTTGGTCAGAAAATTTTTTACTCTGGTTTAGTAAAGAAAAGGGTAAGAAGACAAATGGTCAAAATGCCTAAGATATTTTACATTGTAGAACACAGGCTTCCTTGCTAAATAATAGCATAGTACAATCAAGGGGAGAGCAATTTGAAGAAAGATTAAAAGAACATTAAAGACAAATAAAAGGAAATGCTGCTTCATAAAGTGTATAGAAGATTTTGTAAAATTTATAGCAAATTATATCAAGTGTGGACAGACAGGAAATTTGTATTGCATAAAAGAATTGGAATAAAATTTGAATAACAGGGTAATATTCTTTCAGCTACTATATATAATCTGTGCCAAAACTAAACCTCCCAGGGAGGTTCCCCCCAAGGAAGTTAACTAAGCTCTTGAACCCCACTTCTCAGACAACTCTCGGTACAGTTGACCCTTGAACTGTGCATGAATTAGGGGCACTGAACCCCGCACAGCCGAAAATACATAAATAACTTTTGGCTCCCCCAAAATTTAACTACTAAAGGACAACTGTTAACCAGAAATCTTACTGATAAATAGTTGATTGACACATATTTTGTATATTATTGTATTATATACTGTATTCTTGCAATAATGTAACCTAAAGAAAATAAAAATTTATTAAGAGAATAAGGAAGATAAAATACATTCATAGTACTGTACT